>NW_027481247.1:0-329465 GCF_051309035.1 Mrakia frigida | reverse complement strand
GAGGAAAAAGAGGAGGGAAGCACTCACGACGCGTCGCATCCAGCACATTTCCAAGTAAACTTGTGAGTGATCTCATAGTCGTGTCGAGTCTATAAAACAACGAAACGCGATACAAAGCAGCGTTAGATGAGGTAGGGCGAAGATAAAGAACAGAAGGCGACTTACAGTGACCACGATGTCGGGTCGAAAGCGGTTGATCTTCATCGCCCATGCCTTGAACTCCTTCCCGTGAGGAGCAGCGTCCTTCCCGTCGAAGATCCAAGTAGCGAGATGGCACTGCAAGGGAAGGAGGGTTTGAGATCAGCGTTGTTCGAAGAGAGAGAGAGACGCGTCGAGGGGTCAAAAGAGCACACCAGTTCATGAGCCGTGGTAGATAGAATCTTCTCGTCCGTGTCGAGAACCTGAGAAGCGTCGAAACGGGACGAATAAGCACGAAGGTAAGTCAGTCTCTTCGCAAAGACGAAGGTCGGGATGGTTAAAAGGGCAAGCAACGGAGACTTACCTTCGCACTCAGCTCGATCCTACAGAAGTGTTCATAACCACACCCGTCCCCATTCTCCGCCGCCGAGCACTTCTTCCTACTCCATCGACTCATCCCAGCAGTAGTCCTCAACTTCCCCGTCCAAACGACTCCCCTCGGTTCGTCCTTCTTCTCCTCTCCTCCCATCCCCTCCTCGTCGAGCCTCAGCCACTTCCGAACCTTCCTCTCAAACACCCCCCTGTCCAACTCTCCGATCAGCTCGAGAGCGAGTGAAGAACGATGGGTCTTCCAAGCTTTGGAGTTGAGTTTCTTGAGCGTCGTTGGAACGTGAGGAGCGGGAAGGACGTTGGGTGTGGGTTTTCGACGTGGCGGAGGTTTGGGACCGGGAGAGTAGGCTGGAAGAGGAGGCGAGGGTGACGAAGGAGGAAGGAAGGTTGGTGGTGGTGGTGGGGAGAAGGAGAGGACTCCGGTTGAGGGTGAATTGATTCCTCCCCAGTAGTCGTCGGGCTCGGGTTTGTCGTTGTCTCGAGAGGGCTGAGGAGAGTCGGAAACGGAAGACGACGAGTCCGAATCGGTGAGTTCGTGAATGATGGTTTGTCGACCCTTCCCTTTGTTGCTCGGGTGGGCGGTAGGGAGAGGGGAGTCGGGAGAAGGAGAGTGCAACTCGAGCTCATCGTCGCTGTCGAGGATGACTCTTCGTCCGCCTTTGAAGGACGTGAGGGTCGCTGAGCCTCGAGACGGTGACGGTGATGATGCAGTAGCCTGGATCGGGAGCGTCGAAGTCGAGGCGACACAGGTGGGAAGAGGACTGCCGCTGAAGAAAGGAAGACGAGAAAGGAAGACGCATCCGAGGGTCAGCGATCAAGACGCGAAGCTGTAAGCAGTGTCAACTCGGAGACTTACACAGCTGCTAGCTCATCCTCATCCAACATCGTCAAAACTCCCTCTCCCATCAATTCCTCCTCGTCTCCTTCTCCCTCGACGGCCCGAACCTCCTCGACGGCTTCACCATTCCAACAGCCCTTCCCGCTCCTCCTCCTCTCAACCCTTTCCTCCTTCCGTTTCTTGTTATTCTCCACCGAAGAACCCCCCTCGTAATCTCTCGGGACGACTTTCTCTACCTCTTCACTCCCATCGAGAGCCGTCGTCGACCCAACATCCTCGACCTCAACCTCGCTGCTCTTCTTCCTCTCCCGCGTGATGAACTGGAACAGCTCGGTTGGTCTGGGTCCCTTCCCCTTCTTCCTTCTCTGAGGAGTACCTGCCGGCGAGTTCGATAGATCGATGAAGGGATAGGCGGGAGCGATTCGAGGGGGTGGAGAGGTGTTGCGGGTGGACGCGTTGGATGAGGAGGAAGCGAGGGGAGTGGCGGTGTAGGATCCGAAGAGTTCCGTCGGACGAGCTGCACGACGAGGTTTGGCTCGGGGTGTTGAGGGGAGGTCGATGACGATTGGATTGGAGGACGAAGAGGATGCGAGGTTCGGATCTGGTGAACTCTTCTCGCCTTCGTCGGACGATGAGGTTTCGCTCTCGGTTGCTGGGATGATCTCCTGATCCTCCTTCTCCCTCTGGGCTCTTCTCTCCTCGATCCTCTTGCGGATTTTCGTGAGATCCTTCTCGTCCACGACTGACACCTCCTGGTCTGATCTTCTTGACGACTCTCCGACGCCGTTCGTCGGTTTCGGTTGATTCGACGAAGATGCAGCTGGATGATCCCTCCTCTCTAGCACGACGTAAGCTGAAGGATCGAAGAAGGGATCGAGTTGATAGCCTTGTTGGGTCGCGTATCCCCTGGGGCGGTAGCGAGGTTGAGGGAATTGAGTGGGAGTGGAGGAGGAAGTCGGATCGGGTTGGACGCGAGGAGTCGTAGTGTTGATGTTGGTTGTAGTGGGGTTGTGATTAGGGTTGGATGAAGATGGTTTGGGAATGGATTTCGTTGGTCGTCGAGTTCTCGACGGTGGAGAGGACGAGGATGCCGACGAAGAGGAAGACGAGTCGCCCGTTTCCTCCGAGCTGCTGCTCTCCTCCTCCGTTGACGTCTCTCCCTGACAGGAAGAGCTCTCGACCTCGGAGTCTGTCCGGTACTCGATGATGAGGACTTCCTCGTGGACGACACCCGCTGGGGAGGAGTGGAAGTTGGTTCTTTCGTCCTGAGCAAGGAGGTCGGCCGAGGTGGCTCCCTTTGGACGAGGACGACGACGATGAGGAGTGGAAGGTGGTGAAGAGGGTTGGGTAGAGGAAGGGATGGGTTGGAGAGGCTTGCGTTCAGATTTGGAGGTGATCTGGGCGACGGCGGGAGAGGGGAGAGGAGGGCGCGGAGGAGAAAGCTGGACGAAACGGATTGAATCGAAGTCAGTGAAGAGCCTTGACAGCTCGTCAAGTTGATGGCTGGTCTAGTCGTCGATATTCTGATCTATGAGAGCTCCGAAGCCTATAAGGTAGTCGAGGAACGCTCGCACATGAGCTCGTCTCTGACGGAATCGAGTCGAGCTCGCCCTCCCTTCCTTCCCTCGCCTTTCCTTCCTTCCTCTAAGCCCTTTTACCATCCAAAATTCGATAACTATCACATATCCACTCACTTTCGAAGCCCCCACGTTCGCCTTCGCTCCTGTAGTCTTCTGGGCGTCCGATTGGGAGGACGAGAGCTCGTTCTTGAGGAAGGAGGACTGTTGTTGAATGCCGGCCGTTTTCTTCGCCTTGAAGAGCTCGTCTAAAGTAGGCATTTCTCCATCCGATTCCGAGTCCGACACAGCGAGAGTAGGCATCTATGCGTCTTCCGAACGAATCCAAAAAGAAAGGTAGGCCTCTGTGTTGGTGGTTGGAGGAAAGACAGTCGCGTGAGGGAAGGAAGGGCAGCTTTCGAGCTCACCTCTTTTTCGATTCGGTTCCCGCTTCTCCTTCCTCCCTCCCAACGACCAACATCGACCAAACAGAGACTATGGGCTCACCACCACCGAGCTCTCAGGCCTCAACTTCCTCGATCCCAGCTCACGGAGAATCTGTACCTCCTCCTCCAAAGTTCACGCCAACCTCTCTCCTCCCTCTTCCCCCCTTCGTCCCTCCTTCGAACGAGGATGTCCCCATCATCTCCTGCCCTTGTCCTTACAACCTAGCTATCGTGAGTAGTAGGACTTCGTTCTGGTATATGTTGATCGAACACTTTGACTCGTGCAACCCTCGCTCAGCCGCTCCTTTCTCGTTTTACGTCGAGCTCACCTCCCTTCTCCCTCCTCCCTTTCGTCTCCCTTTGCAGTTCTTCACCACCATGTCCCGCTCGATCCTCAACCCAGAAGTCAACTCGGACCTCATCCTCCGAGCGGAAATCCTTTCGGAAACCTCCCTTCTCACCTCTCCTCCGCCTCTCCCTCCAGGCTCTTCGGAAATCGAGGGCTTCCTCCCTTTTCGACAGGTTCATCGTCGGCTCCTCCCTCGCCAGCCTAAAAGAGATCTCCCTCTGGCTCAGCTTTGCACTTTCTACCGGTCGTCCTCTTCCTCGACAATCGACAACCAAGGTCAAAACGGAATCGTCGAGTACCGCTGTCTCGTCGAGAAGGAGGAGGACGTCCCTTTCTACCATCCCTCCGTCGCGTCCCTTCGATTTACCTACATCGCCAATTTCACCTCCGCCACCACTACTACTACTTATCCCTCTCCAACAACTTCGTCCATTGATTCAGACCTCGAAGGAGGAACCCTTCAGATCAGCGTCCAACTCTTCCCCTCCTCCTCTTCCTCCCCACCTCCCCTCCTCAAAGAGTCCAGCAAGCTCTACCGGATCTGCCTCCGGCTCATCGGGACGCTCTGGAAGCATGGGAACGGAATCATGACTGGGTACGAGAAGAGAGTGCAGCACGACGTTGTAGTCCAGAAGGAAGGCTTTCAGGATCTGTACCTCGAGTTGAAGGAGAAGTACGGAGGGCTGGAGAGTCGGGTGATGGAGGAGGGAAAGGAGGGGAAGGAGGATGTGAAGAGGTGAGTAGCAACAATCGATTCTGCTGAAAAGATGAGGGAGAACTGACCCGTCTTCCGCTTTTGACAGACACGTCTGGAAGGACGTCGCGATCACAACGTTTTTGATCCTTCTATGGCGAGATCTCTACCCTTCGCTCTCAACACCTCGCCAGCCCACCGATGTATCAGCTACGTCGGATGATCGATCGAGATGGGGAGCTCCTCCAGGAGGATTCATCGATATCGGAGCTGGGAACGGACTTCTCGTTCACGTCCTCACGTCGGAGGTTCGTCCTTTCCGCTTCTCCCTTCCTTCGTTCTCCCTTCTCTTCGTCCGGCTTACCGTTCTATACCTCCTTCTATTTGGTATCGCAGGGCTACGTCGGTCAAGGACTCGAACTTCGACCTCGGAAGACTTGGTCTCGCTACCCTGCCTTGACTCAGTCGCGTCTCAGGAAACAGGCCATTAACCCGACTGTTCTTCTCAAGCAGTGCGCGGAGGAGGACGGAGAGGGTAGTCCTTTTGAGAAGGGATCGTTCTTCATCGGGAATCATGCCGACGAGATGACGGTTCGTTCTCTCTCTCCCACCTCACCGTCTCTCCTTCCTTCTCGATGCGACTCGATTCGAACTCTGACCCGAAACTCTTTTCTTGTACAGCCCTGGATCCCAGTGATAGCTGCTCTGACTCCTGAGTCTGGCTTCTTAAACATTCCTTGCTGCCTGTGCGTCATTCTATCTCGCTTTTCGGTCGTTCTCCGCTCATGACCTCTTCTCGTTTCGTTCACTTCAGCCACACCCTCTCTGCCCGCTTCAACGCTTCCCACTACAACATCCCTCCTTCGTCCATACCTCCAGGTCGATCTCAGAAGCAAGACGTGGAGAAGAGTTTGGGGGTGCAAGCTGGTGGGAGGTACGGCGCGTACCTGATCTTCCTCGCCGGGTGAGTCTGTCTCTCCTTTCTTCACCTTTCGTCCTTTTCTTCGAGTTCGCTGACCATGCCACTCCTTCTTCCGAAGCCTCGGATGGGAATGTGGATGGGAATGGGAACGAGAAGCTCTTCGGATTCCTTCAACACGAGCTTGGGGAATCGTCGGTGCGTCTTCCACGTCTCTCTCTTTATCTCGCCTCTCCTCTCGTTCAGCCTACCGCGTCGCTGATACTTCTTCGACAACCCTATTTCCAGGTCGTCGTCGACTCCCTCTCACTCCAACCCAAGAACTCTCCACCCGTCAACACGTCCTCTCCCTCGTCGAACGCGTCCGGAACGGAGAAGGAGGAGGATTCAAGGCTCGACGAGCGGAGGGGAAAGCTGGGGATTTGGACGAAGAGGAGGAGAGACGAAGACTTGAGGAGGAGCATGATCATGAGGGTGCGAAAGAGGAGGAGGGGGAGGGAGAGGGGGCAGACAGGTTGGTCGAGGAGTTGGAGAAGCTCGCCCTCGGCTTGGGAGCATAGATTTCGACGCTTTGATCTGGATGTCGATGATGTATCTTTTCTAGGTTTATTTCTGCGGTTGGCCTCAGACCAGACCTTTGGACCTGAAAGCTCTGCCTGGACACTTGGGGAAATCGACGGAGAGGAAGTGAAGAGAGAGACGGGGTCGCAAAGATGTCGATCGTGTGATACAGAGGGAAGAGTCTAAAGATATAGGTAGAGTAGCCGAGCAGAAACGGTAAGGCCCTAGTTTAAAAGGGCTGAGATGAAGAACCAAAGGGAAAAAAAAGATAGACGGGAGACAGAAACCCCCCAAAAAAAAACGACGACGAAGGCAAAACTACCTCCCTACTACGCGACCCACTCATCTCCAATCCAAACCAACCTCCCCACATGCTCCCCCAGCAACTCCTTCGTCCTCTCCAAGCTGTTAAACTCCGTAGCCAGCCATCCTCTCCCTCCGTGAACGATCAACTCCTCGATTCGACGACACGTCCCCTCCCTCGATCCTCTCTCCCTCGACGCAACCATTCGAACCAACGCCCCACTCGTGTACTCAGGAAGATGCTCCGAGATGGTGAGCTTCCTCAGGAGAGGGCAGCAACCTTCTTGATCTCCGCTCTCGTCCCTCTCGCCGTCGTCGTTGCCTGGCCAGGTGAGTCGAGCGAGCGTTGACGTTTCCGTGCTCGTAGAGTATCCGATCTCGATCTCGAGTTCCTCGAGGACTCTGAGTTGGGCGAGCTGGTCGAGGAAGAGGATCTGATCCGAGATTTGGGTCCATGCGATGTTGAGAACGCGGAGGTTGGAGATGTTGGGAGGATGAGGGGAGGGAGGGAAGACGAAAGTTGAAAACGAGGTTTCCGTGCTTTGTTGATCGAAGATCTGGAGTTTGGGTGCAAGGAAGACGAAGGAGTTCATGTTCCGAACCGGTGGTTGATTCTTGTGCCCGTGGATGTTGAGGGAGAGGAGGTTTGGGAGATGAACGACGGTTGGGTTGGAGGGAGACGCGTTGGGGAGAGAGAAGTCGACGGAGGAGTAGTTGAGGTGGAGATGCTGAAGGTTTGGAAGGCGTTGGAGGAGAGGGAGGAAGGAGGATCGGAGGTGGAAGTTGTAGTTCTCGAGGGCGAGATGGGTGAGAGAGGAGAGGTTGAGGTGGGTTGGAGGAGGAGTGGGAAAGGGTCGGCAGCAGTCGTCGTCGAGATCCTCGTCGAACGAGGAGTTTTCGTACCGGAGCTTGAGTCGCTTGAGGGAGATCTCGTTGGTCGTCCAAAGTTCCCAGAACTTCTTCATGTTTGACGTCTCGTCGAGTGGGATGTTGAGGTCCTCCGTTCGTTCCACTCGACCCTTGAGCAAAATGAACGAAATCGCTTGTCCAGTCTCCTGCTCCATCTCTCTCTCCTCCACCCAAATTCTCTTCAAAGGGCTCTTCTCCATCATCGCACTGATCTTCTTCTCTCCATCTTCCACCGCCAGATCTACCGCTCCCCAAAGAGACGACGTCGAGAGAACGACCTCTCTCCATCGGCGGGAAACAGCCGCCAGCAGAAAGGGAGCCACCTCTCGATGATGACCGACCCAGGAGAAGGCGTCGTTCTCAGCAGCATCGACGACGTATTTGGCGATCTTGGAGAGGAGTTCGGAGGGGAGAGTGTCGATGTGGTTTCGAGGGGTTCGCGATCGTTCGGAGGAGACGATGGACTCGGCCTTCTCGAGCTGGGAGGAGTAGTACGTTTGAGGATCCTTGGAGATGATGAGTTGGCGAAGATTCTCGGGGAACTGGTGGATGAGGTGGAAGAGGTGCGTCGACTCCTAGAGCGGGGAGATCAGGGAAGAAACGGAGGATGGCTGAGTGTCAGCGTTCTTTGCTCGTTTGCTTCGTGCGTGGGAGAGATTTTGATGTCTTCTGATGTCTAGGAACGATGGTGTTGACCAGTGGGCATGAAATGAAGGAAAGATATGAGACTGACTAGGGTAACCCTTTCGACTGATTCCTGTTTTCCCTCCCCCTCCGCCTCCTCTCTCCGAACCTGCTTCATGTGGGAAGACAGATCTCCTCTCCCATAGGACGAGAGCTCCAACGCCTTGAGCCTCGAGAGAACCTCCTTCCGAGGAGCGAACAGCTGATACTCCGGTCCTTGAGCTCGAGCGACCTGTGCAGAGTAAAACAAGGAACGAGTCACCGTCTAGGGCGAGAGAAGGAAGTTCGAGCTCAACTCGAGGAGATCGAAGTCTCTCACCTCGTCAAAAGAGAGCAGTGCCTCGTCGTAGTGTCCATGGTGGAGGAGATCCAGAGCTCGCTCTAGATTGGAAAGCCAGAGCGAGGAAAACGGCATGGAAAGGGGTGGAGGAGAAGGAGCAAAGGTGGAAGTGAGCGTTCTGGGGGAGAGGGAAAAACGAGCTCGACGACTCGTCAGACTCTTCTTCCTCTCCCTCACCTATCAATTCCACCTCCCAGCAACATTTTCTTGGACGCAAAGCTTCGCTATACTGTTCTCCATAGAATCATCGTAATTTCAGAGTCTAGCAGTTTTCTCAGCGAACAAAGCTGCCCTTTTCGCTGAGACTCTTTGCGGATCGATTGGCCGTTTCGTTCTTCTGAAGTTCTCAACTCTTCTGTCCTCCCTTGAACGCCCCCGATTTGCCCCCAGAGCGTGCGTTCTAGGAGGTTGGACTATCAGAACCGCTTCGTTCTAGGCGCTGTTTGGGATGAGAGGGAGGTGATTTGGTGAAGAACGAAGGAGATGAAGAGGAGGGAAGAGAGAGAGAGAGGGACAAGTCGATCGACGCGACGCGACGCGGGACGAGAGGGCGATCTTAAAGAGGAAAAGTGGGGGTCAATCGTCCGTTTGAGACTGCAGGGAGAAAATGAGAGTAGATCTAGAGGTCGATAAGGGAGAAAGATGAGACTGATAACCCGATACGGAGAAAGGGAAGCCATCGAAAACGGAACGCGAGCGCGTCGCAGGTGCGCGTTCATCGTTCTTTCTTCTCTTCTTCTCCCCCGACACCCGCGTTTAGATATTTAGAGAAGAGGTGCTTCACTCTCGAGTCTTGATTTTCTCCGTCCCCAGTCTTTTTCTGGCTTGACACTCATTCTCTGTTGCTTCAACACTCTCGTCGTCGACGCGTTGTCTTGATCTGCCTCCCCCCACCCAGTACAACCTTTCGAAGTTCTTACTCTCTGAACAGTTATTCACGCTCATCATTTACTGGCTCTTTCCCCAGTCTCAGCGCTCCTGTATCAAAGAAGGCAGGATCGCCGACGCGTCTCGTCACAAATGAGCACTTGAAGAGTGATGTAGTTCCACTACCTGAACAAGTCGTCAGAGCTAGTCCTAAGCTAGCGCCTCAAAGATACCATTCGTCAAATTTACTTCAGAGTCGCTGAAGGTGGGAGGGGACAAGCTCTGAGCGAGAGAGAGAGACGAGATGCGACCGCGACGCGTTTCTTGCTCGAGCGCTCTTTCGCGTTCTCTCTCAGAAGCAATGAGCTTGTTCACATCCTTGGAGCTCTAACAGCCGCTCTTCTAAGCAGATGTACTCGGGCGAGCTCAGTTTGGAGCGAAGGCATGCGACCCTCCTCTGCCAGACTCGAAGGTTCAACACCTTTCTCTCCTCTCTTTCCCTTTTCTTCATCGCAAGCCTCAAAGCAAAAACGCGTTCTTCCTCTCTCTCTGCTGCTCTCTTTCAGTTAAAATCTCTCGGAACCTCTTCCGACAGGCCTGTCTCGCAAATTTTCTTCTGCTCTTTTTCCAGAACTTTCCGCAGTCCACTGGCAGCAAATCACACCTCCTCCTTCAAGGGAACGCGTCCTCTCTCTTCTCCCTTCAAACGTCCACTCCCCTCTCCTCCCCTCCCCCCCGTTCTTTCTCTCTCGTATGGATCCGAACGGTCTTCCACCCCTACCTTCTTCTTTCTCTTCCGACTATCCCGCCCCTCCTCCTGCTACATCCTCTACTCTCGCCGCTCCCTCCCTCGACTCCCTCTCCCTCCACCAGCAGCAGGCCGCATCCTCTTCTGCTCCCGCTCCTGCTCCTCAAGCTCAGCACCAGGAGCCCTTGAGCTCGATTCCTGGAGGCTCCCAACCTGCTATGGATACCAGTCTCGGGTCTAGCAGTGGATCAGGAGGAGCGAACGGAGGTGGAGACGCTGGAGAGATGATTCAAATCGCAGCTTTCGTCAACAACGTAGATCCTTCGGCAGGTTACTGGGTTCATACGAGAGGTGGGATCACTAGGATGGTGAGTCTATATACAACAAGAGCGAGGGAGGAAGAGAAGGAGAGGGAGGGAGAGAGGGAAGGATGAAGGAGAAGGAAGGAGGAAGGGAAACGTGAAGCTCATCGTTTCTTCTCTCTCTCTCTCTTCTCCTTCCGTCCGAGGAGAGAACGAGAGAAGATTCTTCACTTGCTTGGAGACGTAGAACACTGACTCCCATCTCTATGGCTTTGCACGTTCTTCTTCGTATAGCTCTCGCACCAAGATTCCTCCCAATTCCCTCAGCTGGTTCAAGGTCAGCTTTCCTCCTTCCTTCCCTTCCTCCTCCTCCTTCTCTCTCTCTCTCGAGACTAATCCCTCTCTCTCGCTTTCGCATCTTCGATCTATACAGCTTTCAGTACGTTTGCCTGCATTCTTCCCGTCCTTTTGCTCCCGAGCTAAACCTACCGCCCTTCGCCTCTTCACCCAGACCTCGCCCTCCAAATCAACGTCCTCCCTCCCTTCTCCCTCTCAACAGCCAACATCCACCCTCAAGATCGACCCAAACCCAAAGCCATCTCGGTCCCTCGATCCGCTCCCGTTTCCGTTCCTTCCTCCGCCACTTCCTCTCCAGGAGCAGGATCTGCCGCCGCCTTTCCTTCTCGACGAGCAGCCTCCAAGCCCAAAGCCTCCTACGCCGAACACGACGAGGAGGAGGACGAACTCTCCGAGGCCAGCAGCACGGCTCCCGTGTCCCTCAAGATCAAGGTGAAGAGGCCCTCTACGATTGGTAGCGCCGCCGTTGGTGCAGCAGAGAAGTCCAAGGGGAAGGTGAAGGTCGTGGAGAGGAAGTCAGTCAACGTCAGTGCGAACCCCGAGGAGCAGGATGAGATCGAGAGTGAGAGTGAGGACGAAGAGGATGGAAGTGAGGAAGGGAGCGATGAGAGTGATGGGTATGGTGGAGAGGGAGAGGACGGAGAGAAACCTATCAGGTTAGCCTTCGTTTGAGATCGATCTCGACTTCTGGGTCTGCCATTCGAAGAAGAACGAAGCTGACTTCCTTGGCTGTGGGCTTGTAGATCGTCCACTCGGACTACCCGTGTTCAGAAATCTCTTCGGGAGGACGGAACTACGGATTCGCCCGTTCCTGCTAAGTCGCGGAGGTCTTCAGGACAGGTGAGCTTCCTCTTCCCTTCCTCCCTCCTCCAGCCCTTCTCCCCTTCTTCTCTCTTCTCAATCCCACTCGACTCAATCGACCTTTCATCTTCGACTGTCCTGACTCTCGTTCGATCGGTATCGTTCGCTCGTTACCAGGGATCCGAGGAGGACGACGGTGCCTCGTACGCGTCTGGAGGGAAGCGTTCCTCTGGTCGAGCTGTTCGACCTAGCCGGAAGGTTAGAGGAGTGCGTTCGCCCATTCACTCTCGGTCAAAGCTTCGCCTATCTTTCGACGAGGAACTGACTCGTTTATCGCTTTGCTTCTACTGCAGTCCTCGGACGACGACGCCTTCACGATGACCGCCAAAGGAAAGTCCACCGCTCGAGGAGGAGCAGCCAAACGAACTCGAGACGAGAGCGAGGAGTACTACGATCATGAAGACGACGACGAACTCGCTCACGACGACGAAGCCATCTTGAAGAAGCATCGAACTGGGTGTGAGAGTAAGTCCTGCTCTCCCTTGCCTTCCTCTTCACCCTTCCCTCGCCTTCGTGTATCTATCTTCACTCGAGACTGACTCCCGTTCTTACTTTGGCATCGATCAGAATGTGCCGAGCCTGCTGCCGACATCCTTTTCGAGAAGTACCGTGCTCGAACGAGTCGAGGAGGAGGCAACAAGTCGAGGAAGCCCAACAAGAGGAGAGATGAGCACGAGGACGACATCATGAGCGATGGGGAGGCGATCGACAAGATGGGTGGATGGATAGAGTGTGAGAACTGTTGTGTTTCTGTGAGTCTCTCTTTCTTTCCGTCTTTGGTTGGTTCGATCTGGGAGGAGAAGAGGGAGAGGAAGAGGAAGAGAGGTGAAGCTGACGCGTGGTTGGTTTCGTTTTCTTTCTTTTCGCAGGCTCACTTCGGATGCCTCAGCGAGACTCAACGAGTTGGTATTCTCAAGAAGGCTTCGGCTGATGCTGGGGAGAAGGTTCGAACCATCAAGGTCAACCAGTCTACCGTTCGTGTCCTCCCTTTTCTTCTCGACCTCACGCGTCGACCTCAAGCTGACTTCTTCCCTTCCTTTCCTTCGTTCGAACACAGACCTTCCTCTGTGGGAAATGCAGCATGACCACCCACTGCTTCTCCTGCGGTTTCGATACCGTCGACGGACACAACCACCCTCCTCCCGTCGTCAAGGTCGTCGTTCCTCCCGCTCCCATCCCTGGAACCGTCAACGCGGACGGAACCGTCGTCCCCGAAGCTCCCATCACTACCGTCGTCGACCCGAACCAAGTTCTGATTGCCTCAGCATCAGGATCAGCTATGGAAGGAGTGGAAGCGAGCGTCCCGGTCCTCGGTCTCGATGGTCTCCCTCTTCCCGTCGCTGCTGCTCTTCCCCAAGTCGCCGGAGATGGAGACGTCGTCATGCAGGAGGAGGTCAAGGTCGAGGATGAACCGGAGGAGGAGTTGCCTGCTCGAGAGTTGCTCTTCAGATGTCTTCGATGCAAGAGAGGGTGCCATTACGCTCATCGTAAGTCTTCGGTTTCGATCTCGAGTCGACGCGTCTGTCGCTAGAAACTGACCTTCGTTTGGTTTGGTTCGGATAGTCGTCGCTCCTATCAACGATGCTGGATGGGACTACGAGACTCCCGACACCCCCGTCAAGCTCGCCGAGTTCTACCAGTGGAAGGAGTGGACTTGTCACGACTGCTGTAAGTTCCTCGTCCTTCCCCTTCCCCTTCCCCTTCCCCTTCCGCCCGACCAACATCGATCTCGAACTGACTCTGAGTCTTCTCGCTTCGTATTGCTTTCAATCAGACCGATGGACCGACGACGTCGACAAAATCATCGCTTGGAGACCCTTCCCTGCCAACGCTACCGAGAGGAAGAGGAAGGCTGGAGAGGTCCCTGCTTGGAAGGACCCTCTTCCTAGGGAGTACCTCGTCAAGTGGAAGCTTTCTGGATTCAGACACGTGAGTTTTTGAGTCTTCGCTTCAATGAGAGGAGGGCGAGATGGAGAGAACGAACGAACGAGAGCTGACCTTCGACGCGTCTTCTCTTTTCTCGTTTCACAGACCGAATGGGTCCCTCACGCTGTTCGTCCGCTTATCCACCTTCTTATTCTCTATATCGAATTCGATACTATCTACTCGCAGAGCTGACCGCTTCTCTCTTCTCGATCTAATCAGTGGCTTCAAGCGAACTCCCAACCTCGACTTCGAAACTTCCTCGCCACCGGATCCCAACTCCAACTCCTCGTCGCTGGAGCCGAAACCGCCGAAAAGGGAGATGGAGAACCCTCCGTTGCCGATCTCCTCGGGTCAGGTCCTCCCGAAGAACGACGAGAATCCGCTCTGCACAAGAACCAGGTTCAAGCCGCCGTCTTCTCGTTCGGATCCACCCCCGTCGCCGACCCCGACGCCGAAACTCGACTCCCTGAAGCTTGGAAGACCTTCGATCGAATCCTGGACGTCTACCTTCACATCGGGACGAAGTCGAACAAGAAGAAGTCGTCGGCCGTGACGGGTGGGGAGGAGGAGAGTGGAGACGAAGGCCTCGAGCAGGATCCCAGGATGCAGGGAGTTCAGCCGTACGTCGAGGAGATGATTCAGATCGACGAATGGGAGAAGAAGAACGGGAAGCTGGATGCGAAGACGGCGGTGAAGGCTGTGGTGTGGTGTTACGTCAAGTGTGGAGATCTGCCTTACAGCGAAGGTGCGTCTCGTCGTTTCCTCGCCCTCTTCCTTCCTCCCTTCGTCTCTCTCCTCATCCCAACCAACCTCTCCCACACTCTCCTTCGCTGACGCTCTCTTCCCTTTCCTTTCTCCTTGTTGCAGCGACCTGGGACTCTCCTCCTCTCCGCTCAAACGCAACCGAGTACGCCGCCTACAAGAACGCTCTCGCCATGTATCTCGCTGGAAGGGATGTTCTCATCCCCGTTCTCACCAAGGCTGAGGCCGCCAAGAGAGATTCCAAGGCACCATCTGCCTTCAAGAAGCTCAACTCTCAGCCCTCGTGGATGGTCGGAGGAGTGAGTCTTCCTCTCTCATCGAAATGTCGTCCTCTCGTTCGCTGAGCTAGCTCTGACGTTCCGATCATTCTCTTCTTTTGCTCTAACAGAAACTCATGCCTTTCCAAGTGAGTCTCTCGCTCCTCTTCACTTCATCTTGTCGAACCGAGCTGACCTCGACGCGTCTCCCTTCTTCCTCCACCTTCGCAGCTCGACGGAGTCAACTGGCTTACCTACAAGTGGTGGGAGCTCAAGTCGTGCATTCTCGCCGATGATATGGGTCTCGGAAAGACGGTTCGTCGACCTTCCCTTCGTTTTCGTTCTCCTCTCTTTCGACGCGTCGCACTTAGAGAGCTGACCGTTCCTTCTTCGACCCTCCTCGTTCAGGTCCAAATCGCCGCTCTCGTTGGAGTTCTTGGGAAACAGTACAATAGTCAGTAGTTTTTTTCAAGACTTGTGATTGAAGACGAACTTCGTTGCTGACTCGTCGTCCGTCGTCTTTCCCCCTTCCAGCCTTCCCCACCCTCATCGTCGTTCCTAACTCGACGGTCACCAGTGAGTCTTCTCCTTCGGACCCTTATGACCTCGAGAGCATCGGCTTACGTCTTTTTTCATCTCCTCGCAGACTGGGTTCGAGAGTTCGAGAAATGGGTTCCTCACATCCGAGTCGTTCCTTGTGAGCTTCAACTCCTCTTTCTTTCCTCCTTCTCTTCGACGTGCTGACCTCCCCGACGACCAGACCACGGAGAGAAGGGGTCCAAGGCTATCATCGAGGAGTACGAGCTCTTCCACAGGAACACTCGACAACTCAAGGCGTGAGTCTCCTCTTCCTTCAATTCTTTTGTCTCGACGCGACTTCGACTGACTTCTCCTCCTCCGTCTTCCCTCCCCGCCTCAGTCACTGTGTCATCACTACCTACGACATCATCGTGAGAGCTACTTCAATCCCTATCCTCCTCGGCGATTCAAACTGACGCGCTATCTTCCTTCTTCGCAGACTAGTGCCTCGTTCAAAGTTCTCCAGGAGATTCCTCGATGGGAGATGCTCGTCGTACGTCCTTTGTCTTCCTACAAATCCCGGATCTCGATCCACAACTAATCCCGTCCCTCCGTTTCCAGGTCGACGAGGGACAGCGACTCAAGAGCGATACGAACTTGATCTTCCAACGTCTCAAGATCCTGAACTGCCGTCAAAAGGTTCTCTTGACTGGTGAGTCTCTTTCTCTCGCTCTCTCGATCGTCAAAGCGGATCTGACCTTCTCCTTTCGTCGATGTAGGTACCCCGCTCAACAACAACATGCGGGAACTCTTCAACTTGCTTTCTTTCCTCGATCCCGACGCTTGGTGAGTCGAGCCGAGAGCTTCGAATCCTTCGAACGTCGAACGAACCTGACCTTCGCTGTTTCACCTCTGCTCAGGTCCGATCTGGAGCGACTCGAGAGGGAGTTTGAGGATCTGGATACCGAGAAGGTCCAACAGCTTCATGAGAAGCTTCAGCCCTAGTGAGTCGCGTCGCGTCGTCTTCTTGCCCCTTCGCCTCTTCATAGACTGACCTCTCCGTCTCGACTTCTTCAGTTTCCTTCGTCGAATCAAGGCCGATGTCCTCAAGCTTCCTCCCAAGGTTCGTCGCCTTCCGCGCCTTATACTCTTCGCGTCCCTCGTCGATCGAGCTGACTCGTCCTTTTTCTTCCTCGACAGCACGAGATCATTCTCCCCATCTCCCTCAGCAAACTCCAGAAGGAACAGTACAAGGCCCTCATGCTCAGGAACGCCGCTATGATCCAGGAACTCTCAGCCGAGGCGACGTCGAAGATCAAGACCGAGAAGGCGAAGAAGACTCAGCTGGGATCGTTGAACAACCTGATGATGCAGTTGAGGAAGTGAGTCTCGATCTCTCTGGGTTTTTACCACCGCCCACGCATTCTCACCGATGAGCTGAGCTGACTTTCGGTTCTCGTTTCGTTCTCCAGGACCTGCCAACACCCTTACCTCGTCCAACCCGAGCTCGAAGATCGAACCGTCAACCCTCTCGACGCTCACGTTAGGATGACCGACGCTTCGGCCAAGCTGGCTCTTCTGAAGTTGATGCTCCCGAAGCTCCGAGCTCGAGGCCACCGAGTGCTGCTCTTCTCGCAGGTTCGTTTGAACCTCCTTTCGACTCCTTCGACTCGTCGAGTCGTTTGCTGATCGCCCGTCCTCGTTCCTTCGCATCAACAGTTCAAGATCGCTCTGGACATCAGTTCGTTCCCTTTCTTTCGTCTTTTACGAGGTCATCATCTGACTAACGTTATCGCTTCCTTCCTCTCGCAGTTCAAGACTGGCTGGACGGAGAGGTTCGTTCTTCTGGCTCTCGTCCTCCTTCCTCTTCCGAACGCCGAGACTGACCTCGTTCTTCCCTTCAACAGAACCTCGCCTACATCCGACTCGATGGAGATACCGCTCAGGCCCAGAGGCAGAAGGATATGGATCGATTCAACGCTCCCAACTCGGATCTGTTCATGTACCTTCTCTCGACGAGGGCTGGAGGTGTCGGAGTCAGTGAGTTCAGACGCGTCCTTCCTCTTCTTCCTATCTTCTCGAACCGAGCTGATCGTCTTCTTTCCTCGCAGACCTCGCTACCGCTGATACTGGTGAGTCGCAAACGCACTCGTTCATGCGCTGGGGCGAGAACTGACCTCTCCTTTCCCTTCTTCAGTCATCGTCTTCGATCCCGATTTCAACGTGAGTTCGACGCGTCCCCGCGCCTTTTCTGAGACTGTGCTGACCTCGTCACATCTTCCTCCCGTCTATAGCCTCATCAAGATCTCCAAGCCATCGCTCGAGCCTACCGATTCGGTCAGAAGAAGAAGGTTCGTCTCTTCCTCCCTTCTCCCCTTCTCCCCTCGACGAGGCCAAAAGGCTCATTCCCGTTCTTCTTTCCCTCCTTCTTTCAGGTTCTCGTCTTCAAGTTCATGTCGAAAGACACCGTCGAGGAGAAGATCTTCCAGAAAGGTCGAAAGAAGATGGTTCTCGATCATCTCATCGTGAGTCTCTTCCTTCCTTCTTCTTCCGCTCTCCACCGACACGAGGACTGACTTCGATCTCTTCTCAAGGTGCAAAACATGTCCAAGGAGGAGGATACCGACGTTCAGAGCATGATCACCTTCGGAGCTGTACGTATCTCTTTCCCTTCGATCTCCACTCGACCCGACGGCTAACTCGCTCGATCTTCTTCTCCTCCGCTTCCGACTAACAGAAAGCCCTCTTCGAGGATGAGGGAACCGCCGATATCACCTACACCAGTCAGGACGTCGACGAACTCATCCTTCGAGTCGAGGAAACCGAGGAGGAGGACCAGAACGAGGCGAAGGGAATGACTTTCGGATTCGCCAAGATCTGGGAGGCTTCCAAAGCTGCTGAAGACGAACACACCGACTCCGAGGCTCCTCCTCCCGAAGAGGACGCAGGGTTCTGGGACGCTATCGTTCAACGAGCAGCCGTCGAGAAGCAGAAGGAGATCGAGGCGATGGGTCGAGGAGCTCAGAGGAACAGGAAGAGGGTGCGTTTTTTTTTTTCTCCGCTTCGATTTTCGCCCAAGTTCTTCGACCTCGAGGCAGCAGCACTGACCTGTTCTCTCTCTCTTTCTCTTCTCCTACAGACTCAGTACGCCGAGACTCCTCACTCTCCGAGCGGTCGAGGAAATCGCCCTCTTCGTGACTCGGAATCGCCCTTCTCTGGATCCGAGGACTCCAACTCCGATTCGGACTCAGCCTCGGAAGGACCTCTCTCGCCGGAGTCGAAAAAGCTCAACCAAGGAGTCAAGAGGACTCGTCAGAAGAGGGTCCCAACTCAAAAACCGAACTTACAAACAGGGCTCACGACGAGCGATCCCAAGGCCGTCCTTCGAGCCATGGCTGCCATCGGAGAGAAGATCGAGATCGCCTCCGCGCTTTCTCCACTCCTCCACGAGGCTACCAGTCGACAGGTTCACCCCGATCGACGACGAGTTCTCTTCGATCAAGCGGTCACCATCTTCGTCCCAGCGATGCACCTCTTCAACTTCCCCACGAACGCCTTCGTTCCTCACTACCCCGATGTCGCTCGATACATCGCCTCGATGCCCTACCTCCCCCCTGGGCAAGTCGCTCCCGTCCAGCAACAAGGACGACAACCTCTTCCTCCTCGAGCCCCCGTCGCAGGACCCTCGTCCTCGTCGCTCGCCCCCCAATCTCCTTCCCTCAACCCTGTTCGATCCGAGAACGGATTAGCAGGACCTTCAAACGGAGGAGCATCACCTTCCGCTTTCCAGCTTCCAGTGAGTCGAGGCTCTCTTCCTTCCTCTTCGAAGCGTCGTCGAAAGAGAGCTGATCGATTTCCTGTTCTCTCCCTCTTTTCGCAGCCCTCCTCGGTTCCCAAGCGACTCTCCCCGACTCAACAGGTCATGGAGATCGACGATAGTCCACCAGCAGCCAAGAAGCAGCGACTTCCCGAGGAGGACATCTGCCCTTACTGCTCAGTCTCACCGAATCGTGAGTCTTCTCGTCGCGTCACGTCTCCGCCTCTCCTCAACCGAGGCTGACTCCGTGTTTCCTCTCTCCTTCGTTCACAGATCCCCTCGTCGAGTGCCGAATCGTCCGACGAGGAGCTGGATCCATAGCTCTTCGTCTCAAGAACCTCGGACCCGACAACGAGCTCTACGCTCCTCTCAAGAGGCAGGGAGCGAAGCTGTTCGGAGCCGATCTTTCGAAGGAGATTGCAAAGCTCGAGGACGTTGCATGATGTGCTCTGTAGAATTGCTCGGTAGATGCTGCGTCGTTCATTTGCTCTGTTTGCCTGCCTGCTCGTTTCCTTCTGTCGCTCCCCTAGCTTTTGGTCTCACCTCTTCTCTCCTCATTTTTTTCTCACGTTTTTCTCTCTCTTATCTTCTCTTCTCTGATATATGATTTCTCTCATCTCAATTTTCTCGGACTTTACTTTTCAAAACTCTTCTCTTCGGACCCAACCAAACTGACCCGAGGTCACTGCGATCTCCTCCTTCGTCTCTCCGACGACCACCTTCCCCCCCCAAGCAACACCGTCCAGGAAACGATGCCCTCCTCTCCTCCCAAAACTCTCCGATGGGGCATCATCGGAACAGGAGGTGAGCTTTACATCTTGACTCGAGTGCAAGCAAGGGAAGAAGGACGGCGACAACGAAGGAGAACTCGAGCTCAGCCCATTCATGCATCTCCTTGCCTTCTTTCTTTCCTCCGTCCTCATCGTTATCTTGCCTCGAACTGACCTGTTCGCTTTCACCATTTTACTTCCGTTTCTTTTTATTTCGCTCTTAGCGATCTCCAAAACGTTCTGCCTCGACCTCCTGATCGATCCCAAAACTCGAGGAGTCAACGATCTCGCCCACCAAATCACCGCCGTTGGGAGCAGGACTGTGGAGAAGGCGACTCAGTTCATCGAAGACAATGGATTGGGAAAGCAGGCTAAATGGTTCGGGTCTTACGAAGAAGTGTACAGCAGCCCGGTACGTAGGTGCGAAGCGAACGAGGAAGAGAAGGAGAAGGAAGAGGGCTGAAGATCGGCGTTCGTTGGTTCTTTCGGTGACCCTACAGGACGTGGACGCCGTTTAGTGAGTACCTTCTTTCCCCGGAGCCTGCTAGCGTCTGTTGATTCTATCTTTCTCGTTCAGTATCGGATCTCCGACCTCCCAGCACTACGTCCGTTCGCACTTCTTCGTCCTCCTCGCCTTCGTACCATCTCGCCTCTCACCCTCCTTTCGTCGCATCAAACAGGACTGATTCCCTCTCTTTCTTCTACTCACCCTTCAGGGGAACGCCAAAGACGCTCTGAACGCTGGCAAGCACGTCCTGTGTGAGAAATCTCTGACGGTAAACGCTGCCCAAGCCGAGATCCTCGCCTCGCTTGCAAAGGAGAAGAAGCTTTTCCTCATGGAAGCCATCTGGACAAGATTCTTCCCATCGACCATCGCTATCCAAGAATTCATCGCTTCAGGCAAAATCGGAGATGTGGAAAGAATTTTCTCGGACTTGTCGATCGACTTCGACTTGCCTGGTGAGTCTTTTCATCTGGACGCGTCGACGGGTAGTACGACTAGCTCACTGCACCCTTGGCTTGCTTCGTTCTTTCCAGGTCTCGCTCCCGATGCCACGATCATCAACCCCAACCTCGCTGGTGGAGCTCTGTGCGTCGTCGCTGACGTTGTTTTCGTTTTGTTGCGTCTGATCCTCTCCTCGTCCCGCTGACCGCGCCATCTCCCCCTCACTCATCTCACAGCCTCGCCGTAGGCCCTTACTCCCTTCTATGGTGCCTCCTACCGTTCGTCCACACACACTCTCTCTCTCCTTTTCTCTTCCCGTCCTTCCCTCGACGCGTCTAACTTCCCTCCCTCCTCTCTCCCTCCCTTCCCAGTGTCTTCCCCCACCCGTCTCCCATCACCCTCCCAACCATCGCCGCTCAAATCACCCTTGATTCAAAAGCAGCCATCGACATCCACACCTCCGCCGTTCTCACCTTCCCTCCCTCCGTCTCCGAAGCTCACGCCCTCCTCACGTCGTCCCTCTCGAACGTCTCCCCTCCGTGCGAGGTCCTAATCCAAGGGTCGAAAGGCCAACTCAAATTCATCGGACCGACTTACAGACCCGAGGGATACATCTTCAGCTTCAAGGAGAAGGGGAGGGAGGAAGAGAGAATGGAGTTTCCGATTCCGACGGAGGGGATGGGATATGTGAGTTCGTTTCGCTTCCTTTTCGCTTCCTCTCTTCTCCTATTTCTGACGAATAAGCTCAAACTGACCTTGTGGTACGCTTCTGTTAGTTCTGGGAAGCAGACGAAGTAGCCCGCTGCATCTTTGCGGGCAAACTCGAATCGGAACGAATGACTCTCGAGGATTCGATCACAGTCATGAAGATCTGCCGAGATCAGGAAGCAGGGAGGGCTAATTTACCTGGAGGAAATAGAGAGGACTTAGATTCGATCACGTTCGACGGTAGAAGGAGGGAAGGTTAGACGGCGAGCGAGCTTCGATTTGGTCAACGACGCGTCACAATTTCGCAACTCTTACACGAAAGCTCAGAGAGATATCACAGAGTCGTCAAGACCAAATATGTAGACGTCACGGACGCAAAGACAGAGACCTTCTGCTCTATCGAGAAAGAAAAAAACGAGAGTCGAACGAGAGAAACCAAAAAACCCAAACCGAGAGGAAAGACGAGAGTACGAAACGAGAGCTGTGAGCTGTCAAGGTTGTGAGGAATACACAAAACAGAAGCTGATCTACACAATCAAACGTCATTCGACCATCCAGCGTCCCCATAGAATCTCCTCCTAGGGTTCTCGGGGTCGAACATTCTCACGCCAGCGTTCCCCGTCTCGTCGCTTCCCGCGCTTTCTGTCCTCGTCAACCTGTCCACCTGAGGTCCAGCAAGCTCCCTCGTCCTCGGAATCGACCTCGACGCCGCTTCCCGTTCCTTTCGCTCCCTCTCTCGATCCTGCTCCTCCCTTCGCTCCCTCGCTGACTTGAACTGGGGTTGCGCGGCCTGGGGAGGTGTCTCGGGCGACTGGAGGAAGAAGGACATTCCTGCGAGGGATTCCTGTCTCGACTCCTGCTGTCTGTGGAAGTTGAGTGCTGGAGGAGGCTTGGAGAGGGCTGGGGAGAGGTTGGTGGAGAGGGCGCGGGAGTAGGAGAAAGAGGGAGAGGAGAACGCGTTCGTTTTGGGAACGACGGGTTGCTGCTGTTGTTGTTGACGACCGGGAGGAGCGGCGGAGAGGGTGAGAGGGAGTTGGGAGATGGATCGCCGTGGCTGAGCTTCGACCATGGAGGGAGTCGAGCTTGAGTTGAAGGAGGAGGAAGGGTTGGGCTTCGATTTGGAGGGAAGAGGGAACCAATCGAATTCCTTGATGGGCCAATCGAGGAGGTGAGGGCATGAGTTGGCGTGGATAAGGCAGAGTACGAGGAGAGGGATGAGATGGAAGAGAACTGGGTTCAGTTAAAGAAGTAAGCGTTAGCTTCGAGGTCGGGAAGGAAGAGAAGAGAGAGAAAGGAGACTCACGCAAAAGCGACGCGATCCAACTCAACACCTGAGCTTGGAACAGTCGATCCGAAGCAACCTTGCCCATCCACATCAGCTCCTCCGAGAGAAGCTCAAACTTGGGGAAGGGTAGGATGGCTGTCAAAGCTGTTGAGCCTCCGAGGAGAAAGATGGAGAGGAGCGAGAGCCAGATGAGTTCAATCTTGATCTTGGAGGTCGGCGAGCTCTGGGTCGTGAAGTCGATGATGAGCCTGGGGATTTTTTACAAAGCAGCGATCAGCTTAGTGTCTTCAAGCGTAAGATGAAGTCTACTGACATGGCAGGGACCCAGATCACAGCGAGAAGCGAGAAGGCGAGCTCGTAGAACAAAACAGGAGCTGTTTGAAAGAAACGTGTCGGCTTCCGGTCTCATGTCGATATGAGAGCATAGCAAACTCACCAAACTGACTTCCCATGATCAAGTTGCCCTTCGAGAAGACAACGAGTCCAGAGAGGATACCCGTGGATAGCTGGAAAAGGGTGAAGACGGCTGAGAAAGAGGGAGGGAAGGAGAGGGAGACGGGTGAGCTTCGAGGGTTCCCACTCTCGCTAGCTCTCGTATCCAGGGCAATTCTTCGTTTCAAGGATCTGGAACAAAGTTTGATACTCACTGAGGGTGATAAGACGAAAGAGAAGGAAGATCTGCATCGTGTAGAGGTCGAGGGAAGGGAGGGAAGGAAGGTTGAGTGGGGATGGAAGGAGGGAAACGGAGCGTCGAGCTCGTTCGAGAGGTGGCGAGTTTGAGCGGTGAGAAGGGAGGGGTAGAGAGACGGAGATGGACCGGCCACCTGAGAGGGCAGAGGAGAGGAGAGAGGGTAGAAGAGGGAATGAAAAGAGGGAAGGAAAAGAGATGATGGCGGTCTGAAGAGAAACTGAAAGAGGGGAAGAAGGAGCGGGATCGATTGAGCTTGGTGGACAGGGGTTTGTTTGGTCTCTCGACTCGCCTGAAGTTTTATCCGGTTTCTCATGCAGATTTACTTACGATCGATTGAGACACTGCGAGCGCAGTCTAGTTTTTGTTTCGGCTTGGTGAGACGGAGGAAGAGAGTTGGGGACGCGTCGCGTCTCGAAGGGACGACGGGACTCGTTTCTTTTCTCCTCCCTTCCCTAGGGGCCTTTCTCGAGAGCAGCTTTTCGAAGAGTGATCCTCTAGATCCAGATGCATCTATAGAACTCTCTCGAAGCAGTTGATCAAACAGTAATCCCAGACATAGATCGAAAATCGCAGCAAAGAGACGAAGAAGAGTCGAGGTATGATTCGAGAGCAAAACAGTACAGAGGTATGCGAGTAGGAGAGAGAAGAAGGGAGCGAACTTTATTGCTGAAGGTTTTACGAAAATGAGAGCGAGAGACAAGAAAACAACTAGACTTCTACGGCTGACTTCACACCTTCTCTCCAGGAGCGACGGTGTCGAATCTGGGCAGATTCTTCTCCGTCACCACTGGTCCTCCTTGGTTCTGGCCCTTGGTCGACATTCGACGAAGCAGCTTCCAGCCCTCGGTCGCACAGAAGTAAATGACCAAAGCGGCGGCGACGAGTCCCCACTCCCATCCGATACCGGTGAGTTGGAAGACTGGAGAGAGAGAGAGAGAGAGGAGAGTCAGCGTCGGGAGGGTGCGTCGAGCGGAACGACGAGGAGAGTTGGAAAGTAAGCTCACCGTAGTCGGAGATGACGGGAATGTAGATGATAGGGAAGACCGAAAGAGCGCAGATTCCGCTCGACCAGAGGAGGATCTTGTTGTCGAGGAGCTGCATCTGGAAGAGTCCTCGCTCGAGATGCTTGCACTCGACTGGAGGCGAACGAAGGAAGAGAAGGCGGGTGTTCAGTTCGGTGAGATAGATCGAGGAAGAGAAAGGAAGTCGACTCACAGGCGTGAAGCATGATCATGAGAGTGAGAGTCGCGAAGCATGTCGCTCGCCCTCTGAAAACATTCTCACACCGGGAGTCGTAATCTCCCTCGTTGCACCCGAATCCGAGATCTGTGAAGGAGAAGAGGGAAAGTATCGTTAACTCAGGAAGAAGGGCAAGCCGAGGAGAAGGAAGGAAGAGAAGGACTCACCTCCTCGAGCTCCGACGACAGTCGAACCGAAGACGACTGTGAAAGAAAGGCGAAGAAGGGAGGTCAGCGCTTCGAACGAGTCGAGCGAAGAGAGGCGACAGTGCTAACCAATGACGAAGTTGGCGATGGTAAGTCCACCCATCTGGCAACGAGAAGAGGTCGGTAGTTAGCTTGGGGACGGAAAGAGAGAGCGAAAGAGGGAGGAAGGACGAACAAGGACTCCGTAGAACACGAGGTCCATCCACCACCACAAAGTAAAGATCTGGCAACGAGAAGAGGTCGGTAGTTAGCTTGGGGACGGAAAGGAGAGCGAAAGAGGGAAAAAAGACGAACAGTTCTGAAGGCGGTAGGACCCTTGAGCATGGCGTCCGTAGCAGTCGGCTCCAGTCCGAGAGCGAGGGCGGGAGGTCCAGCAGCGATAGTGTTGACTGAGGAGAGGGAGGGAAGGGAAAGGTCAGCTCTGAGCCAACGACGCGTCGACGTCGACAGAAACGAGCTACGAACTGAAGAGAGCCGTGACAGGGTTGAGAGGGTAGACAGAGTAGCCGTCTCCATCCTTGAAGGCGAGTCCGATGACTGTACGGGAGGGGAAACGAGAACTTCAGCTTGGGGAGGGAGCGGACGAAGGGAGGATGGTGACTCACCGAGGACGAGAACTTCAGCGATATTTCCGGTAAGCAAGAAGAGCAAGAACTTCTGCAAGTTCATGAGGACTCCTCGTCCCTTCTTGATAGCTCGAGTGATGGTAGCCTGTGGTCGAGGAAGGATAGATGAGGAAAGAGAGGAAAATGCAGAGGTGTGAGCCCGACGCGTCTCTCGATCTTGATCCCCGGAAGCAAACTCAGGATTCGAAACTCACAAAGTTGTCGTCGGCGAGAACGATGTCGGCAGCACCTGAAGAGAAAGCAAGAGTCAGCGAGAGTTCGTCCGTCTTCGACCCGACGCGTCGGGAAGCTCACCCTTAGCGACGTCCGAACCGTTCTGTCCCATGGCGAAACCGATATCGGCTCTCTTGAGAGCTGGACAATCATTGACACCATCACCTGTAAGACGAAAAGAAGGGAAGGGAGGTCAGATCCGGAGAGAAAGAGCAGTTCGACGCGACGCGACGGAAGGGGAAGATTGAACGAGGGACAAACCAGTCATGACGGAACTGCACTTCATGCCGTTGATGTTCCTTCGATGAATCGCTTCGACCATTCTAACCTTGGTCTCAGGAGCTGCGAAGAGAAAGGAAGGGAGGAAGTCAGCTCGGGAAAGAAGGGTTTGAACATTTGAACTCACCACATCGAGCGACGACGAGAGGAAGAGCGGGAAGAGCGTCGATCTCCTCCTCAGACAGAGCGTCGAACTGCATTCCCGTCATCACAGCTCCCTTGGGAGCTTGAGCGTCGAGAATTCCGACCGAGAGAGAGATCGCCTCGGCGGTCGCAGGGTGATCTCCAGTGAGCATTCGAACGGCGAGACCAGCTTGCTTGGATGCGAGTACGGCGGCTCGGGATTGAGGTCGAGGAGGATCGCTGAGAAGTTAGAGGAAGTGGAGACACGGTCAGCTGCCCGTCGTCGAGATGGAGAGGAGAGTCGAACCCACTAAATTCCAACGAGTCCGAGGAAACAGAAGTTCTTCTCGAGATCGTCTCGCTTCATCTCCCTGATCTCAGCTTCTCTCTCTCGAGATTCGACTCGAGAGGCGAGAGCCAAGACTCGAAGTCCTTCTCCAGCAAGCAAGTCCATTCGAGCGATGATGTTCTGTCGTCCTTCTTCGTCGAGCTTGACCTGAGTGTCGGGGCTGAGACCAATGAAGGCGCATCGGTCGAGAATTCGCTCCACAGCTCCCTTCATAAGAACGATCATGTCGGCTCGCTTCTCCGTAGCGGACTCGTACTTCCAGACCTGCGAAGAGAGAAGGCGAGAGGGAGAGGGTCAGCGAAGGAGAGAGAAACCGAGCAAAAGAGAGAACGGCTACTGACGGTGCTCATCCTCTTGACAGTCGAATCGAAAGGGTGCTCGACAACTATTTCGTAGTGACCGTCCATTGCGACCTTCTTGGAAGCTCCGTGCTCGCTGGTTCGAGTTTGAACGGGAGAGAGAGGGTTGGTCTGGTTGGCGGCAGCTTTCTTCTTGGGGTGAGTGAGATGAGGCTTTCCGTGGCCGAGCTTGTGAGCGAAGACTTGAAGAGCGATCTCTGTAGTCAAATAACGAGGCGGAGGAAGGTCAGCGACGAGGTAGACGAGAGGTCGAGCAGGAGAAGAAGAACGAACCCGTCGCGTCTCCGGCAGCCTCCCATCGATCCTCCTTTCCCTTGTGAAGCGTGGCCATGTTGCAAAGACTCGAGCAGACAACGAGGTTCCTGAGTCCATCCTCCATCTCGCTAGGTCGAATGACGTCCTCGGATTCGACGTCGTCCTCCTCGTCGTCGTCGTCGGAAGACGAGTTGGTAAGGGTCGTGACTCGGGAATCTCCAGTTCGAGATCGACCGGGAAGTCGAGACCGGGTGAGAGCTCGGATAATTCCTCGAGGATAGAAAGGACTACGAAGATCGAAGCAAAGATCGAGATCAGCTTCGGGGCGAGGAACAAGCAGGACGCGTCGAGGGAGAGAGAGGGACGGAAGACCAACTCACTCAGAACCACTTTCGGCAGAGTAGGCTTGGCCTCGAACGATATCGATCTGAGCAGCTCGTTCTTGAGTAGGAAATGCCGTAGAGACGGGGATCCAAGCCTTTTTGACGACTGCGAAAGAAAAAGGAAACGAAGAGGTGAGCTCGACGAGAACGACAAGGAGCAGAACGAGCTCGCCGACAACGAGAAAAAGAAGAAGAAACGGCAAATAGAAGGTCTGCTCACCCATCTTTCCAACTGTGATTGTACCTGTCTTGTCGGAACAGATGTCCGTGACGACGGAGAGAGACTCGATGGCGTCCATTCGTCGAACGAGAGCGTTCTTGCTGGCCAGTTCTCGACTCGCGGTAGCCAAAGTGAGGGAAACGACGGCAATGAGGGAAGCAGGCAGGATCGAGACGGCGGTGGCGACGGCGTAGGTAGCGACTGGAGAGAAAGAAGGCGGAGAGAAAGGAGAAGGGAGCCAGGGTGAGTTCGAGGACGAGAGAGCCGCCATGCACGATGGCAAAGCTTGACGCATTTGGATCGGAGCGGCAGGAGTGATCTACTTCCTTAGAGAAGAAGAGCGAGGACTCACTGGACATGGGAACATCAACAAAGGCTGTGGACGCGACGACGACGAAAGCGAGAAGAAGAGCAATGCCGAGAAGGATGTAGGCGAGAGTGTTGAGCCTGGCGAAAGAAAAATCTTCGTCAGTATATTCAAGATGGTCGATAAGCAGGTTTGAGAAGACTCACTTGACCTGAAGAGGCGTAGTTCCAGCGACTCCAGCGAGGACCTTGAACTTGTACCATTTCGCAGCGAAACCTTTCAGTTTGACCACCTCCTTCCTCTCCATCGCCTCAGCGATCTTTCCGAGCTCAGTTCCCATTCCAGTAGCAACGACGATGCAACGAGCTCGACCTTTGGTGACTTGAGATCCGGCGAAGACCTGGACGCGTCGAAAAAGAGCAAGGTAAGCGTCGCCTCGACTCGACGACTACGATACGGAGCAGAGAGCGAACGAAACTCACCATGTTCTTCTTGTCTCCAACAGGGCACTCGACCTCGGTGAGAAGCTCAACCTTCTTGCTGACGGGGAGGGACTCTCCGGTGAGAAGAGCCTCGTCGGTCTCGAGGGCGGAGATGTATCCAGGGAGAACTCGAGCGTCTGCTGGGACGACATCTCCGTTGGTGAGGAGAATGATGTCTCCACTGTAACCCGAAGAAAAGAAAATGAGATTGAGAAGGTCAGTTCCAAGTTCTCGAAGTGACGGAGGAGAGGGAAACGACGAACGGGACGACGTCCTCGACCTGGATCGTAGAAGTAACTCCATCGCTTCCAGCCTTGCTCCCTCCGGCGTGACGAATAACAGTAGCGGTGGGAGATCCGACTGAAGCGAGAGCTGCGACGGTCTTCTCGGCTTTCCATTCTTGGGTGAATCCGACTGAGAGAAAGAGGAAAGGAAGCGAGCAGAGGTCAGCATGAGTCTCCGCCTGCTTCCCCTTTCGTTTCCTTGCTTCTTTTTTGCTCACCTGTGACGTTGATGATGACTAGAGCAGCGATAACTCCAGCTTCGATCCAATCTTGAGTTCCGAACTGAAGAAAGAGGGAGGAAAGGTCGGGCCGATAAGCGATAAGGAAGGGAGAGAGAGAGAGAGGAAGAGGAGGAGGGAGGGAGGAGAGACTCACCGAGACGGCCATCGACATGAGGAGGACGATCCTATAGTAGAAAAGAGGGCGAGAGTAGAAGGTAGAGGATCAGCGACCTATCCTGCCGTCTCGTCGACGAAAAACTGAAAACTCACGTCATGGCGTTGGCGATCTGTCGACCAAGAAGTTTCCAGGGCTGAAAGAGGAAGGCGAGTCGAAGGTCAGTCCTCTTCATGCTCTCTTCTCCTCTGCCAGCTCATCAACAAGCAAGAAAACGAATGCGGGGAAGGGTAGACTCACCGATGGTTTTTCGGGAGGTTTGATCTGGTTGAGACCGTAGGTCGTCTTGAGCTCGAGAGCTTTAGCATCGGAGAGACCAAGTCGGATGTTGGACTCGAGAGACTTGACGATTTCCTCAGCATCGGTCGTGTGAGCTGGTCCTGGAAGAGGAGGAGCAGGAGCGACGAAAACGGGGGCAGGAGCCATGCGAGCTGCTGACGGAGATTAGGGTTGGAAGGGAAGGAGGAGAGGGAAAGGTGAAGTGGGGGTGGGTAATAGGGGGAAGGAAGCGAGGGAGCGGATCCGAAGGTGGCTTTGAGGAGGAGGTTCGTCGGCTGTTTGATGACTTCCTACGAACTTGAACTTGAAGAAGGACTTGAAGATGGTCGTGATGGTTGGAGGGGAGAAGGGGAGCCTATCAATTTCAGTTGGGGTAAAGCTGCCAGAACCGCCAAGGGGCGTCTGATGGAAACCAAGGAGAAAAGCACTTGAGCTCGATAGGGAGGAGGAGCCGCCCAAAGATCTCCTCCGTCGGTTCCTGGACTCGTTGGACCGACATTGTCATCACCGAAATCGATGGGAGTCTCATCAGGTATACAAAGAGCATGTAGAGCCTCAGCAACGGCCTGGGAAAGGTTTAACAGAGCTGTAGACTCAAAAAGAAGGGAAGGCCAAGAAGTGACGATGCCGACGATGGATCGGCCTTTCCGTCGAAACCTCGACCGTGTCTCTCTCCTTCCCTCTGGGCACTGATGCTTGTACAAATCCCCGCTGACCGGCCGGCGACGAAAGGCAGCCTCAGAACGAGAAAAACTGGTCTCACGAGCACCTCTCGTATCCCAGAAGAACCAGAAGAAGGAGCTCTCTTCCTCGGTCTCGCGACGTCTGTCTCTCGTCGGCGTCGCGAGCTCTCTTCGAACTCAAAAGACTCGCCTTTCTAAATCGAGCTCCGCACCCGTAGCTACCCATCCTCGACCTGGGTCTCTTTCGATCTGTATATCTCGACTCTTGGCGTGGGTATGAGAGGATGCGGTGCGGGAGGAAAGAGAGCAGAGAGACTCGAAGCGCCGAGAAACGTACTGCGACTTTCTGCGTCTCGTCGTGTCTCTCTCTCCAGCCTGCCTGAGCTTAAGGCGTCGTTTAGGAATCAGGAGGAAGCACGAGATTGAGGCAAGCTTCGTACTTAGTGAGCTGATCTCGTCGGAGAGGTCCTCGAGTGAAGGGAGGGGGCGAAAGAGAGGCGACGAAGACATCTTCCTGGGATCGAAGCTCAAAAGCGACCACGCAGGCAGACGCTCGAATCTGGAACCCAACGGCAGCTTGTTGAGAAGTCGTTTCGGGCTCTCAAGAAGCTTCCGCCAGGTGCAAGATGCGAGCGAGTGGCGTCTGAGAGACTTTTTTTTGGAGGAGGACGTGGTCAAGCAGCTCGTTAGTCGAGTTTTATCTGCAGCTCCGGAGTTAGATGATACAACGGAGCAGACAGAAACCTCCGAGCAGCGATATGTTTGGAACTTCCTCAAGGACGTGCCACCGCAACGGGGCGACAAAAAAGGAAAACGAAGAGACGCGAGTCGCGACGCGTCGTCAACTTTCTCCTCGGAGCTTGCCTTTCAGCAGGGGAGGCACTCGATCTCCGAACTCCAGCTCCAGCTCTCAGCGGACTCGAGAAGCGGACGAGAGAAACGTGTGTTTCAGGAATTGAAACCTGAAAAATGGGAACGGAATGAAAAGAAGAACAACGACGTTCAGTTTTGGTCTCCTCCTTCCCCTCGGTCCTTCGATCGGTAGGCGACGAGTCTCGACTCGAAGGGGGCAAGAATAACTGCAAAACTAATCGATGGCACGAAGGAGGAGAAAAGTCTAGCAAGGTGACGTCGTCTGTTCCCTCGACGTCCCTGCCCTTTCGAATGAGCGGAGACGTCGAGGAGACGAGGAGCGTCGCCTTGCCTGAGCTCCTCCGGTATAACCTCCTATGTCTGAAGAGAGCAAAGAGAGGATGCGAAGGAAAGACCCAAGTGAATCGTGAAATCAAAGACGAGGGAAGAAAAGAAGAAGGTCAACAGACAACAGACGACTCATCGTCCTCTCCGTCCCTCAGCTCCAAGCCAGTTCGATAAGATCGGATCTCAACCTGGAGCTGCACGAGAAGGAATATGTGAAGTTCAAGCGAAAATATCCCATAAGCCGTTCCTACAGGGGAAAAGCAGGAGAACCCAAGACGCGACGCGTCCCTCATGCCCTTCTGCTCTCCCGCTCAAACCCTTCGGGACCGAGCACTCGAACCGTAACCATGCTCTCAGCCTTGTAGAGAATCTCGAGGATGTCCGCTGAGAGCTAAGCCACCCGGAAAACAGTCGAGTGAAAGGGATTCCCCCTTCCCTCCTCCCTCCTCCCTTTCGACGACGCGTCGAAACGAGCCGCTCAGAGCCAAGGGTCCCCTAACTTCGGTGGAAGAGAGCGTCCCTTCAAAACCAGGAGATTCTATGGGTTCCGAGCAAACAGCTTCTTCGACAACATCTCGTTCCCGTCCGTTCAAACGCGTCGAACAAGGAGGGTCTCGGTCTCGAAAGGCGACGCAAATGACTCTCAACCTGCCTGCCTCCTTCCACCTCGTTCATCTAGTGACGATAACCTGGAGGAGAGGTATCCCGGAGCTAGATACGGGCTGAGAGGGATCTGCGTCATGACAGTCAGAAGAAGAAGGGGACGAGGGAAGAAAGAGAAGAAAGGCTCGTTCGCTGGGCGCTATAGAGATCGAGATCGAGAGAAATAGAAACAAAGTGGGAAGGTAAAAAGAAAAACAGAGAATCGAAAAAAAAAGAGACAAAATTGATCACGAGGTCGAAGGAAAAGACAGGAGGGCAGAAGTCGAACGACGAGTCGCCGTCGTCGCTCTTTCGAACCTTCGACCTTCCAAACACTCGGGGATTAGAGGAGTACCTACCACCGCAGGCACTGCCTTGAAGCCCAAATGGAACAGTCTTCCAGTCTGGCCTCGAGTGAACGGACCCAACCTTCCCGCTCGTCTGCTCGTTTCGTTTCGTCTCACCTCTGAACGCGTCTTCCTCCTCCCCTCCTCTCGAACACTTAACACTCCATCATCTTCGACCGGGAGCAGCTCGAAATAGTAACTGCTACAAAGAAAAGATGGTCTGGAAGAGCTAGCAGGATTGAAGCGAGTCGAGTGGGAAGCCTAGAAGAGGATCGACGACGGCCACCCCCTTTCGCACTGATGCTCCCCCTCTCGCCACGATGCCGATCCAAAAGACCGAGCAGAGTGATGCGAAGGAAAGAGAGATCAAGGCGAAACAGGGCGAGAAGGGTTCGCGTTCGATGGGGTCGAACGAAGAAAGAGAAACGACGACGGCCTGACACCCCCATCCTGCTCGACCACAATGCCGGTCTACACAAGATCAAGCAGAGTGGTGCGAAGGGAAAGAGAGATCGGGGCGATGGAGGTTTTCGTCTCGCACAAATCAGGGCGAAAGAAGGAAGGAAGGAAGCAAAAGGGGGAGGGAAGCGACCTCGTTCTCTCTCCTCCGCGTTTGTTTCGACTTCTTGTGCTCCCCACTGTCGTACCTTCGTCGCCTGCGATCGAGTGTAGACACGAAGGCCGAAGCGGAAAATTATGACAAAGGCAAGCTCAGCGAACGAGCTACTCGTGCTTCGGACACCACGCCCTTACTCTCGAGAGAGTATGTGGAGTAGCAGAAAAGGGAAGTACGAGAGGGCCGTTGCACGTGCTGCTTCACAGAGAGGAGTATAAGAACAGAGTGGTAAAGAGGAGATGATATAGTCGAGGGAAAGAACGAGTGCAAACGAACTAAAGGAAAGGTAAGAAAGGAGAGAACGGGAAGGACAATGGGCCAGACAAAACGACTCGTTGCTCGACCTTCCTTCCTGCTCCAACCGTTCACTTGCGAAAGCAAAGAACGCTTAAAGCAGAGAGAGGAACCAGCAGCGAGAGGGTTCTGAAAAGCGTAAGGCCGGCGAAGAAAGACAGAGGGAAGGAGAGTGGCCTCCCTCGCTCGTCCCGCCGCCCATCGACGAGTTCTCCAACCCCACTCCTTCCAGCGTCTCCAGATCTCGCTGCTTTTTCAAGCGGGTACGAGAAGAGAAGACGCTGTCGAAGAGAGGCAAGAACTCGAAAGAGGGTGGCGCGACGGGGTAGGAAGGAAGGGAGGGAGGGAAAGAAGGATTGAAAAGGAGGTTGAAGGGGAGGGAGAGATAGAAGATGGGGTGGTTAATGGAGGGGACAGGAGAGGCGAGTCGTGAATGGAGTCGAGTGGTCTGCGAGGAAAGTCTTCTGCCGTCGGATCGAGACCCTCGGAAGGGATGTTGACGGGAAGAAGAGGACCTCGCAAACCACCTCCCTTCACTACAAGGCAAGCATCTCCCTTCCGTTCCCTCCCAGCCCTCAATAGTCACGAACGAGTTGTCGACATCCACGGCCAGCCTAGCGAGAACCTGTTGCCCAAAGCGATTCCGAAGCAAGAAGAAGAAGAAGAAGAAGAAGAAGAGAGGAACAAGGTCAGCACAACCATCTTCCTTCCTTCGATCCACCTCTTTTCTTCCCCCAGAAAGCCCTCCTCAACTTTGTTCGTTCTTCTCTAAATCCCTCAGCATAACTATGACATAAAATGTGTATTGCCTTCACCGCCCGAAACGAACCATCTCCCCTCCTGGACCCGCAGATTCAAGACGAACCGTCGGAGGAGAAGAGAAGCTCTGAAGTCTTGGAGGACTTCCCGGCCTAAGTGGGTTTTGTGGGTTGTCGTCACAGGGAAATAGAGAGAAAGTAATAACGAGAGGGAGAGGGTGGTAGTGATGTAGAGAGGGGGGGGGGAGACTTACGAGGAGAAGAGAAGAAGGAGAGAAGGAGAGGAAGGAGGGAGGTGATGGTTCGAGAGGGAAGAAAGCGAGCGAAAAAGCTGGGAGGAGGGGGAGGGGCGGTCGTTAAGGCGAGTTCACATATTGTTCGCAGGTTTATGGCAGTAGATCCCCTTTCGAGACTGATCTCAATAACATCGAACTATCAGAAGTGAAGATTTTCCATCCCTTGCTCTCTCAACAAACTCAGCATCTTCAGCCTAGCAACGAACCTCCCTCCTTCTCCCTCGCCTCAGCTCGAGCTTGACGCTTTCCCCAACCCACCATCTCCTCCCCCTTCCTCTATTTTTCTTTGAACATGGCCGCTACTCTCCCATCCGGAAAAGGTGAGCGCTCTTCTTCTTCTCATTTCTCTTCTCACCGTTTGAAACCAGCCCAGGAAACAAGCTCAACTCAAGCTGACTCTCCTCTCCCTTCCTCTCCTCCTCTCCTTCTTTCATCCTTCCAGCCAAGCTCCGTTCCTGCCTCCTCTGCTCCATCCTCCTCTCCTCCTCCGAGTTCAGGAAATCAGGTTGCCCGAATTGTGAAGAGATCTTGCAGGTGAGCACCGTCGTTCTTCTCGCTTTCGTTCTCGAGCTCGTCCAGCTCGAGAGCTCAACCTCCTTCCTTCGCTGACCGTCGCTTCTTTTCATAACGGTGTAGATGAAAGGATCGGGAGAGAAGGTCGCTCAGTGTACTTCTGCTCAGTTCGATGGAGTGATTGCGGTCATGAGGGATAACAGTTGGGTCGCGAGGTGGCAGAGGACAGGTCAGTCGAGCTTCCTCTTCCTTCTGGTTCTCTTTCCATCCTTCTCGAGCTAGCAGGATGTTGGCTCTTCCGAGAGAGAGTCGATGAGCTACGGGAAAGCCGTTTCTCGATGTAGAGCGGGCTCCTCTAGCTCCAGCGAGGGAGGGTCGAGAGAGAAATGAGCTCAACCGTCCCTCGACCGCCCCTCCCTCCCTCTCTCCCCTTCCTTCGCTGTCTCGTCCTTCTCTTTTTCTCAGAACCCCAACTGACTTCGTACCCTCCCCTTCCGCTCATTCACCTCATCAGACAAATACACCCGAGGTCTCTACGCCGCTCGAGTCACAGGGAAGCTGCCAGAGGATGTGATTGAGGAGCTCAACTCGAGAGGGTTCACGTATCGGAGGCGAGAGTCAGTACAGCTTCCGTTTCTTCTTGGAGGAAAGTTTTGTATTGTTGGGAGGTGATGTGGAAGAGCTAGAGAGGTGCTTTAAAGCTCAAGGAGGTCTGGAAACGAACGAACGAGCGCTCGAGCTGGAGCTGACCTTCCCCTTTCCTTCCCTCTCTGCCTTCTTCTTTCCTCTTTGTCTTCATAGCGAGATGGACGAGGAGTAGCAGCATCGTCTTATCAGCATAACATCTTTGTCGCCGTCCCTGTATCACCACCCCTCGACAGACCGGACGATCCTGCTGGAGGACGAAGGGAGGTTCGGTTGGGTCGAGTCGAGTCGAGCTTCAGTTTTCACGTCTTTCTCTCTTTCACGTATTACGATGTTGTATCCCCCTACCGGCTTCTTCCCATCCCTTCCAAGGACTCGAAAAATTGCGAATTGACCTGTATCGGTGAGCTCAACCCCTTTTCCCTCAGAGCCCTCACAACGAAGTGATTCACCTCGAACCCTCCCTCTCCTTCTCCTCCTCTCTTCCCCTCGACCAGCAGTACCGCCTCCAGCTCCCGCCTCCAGCTTCCAGCTCTGTCTCTTCTACAAGTCAACACGCTCCGCCAACGTTCTCAGCCCGCCTCCCAACCCAACCTCTCCAACTCAAGCTCAGCGCTCAATCTTCACTCAAAACCAAACGCGGCTCGGTTCCTTGCGATCAACACCCCCCACAACCACAAAACCACTTTGCCCTCATTGAATTCTCGAATCCCTCCCCAGCCAGTTCAATTCCAGCTCCCTCCTGACCCCTCTCGGCTCCCACTCGCAGCACTGCTTCGAAGTCTATAAAGCCTTTCCCTCCCTGCCTTTCTTCTCGTCTCTCATCAACCATCACCTCCCTTCCCCTCCCTCCCTCCTCACTTTCAACCTTCACCACACTCCCTTCTAGCCAACCTAGCTTTTCAAAAATGCTTTCCCTCCTTTCGATTGTCACCTTCGCTCTTTCCGTCGCCAATGTCAACGCTTCGCCCGTCCCCATCAAGAACAGAGGAGTGAGTCTCTCGTCTTTCTTCTTTCCCTTTCCGTTCGTTTGCTTCGCTGACTCTGTGTTTCTTGGTGATTCTTAGCTCGGCCTCCTCTCCAGTTCAGGATCTGGGTCCCTTGCTGGTTCTGGAGCTGGTTCTCTGGGAGTTGGATCTCTCGTCGGGGTAGCTGAGTCTGCGTCTGCTGCTGTTTGTCTCTCTTCCCTTCTTCTCTTCCCTCTCTTCCCTCTTGACGTCGCTGAATTCTTCGTCTTCGTTCCTTCGTTCGTTCATGAAGCTCACCGGGTCAGGAGCCCTCGCTCTCGGAGGAGGCTCCGCTCACGGTTTTTTGGGACTCGGAGCGGTTCTCGATACGACCGCTGGCTTGTTCGGAACTGGGATCCTTTCGGCTGGTGGGAGTAACGGATGGTGGACGTTCAACTGTCCTGCCACTTGGGTGCAACCTACTTGGTACCAGTGAGTCGGCTGCTTTGACGAGACGAGACGAGACGCGATGATTGATGAGTGACTCGAGCTGATGCTCTCGCCCTTTCCTTTCTTGAATTGCCTCACTCGTCCCTTAGGTTTGGATACTTCAACAACGTCGGACTCTGGGTCGCCTTCCGATCGGAAGCTTTGTTGATCGCTCACTTGAAATCGTTGAACTTCGCCCAAGTGAGTTTCGCTCTGTCCTCCTCCTCTCCCTCTCCCACTCCTTCCTTCTCCCCGCTTCCTCGCCTCGTCTCCCCTCTCCCTCACTACCTTCCTGCCCTTTCCCTGCTGGCTTCCCTTCCCGCCCAGATCCAAGTCGAAAACACCTCCCACCTTTTCCTCGGCCTCGACATCGCTCTCACCGCTCGAGTAGTCTCCACCGCCCACGCCAACCAGTTCGGATATTGGACCTCCGCTGTCGGCGGAGTCTTCGTCGCTCTTGAAGCTTCTTTGGATGTTGGCGTCGCGGGCGACGTGGATCTTCTGTTGGGAAGCTGTGGGTGGGGACGAGTGAGTTGAGCTCTCCCGTCGCCTTTCGTCGAAGCTCGAAGTTGAACTGACCCTCAGTTCGTTCAACAGAACATCCAAACGTGTACCTCGTGCTCCGCCTAGGTCCTCTTCCCCCTTCCCCTCTCGCTTTGTTTGTTCGTCGCCGTCGCGTCGACGTTCCTACCTCCCTTACTTTACACACCCCACCTGCCCTTTTCGGTTTCCTTCCATTCCTTCCTTTGGTTACTTGTCTAGGTCATAAATCACTAGGTTCTCTCTTTGCTTCTTGACTGTTGGGTGTTGCATGCTGGGTACGCTCTCTTGCACGAAGAGACGAGGGAAGGAGAGGAGGAGGAGGAGGGGAAGAGAGAGAGAGGAATGAGGAGAGCAAGAAACTGAGATGAATAGAAGGATTTAGATGGACGAAACAAGCCTAGGAGAGAGCTTCCATAGGGAAAGAAGATCGTCAAAGCAAAACAGCGTGTCAAATCTAAAATTCAAAGCTAGCGACGCGTCTCGTTCTCTTTCCGTCCTTCTTCGTCATTTCCACCGCGCTGACCGATCGAGGATGCTTCTTAGGAAGTAACGGAAGCGTTGTGAAAGGTTGTTGAGGGGGTAGAGGACCGAGGGAGAGTGGGTAGGGCGGAGGAGGAGAGGACAGGGTGTCCGACGGATTTTCGAAGGACGTGGAGGATGATCCGGTTGAGGGTCTCGAGATGGAAGCTAAGACTGATGCTGCGAGTAAGATTAGCACCGACTTAAGTTTCGTTAGCAGGAAAAAGACGGGAAACGTCGAGAAAAGCGGACGAGGAACTCACACGACGCGTCCTTCTTCGAGTTCCGCTGGTACATTCTTGATCGTCGTCTACAGCTATCGCAGGTCATGCAGAGTTACCCATTCCACCTCGAGATGAAAGAATCTTCCAACTTGATCATCCGACAGCTCGAGCAGATTCGTCGGCCCTTTGTCTCGAAAGACGCGACGAGAGGGGAATCTGGCGAAGGAGAAAATATCACGGAAGAAAGGGCAGGAAGGGACTTATCAGCATTGTTTACAGACGTATGGGTCATGGAAACGAAGAGTCAAGGGAATGGCCTCACGGGACGACGCGCCAACGGCAGAAGCTTGAAAAGGCGATGAGGGCGATAAAAGGAGTTCGACCGGGGTCGGAGGGAGGTTCTGAGATGGATGATACAGAGAATTGGAGTTGGCGAGCTCGATGGATATTCGAAGGTGAGGCTGACGTGGGAAGAGGGGGTCGGGTTGGCGAGAAGGTCGAAGCGCGTCGTGATTTGAAGGAGGAGGTGGGCGGGAGGTTGAAGCGAGGGAAGTTAAGGACGAAGGAAATCGAGGATCCAAGAGAGGAAGAGAGCTGGGTATACTGTTGAGTGATTAGGAAAAGAACTGGGAGTCCATGGTCCTCGAGGCGGAGAGTTTGAGTTCGAAAAACAAAGGGAGAGCGTCGAAAACGAACCTCTGCTTGGGACGGAAACCTCCCGTTCGTCCTGCAGGGAGTCCACCTACTGCTAGGACGGAAACTAATGACCAAGTTGAATGTTGTTCAGCTCGATGCGCCTGAAAGAGCGTCTGAACGAACAGGAAGACTCACCTCGTCCAGGGTCTAAGACGCCCACGTCTCCCTCTGGAAACTTCACAGGAAAAGCGTGTCCTTCCAATCCCTGAGGAGGGAAGAGGTGAGGTAGCCTTCGGATGTTGAGGGATCGATGGAATCGATCGCTGCTGGTCGACCGAGCAGGAGGGGGAGGAGCTGGGGGTGGAGGGAGCGGAGGCGCGTCGAGGAGTATCGAGAGAATTGACGGGAGAGGAACTCCTTCAGCGGCCTCGGTTCGGCGAGGGGAAAGAGAAGAGGGCTGATGATATATCATGAGCGTTGGAGAGGAAAAGGAGAAGAGAAGGAGGACGCAGAGGTTGATGGATCAGCCAACACTTCGGGTCCAGCTCTCGCTTTCCACGAGAGAAATGAAACGCTTCTTCCCCTTCGTTTCACGAATTAGTGAATGTATGTTTCAGAGCTCGGCTCAAGAGGAAGCTGTCCAACCAACCAAGCAGGCCTGCGATCAAGAACGATCCAAGGAAAGGAAGAGGGCCGAGCGAGGCCGCGTCTCGAAGCTTGTGTAGGAGATTTCCAGACCATTTCGCGTTTTCGAAAGCCGAGGAATAGAACCAAGTTCACGCTAGTCTAGTTCTGAGGGAGCGGGAGCGATGAAGACCAGGAGTGAATTCAGGGGACAGAAGAAGAGGAGGGAGGGATGGGCTGTCGAAAGAAAGTCCGCCTATCAGAGCAGAGAATCGCGTGTATACGGGTCTAAAAGCAAAGGATTCTATGTTGAGACTCAGCTTCTTCAGAAACGGCGAGGATTGAGCGTTGACGACGATTGGGGAGGAGAAGGAAGCGGGCGGAGGACCAAAGAGGTGAGCTCGCGACCTTCGTTTGTACCTTTTTGCTCCCACCATCATCACGCAGGAAACTCTCCCATCGCTCATCGTCCTTATCAAACTCACCAAATGAAGACCAGAGGTCAGATCTCCGCTTCCGTGAGTACTCATGAGCCGAGAGTCTGCGAGAGCAGTGGAGGGAAGGATGGGAAGGAAGAGTCGAGCTCACGTCTGCCTCTCCTTCCTTCTTCCTCCTTTCTCCCTAGCACTGTCCGATTATTCGAGTGCCCACCGAGGTCTTCACCGAGATCCTCAAATACTCCTCCATCTCCCACTTGGATCTGCGAGCTGTCGCTTCAACCTGTCGTCGATTGAGAATCGTCAGTCCTGTTTCTTCCTTCCTCCTGCTCTCGCCTGACACTGACGCCCCCCATCTTCCCTGTGGGTAGATTGCAAGACCTCTGATGGATCAGGAGATGCACATCGTCGCCAACAGGAAAGCTAGCTTCGATCCCCTCATCTTCATGGGAAAGAATGCGCATCGAGGCGAGCTCTTGAGGTCCGTCTCACTCTCCTTCCCTCTTCCCCTGAAAGTGCCCTCTTCATCGAAGCTTCAGTAGCTCGAATTGACTCCTACTTTTATTTCTGTCTTTAGGATCCTCTTCATCGACGTCCCCGAAGTCTACGCCGCCTCCCCTTCCGTCTACATCCCTTCCATCGTCGCAGCTCTTCCCACCTTCGTCAACCTCACCTCCATCTCCCTCCCTTCCCCTCTCATCAACGACGCCGTCTTCGTCATGGTCTACGCACATCCACTCATCGAGAAGCTCGAAGTCGTCGGCTACCTCCGACAGAGTTTCAACACCCTCAACCTCGATTCCCCAGTTCGACTTCCTCGAAAGCGCGTCGCGCCGCTCGAGGTTCCCAAGCTCGAGGCAGGATTCTCTCTCCTAGAGATCAATTTCCTCGAGAAGTTCCTCAACTTCCTTCAATTCCATTCGGTCGTGGTCCCAGCTCTCTGGTTTGGATTCGAAACCCCGATGGATCCTCCTCCTTCCCTTCTCAGGTCGCGAGACATCCAAAACCTCAACATCATTTACTTTCAAGTCGCTCCCATCGCCTTCCGATCCGCCTACGATTACCTCGAAAAAGTCATGGAGACTCAGACCTCGCTCGAAGTGGTTTCGCTTGGCCTGCGAGACTGGGAGTCCGAGGAAGGATTCGAGGTTGGAGGTCACTCGTGGAAGATGTTCATCGACGGAGCAGCCGAACCTCCTTCTTTCTCCTTTCAACACGCTTGGGCAGGAACCATGGTTCGATGCATCGATACCGACTATTATCGAGAGTCGGCAGGACAGGATTTCGTCGAGAGCGCATTGAGGATTCGCTTCGTCGCTGGATCCGTCGTCAAGTCGAGGATGATCCGAGCGCTGGCGAGGCAGACGAACACGTTTGCCTACATGCTTATGGCAGACGAAAGCGATCTCAGGTGGCCTGACTGGGTAAGTAGATTCGTAGAGCTCGAAGAGACCCCTCGTGTTGACCTCTCCATCTCTTTGTCTCTTTGTTCTTTGTTCATAGTTCGAAACCGTCGCCGTCATGTCTCACGAGTTGGCCATCCTCGGAGTCCTCTACATCGACAGCTCCCTCACACCGACCCCCACCGTTACTACCACCCTCGCATGCTCTCAAGCTTGTTACACGAAGCTCGCTTTCTCCCATCCCTCCCTCCACGACGCGTCGGAAGTCATCGGCGGATACCTCTCCCTCTTCGATCTCCTTTACAACCTCCACGTCGCTCGACTTCAACTCCTTCACGAGGTCTTCGCCGACGGGAAGGACAAGGTCCTTCACTCGACGTTGAAGACGAAGAAGGGCTTGGTTGTTCAGATCGAGGCGGACGTCGGAAACGGGGAGGACGGCGAGTGGGAGATGTGGGTCGACAAGCTGGACGGCGTTCCCACGGAGGAGAAGGTCAATAGATGTCGCTGTTTCGGATGCGGAGACGTCAAAGACGGAGAGGATCCCATCTCGGCCATCATGGAGTGCGAAGTCGATGAGGTTCGAGAGGCTCTCGCCGTCGGAGGCTTCGATTTGGACGCGTTCGACTCGAGGTGAGTTTTCCTCTCTTGCGTTCTTCCTTCTCTAGGTCCTCAATCTGACCTCTGCTTCCCTGATTTATAGGTCTCCTTCGTCGCCCATCGAGCAAGATTCTTTCGAGTCGTTCCTCAGGTTTATCCAGTCCTTCGCTTCTCGTCTCTCTCAGTTTCTGACGCGTTCGTCCCCTCCGTCCCTTCTTTCCTCCAGATCCAACTCGTGAATCGCACCAAGCGAACCCTCAAGCGACCAGCACCTTCGCTACTTCCTCACTATGCAATCCTCTCTTTACGAAATCTCATGACGCTCCCTCTCCTCTCCTTTTGTGCTCTCTCTCTCTCTTCTCGCCACCAAGTTCCAACTCGACGAACGAAGAAGAACGTTTACTTGTTTATCGTCATCTCGAAAGGGCGCGAGTGGTACATAAGTACAAGGAGAAGAAGACGAAACTTAAAGCGAAGCAGAAACCGAAGACCGAAACCGAAAAGAAAGGAAACTGAGAACAAGAAAGAAGAAGAGTCGGGGAGAGAAAGGGGACGGCGTGTCGACGAATCGATACAAAACAGAGAAAGAGCAATGTTAGTAGAGAGAGAGAGATGGATGAATGCGGAGATGGATGGATGGAGTGGCACATGTAGGAAACGAAGGGGGATGTAAAGTGTAAGGTTGAAAGTGTCCAGGTCGAAGAGAGGAGGGTGAATGCAAAGAGACGAGAAACGAAGGAGAGGTGTAGATCAAGGGTGGGTAAAAAGGTAGAACTCGTCGTACACTAACGAGAGAAGGGTGAGGAAGTCGTCCGATTAATCCTCCATGTCGATGTCGGCGTCTCGTCGCAGAACTCCTCGAACGAGCCTCGTTCCTTCCTCCTCCTCCTCCTCCCTTTCCGCGTCCTCGTCCTCATCATAATCCTCGGGATCGAGAGCGTCCTCGTCCTCCTCGAGAGCTTCTCCGTCGTCGTCGATGAGGATGCCATCTGGTGGACGCTGCGAAAGAGGGAAACGAAAGAAGCGAAGCGAGGTCAGCGTCGTAAAACGAGACGCGTCGACGGCGAGGAAACAAAGCTCGGAAACTCACAATCATCGACTCTCCCGAGTAAGTGAACCCTCTGAAGTTCTCCTGTACACTGCTCGTCAGGGGACTTCCTCCTAGAGGGTTGAGTCCAGGTCTCTGCGGTGTGCTCTTGATCGCCATTCCAGTTCCTCCGCTCATCGACCCGACCATCGAGCTCGACGTCCCGTTCGTTCCGTTTCCAGCTCCTCCTCCAGCAGCGTTGATTCCGTTGGAAGGCTGGTTGACCCATCCCTCGATAGGATCGTCCTCCTCGAAGGGGTTCGCCGACTGGACGGACGTTGAGGTGAACTCGGGATCGAAGTTGGCGACGGACTCGTCCGATTCGACGACGGGTTTGAAAGGAGGAGTGACCTGCTTGGAAGCGAGAGCGACCCAGTCGACGGACTTGAAGAAGGGATGATCCTTGAGTTCGGCGGCGTCTCGAGTGGCTCCGAGTCGGTGTTTGGGGTTTCGGTTGAGGAGCTGAGGGAGGGAAGAACGAGGGAGAGCGGTCAGCTTCGAGCCTTCGACGCGGTCTGTATAAAACGCGGGAGATAAGAGGCTAGAAAGAACGAGCACTCACTCCCTTGACGAACTGCTTCCCATCCTCGTCGATAACGCCTCGAGGGAATCGAATCTTTCCAAAGCAGATGTTCTTGTACATCTGTTGAGTATCCTCGGCGTAGAAGGGACTCCATCCACAGCACATCTCGAAGAGGAGGACTCCGAGGGACCAGAAATCGACGAGCTTCGAATATCCGTTGTCGTCGAGGAGGACTTCGGGAGCGAGGTATCTGGGGGAGGCGAGGGAACGAACGAAGGGTCAGCTCGAGCTTTGATGAGGTCGGCTCGAGAAGAAACTCAAGAAGTAATGCTCACTCGGTGGTTCCACAGAAAGTGTTGGTGAGCTGATCGGCGGCGAGATCGGGTTTCGAGAGTCCAAAGTCGCAGAGAGCGACGTGACCGGTCGCGTCGAGGAGGATGTTCTCGGGTTTGAGATCCCTGAACAAAAACGACGCCAAAACGATAGCAATCAGCTCTCCACCACCTCAAATACCAACTCGAACAATCGAGGAACGAAAGGGAAACCTGAAAACTCACCTGTAGACGATATCGTACTTGTGCAAATGCTCCAGCGCCAGCACCAACTCAGCGATGTAAAACCTCGCCCTCTCCTCCGTGAACCTCCCCTCCTTCTGAAGATGCCAGAACAACTCGCCTCCACTCTTGTAGTCCGTAACGAAGTAGAGCTGCTTCTCCGTTTGGAAGCTGAACTTGAGTCCGACGAGGAAAGGGCATTCGAGGGAGGTTTGAAGGATCTTCCGTTCTCCGATGGTGTGAGCGACCTCCTTCTTGGCTACGATCTCCTTCTTGGAGAGGACCTTCATGGCGTAGATTCGCTTGGTGTCTCGTTTCCGAACCTGGAAGACTCGTCCGAACGTTCCTCGACCGATGAGCTTGAGGAACTCGAAGTCCCGAGGGGTAAGGTGAGTCTTGCTCTGTTAGAGGGAAAAAAGCGAAGGGATGGAGAGATGAGGGTCAGCTTGTGACGTCGAGCCCACTCGAACGATGAAAACGAGTTGCTGAGTTGGTGAAGGGAAAGGAGGAAGACGAACCTGAGCGACGTCGTACCGAATCTGAACCCTGACCTCTCCTGAAACCTCCTCCGTCCCTCGAGTCCCAAGCCTACGAAAGGAGAAGCAACGTCGATCGGTCAGCATTCAACGTCGCATCCGAATAGGAGAAGACAAGATCAACTCACTTGAACCACGAGTCCATCACGAAACCGTTTCGACAGACGGGACGAATCTCTCGAATCCCAAGGAATCCCTCTCCCTCCTGAGCTCGATCGTAGACGGTGATATAGATGAGAGATGTTTCGCTGACGAGATCACTAGAGTACAACAACGGGGAAGGGAGGTCAGTCAGGATGAGCTCTCTCTCTCCTTCAATCAAACGAAACTCAAACTCACAAGGTGACCTCGTGTTTCCAAACTGGATCGCACGCTGATGGCTTCCCCAACCACTCTGACCTGCTCTCTGTAGCCTTAGGCGTCGTCGCCCCACTCTTGGCTCCAGGGAGAGTCAACTTCGTCTTGCCCATCATCGCGGCGCTCCTCGACCTCGCTGCCATGTCGAACGCTCTCGAGATGGACCCGATCCCCAAGATGCCGCTGCTCGGCGTGGGAGGTGCTGAAGGAGTGTAGGTAGCGACTCCCTTGGTGGTAGGTTCGTGCGACTCTATGGGTTCCCTGGAGACGAACTCGTTGTTCTCGAACGTGACGACGACGTAGGGTCTGCTGGTGGCCATGGCCTCGGAAGGGATGTTGAGACCTCGAGCGGACATGAGCTTGACGGTGAGGTGACCCTTGGGATGGGTGTTGGGAGAGAGAGAACGAGGCGAGCTGGAGGCAGGAGAGGATATGGAGGTGGATTCGAGGGTGGAGGAGATGCTGAGATGGGAAGGAGTGGAGGCGCCGGAGTAAGATTGGTTGCTTTGGAGGGAAGGAGCGAGGTTGGTGTTCTGAGTGGTGGGAGAGGTTGGGTTTCGTCGTAAAGGAGGAGCGTTCATCCTGAAGTCTGGTGGGTGGATCGAAAGGGAGGTGGTTGGTAGAGCAGTGGTTCCACTGAGAAGATCGAGGTGGAGGAGGGAGGAGAGGGAGGAACGGGGAGGAGAGGAGGAGGGAGAGAGGAGGAGGAGGAAGCATGTCAGTCAGCATGGAAAGAGCCGTCCGTTCTCTATAGAAAAAGCTGCTCCTATCTCGGAAGAGTCTTCCCTCCTCGTTGGGACCCTATGATGCATCTCGGAGAGAAAAAGAAGGAGCAAACTTGCTCCTCTCTCGTCTTGTGGGAGCCTCAACGTGGGGGCGAGAGCGAGGGAAGCTCTTCTCCTCCTTCTAGCCTCCTTCCTCCCTCGCCTTTCCTTCTCTTCCCCCCTTCGGAGCCAGCGAATTATGTATATATGGAAGGCGGTGCTTACCTGACTGCTGGATTCCCGTGAGGTACCGCCATGGAAGGAGGGAAGTCCGAGTTTGTTGGCGTCCTAGGAGGTTGGGCTTGAGACGACCCCATCGCGTCAAAGGGATTCACTTGAGCTTGAGCAGAAGCTTTAGGAGTGACCTGGTAGGGCGGTGGGCGGTATAGAGAAGTCGAAGGAGAGAGCAGAGAAGAAGAAGAAGAAGAGAAAGAGCTGACGGTAAGCTACACGTTCGGGGACGGACGGGAGGAGGGAGGGGAGAAGGGAAGGAGAGAGCTCAAGAACGAACCTGATCAGAAGGTCCGGGAGGCCAGAACTATACAACAAAGTAACGTGCAAAGGTCAGCATGGGCAGAGTATATATAAGCGGAGTCTGATTCCTGTATACGTACCTTCATCATCCTGATTGAACCGGAGGACTTTGGACGATGGGAAGGGAGAGGTCGAGAGGCTGGCGGTTCGTCGACTGCTGATGATTTGGCAGGAGTAGCAGGTATTATACCAACACAGGGAACAGGAGAGAGGATGGAAGGCGTTGAAGAAGAAGGAGAAGAGGAGCGTAGAGATAGACTGAACGTCGTTGGCGAAAGAGAGAGGGAGGGTTCCAGAGGAGAGAAGAGATGGATGGAGTTGGGAGGAGAGAGAGAAACAGAGCAAGGTTCAAGCCATCAGCGTCAGGAAAGCGCAGGTTTCCCTGTCGTTTTATTTTCGCAGAGATGTGTATGTATTCTTCATCTTTACTTCCGTTGCTACGGGAGGCGCTTCTCAAGATCGGCTAAAACTTTCAGAAGAAACGGACACACAAGATGAGCGAAGGGAGCAAGAGGGAGGGAGCTCAAAGAAAAACCAGCCTAGCGCCCTTCTGAAGAGAGAGGGAAGATTTTCGTAAGGAAGAGACTGACACCTCGACTCTTATTGGACCTATCTACCTCACTTGAGTAGGTCCCTTCGGGAAAATCTTCCCCGGAATCCGCAGAGCAACAGGACGGTCTGAAACGAGACGCGCCTCGTCCTCTTTTCGACGACGACCAGCCTCGTTTGGGGACGATCGACCAGTGCTCACACTTGCTGAGAAGTCCGATGAGAATCGATACGCACTCTCTTGCGCCAAAAATATATCTATCTCGCAAAAACGAAGGACAGGGAGGAGCTGAGAGAACGCGTCCAGCCTCATCGCTTCCGACCGGAACGAGCGACGAAACGGAACTACGCCAGGGCACTATTGAAGCGAAGCATAAGATAAGTGAGAGTCAGCACGCGTCACTTGCGAGAAAGAAGCCAAAACGAAGGGAAACAGACGAACCTGCTCGCAAATCACTCGACATCTCTCCTTTCCCTCTATCGTCTTCGCTGTTCCCTACCCACGTTTTACGAGCCTGCACTTCAACCCTCTCATCCTTCCTCGCTCCTCCACTCAATTCGCGTCGGACAGCGCTCCTCGCTAGTCGGGAGTCTCACCTCCTCCAGCGTTCCGTCGAAGGTCCCCGACGCGTCCTGACGGTGAAGGAGGAGGTCGAGAGGGAGGATGATAGGGGAGATGCAGCTTCGATGTTGCGGCGAAGAGGATGGAAGGGGTTTGGTGACGAGGGAAGAGGAGGAGGAAGCAATCGAGGGGCCGGGAGGGAGGAGGGAGGGGAGGAACACGACGACGACGCGACGACGAGGTTCAAGCATCGCCTTAAGACAATGTCTAACTTCCCGAGATCAATGTTGTTTCGGCGTTAAGATTCTGTGGGGAAGCCGATTTCAAGAGATCTGGGTCGGAAAAGGGAGAGGAGAGGGGTCAGCTTGCGTTCTCTCCTAGAAACGAGAGAAAATGCCTTCACCTGACAAGACCTGCTAGGCGCTCAGAATGCTGGGTGAGATTGTCCAAGTCTTTGAACTGCCATCCGCACATGACGACGACGTTGGCGAAGAGTAGAGGTTGCGAGATCTGAGAGGAGGAGAGAATGGGTGAGCGTTGAGCTCAAGCTGAGGAAGGTCGGCAGAGAAACAGGTATCCTCGGGAGTTCCTTCAAGCTGAAACTCACGTCGAGGAACCTCTTTGATGCCAGATTAAGCTGCTTGAGAGTTTTTGGAGAGCAGAGAGAGAAGATCTGATCCAGGAGCTCGACGGGGAGGGAAGGAACGGGTCGACCTTTGACGACTTGGACCTTGGGAGGAGAACGCATCGTCTGAGGAGAGAGCGAAAAAGGGAAGAGCTTCAGACGAGGATAGTAAAGAGCCGAGAGTGCCAAGATTCTCACCTAGTACTCAGATTTCGATGTTGATGGTCGGAGGAAGAAATATAAAAAACGGAAAAGTGTCTTCGAGGTCTGACCTTCCTGCTTCCTTCTCTCCTCCACCACTACCCTCCTCCCTCTCCCCGTTTCCCTTTTCCCCTTCGTTCTCTCCCTCTCTCTCCCGCTCTTCGGAGAGCTCTCCTCCCTTTCTTCCCTTCGACAACTCGAAGAGCTTCCCTCCCCGGCTCTCTCGTTCTCTTTTCGGACCGCCGCCATGTCGTCCTCCTCCTCCCTTCCTCCTCCTCCAGGGTTCTCAGCCGGTTCAGCTTCGACCTCCCTCCCTGCCAACCCTTCCATCGCCCACCCAGACCAGCAGCAGCAACCCTTCACCGATTCCAACGGAGCCGGACCTTCCTTTTCTTCCTTGACTCCCGAGCAGATTGAGCAGAAGAAGAGGAAGTGGATCTCGAACCAAACCAAGAGATGGGGAGAGAAGAGAAAGCAAGGAGGAGGAGGAGGTGTGGATGGAGGAAAACAGGTAAGCAGACAGTCTCGCTTCGTATAAAGATTACCTGGGCTGTCCAGGAGTGGTATACTGGGTGGATGGGAAGCTCTAAGAGGTGGTGGATCGAGCTCCAAGCGGTCGACTTGCACACGAGCTCGACCTTGCTCTTTCTTCCCTCTTCCTCTTCCACTTTCACTCTTGACTTTCTTCTGGGACGCTCAGAGGGACCCTAGAGCTCCTCTCGACCCGATCATGTACTTTTTATCTCGGAAAAGCTGACCGATTCACCTCTCCTTCCCTTCTTCCTTCCCTTTCCCTCCTCAGGACCTCCCTCCTGAGCACATCCGAAAGATCATGAAGGATCACGGAGACATGTCGTCCAGGAAGTTCAGGAACGACAAGAGAGTTCATCTCGGAGCTCTCAAGTACGTGCCTCACGCCGTCATGAAGCTCCTCGAGAACATCCCCAACCCTTGGGAGGTCAGTTTGAGCTTTCCTTCGAAACGCGTTCAGCCCTACTCTCTGAGCTCGTGCTGACGCTTCGTTTCTTTTCGTACTGCTACCTCTCGTCAACAGCAAGTTCGAGAAGTTTCGGTTCTCTACCACATCTCAGGAGCCATCACCTTCGTCAACGAGATTCCCAGAGTCGTCGAGCCCATCGTGAGTCTCTCCTTCCTCCTTCCTCCTTCCTCCTCCTCCTTCCTTCCTCCCTTTGATGGTCCCTCCTCCGAAGCTAACTTTCACTCGTCTTCCTCTTACCTACTACTAGTACCACGCTCAATGGGCTACCATGTGGATCGCCATGCGTCGAGAGAAGCGAGATCGTCGTCACTTCAAGCGTCTGCGTTTCCCTCCCTTCGACGACGAGGAGCCTCCTCTCGATTACGGAGACAACGTCCTCGATGTCGAACCTCTCGAGGCTATTCAGCTCGAACTCGATGACGAGGAGGATGCTGCCGTTGCAGAGTGGCTCTACGACCCCAAACCTCTCCTCGATACTCCTCACGTCAACGGATCAAGCTACCGACACTACTCCCTCACCCTCGAGCAGACCGCCAACCTCTACCGACTGGGTCGAGTCCTCCTCTCCGACTTCGCCGACAAGAACGCCTTCTACCTCTTCGACCTCAAGAGTTTCTACACCGCTAAGGCTTTGAACATGGCTATTCCTGGAGGACCCAAGTTCGAACGTGAGTCGCGCCTTCTCTCCCTTCCTCTTCCTTCTGCAGATTCGTCGAGCTGACTTGAGCTCCTCCTCTTCCTCTTCTAGCTCTCTTCCGAGTGAGTCTCTCGTCTTCAGCTCGTATCCTTCTTGCTCGCTCAAGCTGACCTACGCCTCGTTTCGATCTCGCAGGACATGGAAGCCTTCGACGAGGACTGGAACGAGTTCAACGACATCAACAAGGTCGTCATTCGACAGCAGATCCGAACCGAGTACAAGGTCGCCTTCCCCCACCTCTACAACTCCCTCCCTCGAGCTGTTCACATCGGAATCTACCACGAGCCCAAGAACGTCTACATCCGAACCGAGGATCCCGATCTGCCTGCCTTCTACTTCGACCCCCTGATCAACGTGAGCTCGCTCTTCTCTTGCCTCTCTCTCTCTAGATCCTCTCTAGATCAAGCAGCTAACCGCATCTCTTCCCTGTCCAGCCCATCTCTTCTCGAGCCGTCGAAGCCGCCAACCTCCCTCTCCTCTCCCACGAAGACTCGATCTTCGGAGCTCCCGACGAGGACGACGACGACTTCTTCCTTCCCGAGGCTTGCGCTCCCTTCCTCGCCGATCGAGATCTCAGCAACGACAACACCGCCGACGCTATCGCTCTCTGGTGGGCTCCTTACCCTTACGATCGACGATCTGGAAGGACTCGACGAGCTCAGGATATCCCTCTCGTCAAGGATTGGTACAAGGAGCATTGCCCTGCCGGACAGCCGGTCAAGGTCAGGGTTTCCTACCAGAAGCTTGTAAGTACCTCCAGCTTTCTTTTTGTTTCTGCAAGGGCCCAGACGAGGTCGAGTTGGGCTCGTTGAAGAAGGAGGGAAGGTAGGTTGAAGCGTCGAAGCTGACCACGCGTCCTCGTTTCTCTTCCCTCAGCTCAAAATCTACGTTCTCAACGCTCTCAAGCACAAGCACCCGAAGCCTCAGACCAAGAGGAACTTGTTCCGATCCCTCAAGAACACCAAGTTGTACGTCTCAGCTCTCCTCGATGCGAACGCTTTCGCCGACGCGTTTTCTGACCTTGGTCGTTCCTCCTCTTCCCCGTTCAACAGCTTCCAGTCGACGACTCTCGATTGGGTGGAGGCTGGTCTCCAGGTCTGCCGACAGGGATTTAACATGCTCAACCTTCTCATCCACCGAAAGAACCTGAACTACCTCCATCTCGATTACGTTCGTCTCTCTCTCGTTCCCTCTGTCTTCCTGTCTCGAAGCCTGAAGACTGACCTTCGTCCCGTTCTCCCTTCAGAACATGAACTTGAAGCCCGTCAAGACCCTCACCACCAAGGAGAGGAAGAAGTCTCGATTCGGAAACGCCTGTGAGCCTCGCACATTCTGGTCTTTCTCTCGTTCGCTTCAAGTCTCGTCGAATCTGACGCGTCTGTTCTTTCCTTCATTCAGTCCATCTCTGCCGAGAGATCCTTCGTCTCACCAAGCTCATCGTCGACGTTCACGTTCAGTTCCGGTTGGGAAACATCGATGCCTTCCAGCTCGCCGACGGTCTCCAGTACATGTTTGCTCACGTTGGACAGTTGACTGGAAGTGAGTCGGTCGAGTCTCACTCTCCCTTCCCTCGCCATCGCTGACCTTTCCGTCCCTTCCTCGCAGTGTATCGATACAAGTACAAGTTGATGAAGCAGATTCGAATGTGCAAGGACCTCAAGGTTCGTTCTCGATCCGTCTTCGTCGAAATCGCCCTCGCCGTCCTGCTGACTTCGTTCTTCTTCCTCTTCTTTCTTCGTCCCCGTAGCACTTGATCTACTACCGATTCAACACTGGTCCCGTCGGAAAGGGTCCTGGAGTCGGATTCTGGCAGCCTGGATGGAGGGTTTGGTTGTTCTTCCTTCGAGGTCAGTTCGGTTTCTTCCTTCGGCTCGAAAAGCTCTTGCTGACGACCTTCTTTCTCACCTGCAGGAATGGTCCCCCTTCTCGAGCGATGGCTCAACAACTTGCTCGCTAGGCAGTTCGAGGGGTGAGTCAATCAAGTAGCTTCGTTCGTTCGAGGAGGACCGAAGTTGACCCGCTTTCTTCGACGCGTCCTTTTTCAGACGTAACGCTAAGGGAATCGCCAAGACGTGAGTTTATCTTTCCTTGCATCTTTTTGGGAGACCTTCACTGACGAGCCTTCTTCCTTCCCACAGCGTCACCAAGCAGCGAGTCGAATCTGTGAGTTCATTCGCCTCGATCCGAAACAAAGAGAGAGGACCCGCCGCTGACCTTCGTCCTCTTCTGCCCTCCAGCACTTCGATCTCGAGCTTCGAGCTGCCGTCATGCACGATATTCTCGACATGATGTGAGTCTTTTCGGTGCCCTTCCCTCTCTCGAACCATCCCTTTCTGACTGATCGTCTTGTTTCGGTCTTTCCCTCCAGGCCCGAGTCGATCAAGCAGAACAAGGCGAAGACCATCCTTCAGCATCTTTCCGAGGCCTGGCGATGCTGGAAGGCCAACATCCCTTGGAAAGTTCCCGGAATGTTCGTGCAAAGTTTCCTTCGTCGTCTCCCCTTGTCGGCCCCTCGTCTTTTGCGTCCGTGCTCTTCTCGCTGACTCTCGCCCCATCTCTTTCCCCTACAGGCCCGCTGCCATCGAGAACATCATCCTCAGGTACATCAAGTCCAAGTCGGATTGGTGGACTTCCGTCGCTCACTACAACAGGGAGAGGATCAGACGAGGAGCTACCGTCGACAAGGCCGTGTACGTTCGACTTCAAACCTTCGCCTCTTTCCCTTCCTCCTTTTCGAGCGATAAGTTTCGGAAGTAGACTCTGACGACTTCCTTCTCCTTCCGACTCATATAGCGCCAAGAAGAACCTGGGACGACTCACTCGATTGTACCTCAAGGCCGAGCAGGAGTAAGTCGACTTCCAATCCCTCCGTCTTTCCTTCCTCCCGACTGACTTCGATCTTCCGTATTTTTTTCACAGGCGTCAGCACTCGTACCTCAAGGATGGACCTTACATCTCGTCCGAGGAGGCCGTTGCCATCTACTCGTCGGTCGTTCACTGGCTCGAGAGCAGGAAGTTCGGTGAGTCGCTTCTTTACTCTTCTTCGAGTCTCAATCTTGAGAGCTGACCCACTCGTACCTCCTTGCCCCATTCTCAGCTCCTATCCCCTTCCCGTAAGCTTTTCTTCCCTTCACTTTGGCGTCTCTCGACGAACCTTTCGTTCTGACCTCGTCCGCCTCACTTCTTCTCTCCCTCAGTCCTCTTTCGTACAAGCACGATACCAAGCTTCTCGTCCTCGCTTTGGAGAAGCTCAAGGAGGCATACAGTGTTCAGGGTCGACTCAACGCGTCGCAGAGGGAGGAGCTGGCTTTGATCGAACAGGCTTAGTGAGTCGTCGAGTACTCTTCTTCCCCGCTCGTCTCGTGTTTCGACGAGCGAATCGATAGCTGATCCTTTTTCCTTTCTCTCTTTTCTTCCAGCGACAATCCTCACGAGTGTCTCTCGAGGATCAAGAGGCTCTTGCTCACCCAGCGAGCTTTCAAGGAGGCCGGAATCGAGTTCTTGTGAGCCTCTTCCTCGTCGTTCTGGTTCGAGACGCTTCGAGCTTCAGCTGACTTCTTCTCCTTCTTCTTTTCACAGCGACACGTACGATAAGCTCATCCCTTGCTACGACATTGAGCCCGTCGAGAAGATCACCGATGCCTACCTGTTCGTTCAATCGTCCTGCTCGAGCTTCATCGAAACCTCATGCTGACCCTCTCCCCTCTCCCTTTCCCGAACTGCAGCGATCAGTTCCTCTTCTTCGAGGCCGACAAGCGAGGTCTCTTCCCCTCTTGGATCAAGCCCGCCGATACCGAACCTCCTCCTCTGCTCGTCTACAAGATGGCGCAGGGAATCAACAACTTGGTGAGTTCGAGCTTCGAGCAGCGTTCGGACGCGCCTTCAACTTTCATTGACTTCGACGCGTTCTTTCCTTCGTTTCACAGACCGACGTTTGGGAGACTGCCGACGGACAAGCCAACGTCATGATGGAGACCGTTCTCGCCAAGGTCTACGAGAAGATGGATCTCACCCTCCTCAACAGGCTCCTTCGGCTCATTCTCGACCACAACTTGGCCGATTACATCACTGCGAAGAACAACCCCGTCCTCACCTACAAGGACATGTCTCACGTCAACACGTTCGGAATGATTCGAGGTCTTCAGTTCTCGGCTTTCGTCTTCCAGTACTACGGTCTTGTTCTCGTGGGTCGCGTCGTTTCCCTTCTCGTTCGTTTGTTCGCCCTTGACTGACTTCTCCTTCCTTCGCCTTCTTCTTTCACTTTCAGGATCTTCTCATCCTTGGTCTCCAACGAGCCAGTGAGATGGCCGGACCTCCTCAGCTCCCCAACAACTTCCTTCAGTTCCGAGACACCGCCACGGAGACGAGGCATCCCATTCGACTCTACGTGAGCTCCTCCTCCCCTTCTCTGCGTCTGTAGAACCTTGAGGGCTGATCGATCCTTTCATTCACCATCCCTTCCTCCTTTTCAGACCCGTTACGTCGACAGGATCCACATCTTCTTCCGATTCGAGGCCGACGAGTCGAGAGATCTCATCCAACGATATCTGTCCGCCAACCCCGATCCCAACAACGAGAACGTCATCGGATTCAACACCAAGCGATGCTGGCCTCGAGATTGCCGAATGCGTCTCGTCAAGCACGACGTCAACTTGGGTCGAGCCGTCTTCTGGAACGTCAAGAACTCACTCCCGATGTCGCTCACGACCATCAACTGGGTTCGTCCTTTTCTCCTTCTCTCGTGCCGTCAAGATCTTCGAAGCTGATCTCCGTCCTCTTACTTCTCTCCTTCACCAGGACGACACTCTCGTTTCGGTCTACTCGAAGGACAACCCTCAGATCCTCTACTCGATGTGCGGTTTCGAGGTTCGAATCCTCCCCAAGATCCGAACTCTCACCGAGAGCTTCTCCCTCCAGGACTCCGTTTGGAACCTCAACAACGAGCAGACGAAGGAAAGGACCGCTCAGGCTTTCCTTCGAGTCTCAGACGAGGGAGTGCAGCAGTTCAACAACCGAATTCGACAGGTCCTCATGTCCTCGGGATCGACCACCTTCTCGAAGATCGTCAACGTGAGTTCTTCCTTCTTGCGCGCCCGTCCTCGGTGCGAAGCTGAGCTGATCGCTTCGATTGATGTCTTCGCTTCACAGAAATGGAACACCGCCATCATCGGTTTGATGACCTACTACCGAGAGGCTGTCGTTCACACGAACGAGTTGCTCGATTCGCTCGTCAAGGCGTGGGTCCCACCTTCTTCCCTCTCCTCCTTCTTCACGCTTCGTTCTCACTGACGTTTTCGCATCTCTTTTCCCTTTCTTTTATAGCGAGAACAAGATCCAGACTCGAGTCAAGATCGGATTGAACTCGAAGATGCCTTCTCGATTCCCTCCCGTCGTCTTCGTACGTCCTGCCTCCTTCTTCTCCTCGTCTCTCGATCTTTCTCGCTGACCTCGTTCTTTCTCGTTCAACAGTACTCCCCTAAGGAGTTGGGAGGTCTCGGTATGCTTTCGATGGGTCACGTTCTCATTCCTCAGTCCGATCTTCGATGGTCGAAGCAAACCGACGCAGGAGGAATCACTCACTTCCGATCTGGTACGTCTCTCCTTCGAGATCCCTTCACTCTTTCTTAATGCCATGCTGACTCTGAGCTACGTCTACTTCTACAGGAATGAACGGAGGAGACGACAACCAGTTGATCCCCAACTTGTTCCGATACCTTCAACCTTGGGAGGCTGAGTTCTTGGACTCGGCTCGAGTCTGGAGCGAGTACTCAATGAAGAGGAAGGAGGCTGCTGCTCAGAACCGAAGGCTTACGTTGGAGGATCTCGAGGACTCTTGGTTAGTCCTATCTCTCTCGTCGATTCGCGCGTTCGTCTCGTCTCGTCGAGCCTCGTTCTGATCTTTCTCGACGCGTCTTTCTTTCCACAGGGATCGAGGAATTCCTCGAATCAACACCCTGTTCCAGAAGGATCGACACACGTTGGCTTACGATAAGGTACGTAGCTTCGATTCGAGCCTTCTATCAGCCGAACGCACGCTGAACCTTCACCGTTTCTTCCCTCCAGGGATGGCGAGTCCGAACCGATTGGAAGCAGTACCAGCTCCTCAAGCACAACCCCTTCTGGTGGACATCCCAACGACATGATGGAAAGCTCTGGCAGCTCAACAACTACCGAGTCGACGTTATCGCCGCTCTCGGAGGAGTCGAGGGGATTCTCGAGCACACTCTGTTCAAGGGAACCTACTTGTGAGCCTCTCTTCCTTCGTTTCGTTCTCGCAGAGAACTGGTAGCTGATCCTTGCGTTTCTTTCCTTCCGTTCAGCCCTACTTGGGAGGGTCTCTTTTGGGAGAAGGCGAGTGGATTCGAGGACTCGATGAAGTTCAAGAAGCGTGAGTCTTCCGTTCCCACCGCGTCGAGAACCCGAAGTTCGAGCTGACGAGGTTCTTCGTCCTTTCAGTCACCAACGCTCAGCGATCCGGTCTCAACCAAATTCCTAACCGTCGATTCACCCTCTGGTGGAGTCCTACCATCAACCGAGCCAACGTCTACGTCGGTTTCCAGGTCCAGGTTCGTCTTCCGTTCTCGACTCGGTTCCCGTCACGTCGTCGAGGAGCTTCCTCTGACCTCCTTTCTCTCTTTCCTTCACAGCTCGATCTCACTGGTATCTTCATGCACGGAAAGATCCCTACCCTCAAGATCTCGCTCATTCAGATCTTCCGAGCTCATTTGTGGCAGAAGATTCACGAGTCGGGTGAGTGGGCGTTTCCTCTCTCTCGAGTTCGAGACGCGTCGTTGACCCCCTCGTTTTCTTTCCTCCTTTAGTTGTCATGGATCTGTGTCAGGTCTTCGATCAGGAACTCGAGGCTCTTCAGATCGAGACGGTTCAGAAGGAGACTATCCAGTTAGTCTCGTTTTCATTGCGATGCCGCATCTCCTGCTCTATTTCGCTGACCTCTCGTTTCCTTCTCCCTTCCTTCCAGTCCCCGAAAGTCCTACAAGATGAACTCGTCGGCCGGAGATATCCTTCTCTTCTCTGCCTACAAGTGGAACATCTCGCGACCTTCGCTCCTCACCGACACCAAGGACGTCCTCGACGGAACGACTTCGAACAAGTGGTGGTGTGACGTTCAGCTCCGATGGGGAGACTTCGATTCTCACGATATCGAGGTTCGTATCTTCCCCCTCTACTTCGCTGCCCGTCGAAGAGACGCTGACTTCTCCCTTCTTTCTCTTTAACAGAGGTACACCCGATCCAAGTTCCTCGACTACACGTCCGACTCGATGTCCATCTACCCCTCGCCTACGGGAGTCTTGATCGCCATCGATCTCGCCTACAACTTGCACTCTGGTTACGGAAACTGGTTCCCTGGAATGAAGCCCTTGATGCAGCAAGCTATGGGGAAGATCATGAAGGCCAACGTGAGTCGAGCTCTCCTTTTCCTAGACGTCGTTGAGGGTCACGCTGACTTCGACGCTTTCCTTGTTTCCTCCAGCCGGCTCTCTACGTTCTTCGAGAGCGAATCAGAAAGGGTCTTCAGCTCTACTCTTCGGAGCCTACCGAGCCTTGTGAGTTTATCTCAACAGCCTCATCATTTTTCCATCGGAGTCGAAACTGACTCGAACTTCGACGCGTCGTTTCCCTCCTTCAGACCTCAACTCGCAGAACTACTCGGAGCTCTTCTCCAACCAGATCATCTGGTTCGGTAAGTTAGCTCTCGCTCCTTCTTTCTTCTGAAGCTCAAGCTGACCGTCTGCTTCTACTCTTTTCAGTCGACGACACCAACGTCTACCGAGTCACGATTCACAAGACGTTCGAAGGAAACTTGACGACCAAGCCCATCAACGGAGCCATCTTCATCTTCAACCCTCGAACCGGTCAGCTCTTCCTCAAGATCATCCACACCTCGGTTTGGGCTGGTCAGAAGCGTCTCGGACAGCTCGCAAAGTGGAAGACCGCCGAGGAAGTCGCCGCTCTCGTTCGTTCGCTCCCCGTTGAAGAACAGCCCAAGCAGGTCATCGTCACCAGGAAGGGTATGCTCGATCCTCTCGAGGTTCATTTGCTCGATTTCCCCAACATCGTTATCAAGGGAAGTGAGCTTCAGCTCCCCTTCCAGGCTACGATGAAGATGGAGAAGTTCGGAGATCTCATCTTGGTACGTTCCTTCTTCCCTTCCTCGCTTCGAATCTCCCTTCGCTCTTGTGCTCACTCGTCTTTCCACTTCTTCGAACTCTCCAGCGTGCTACCCAGCCTCAGATGGTCCTCTTCTCGCTCTACGACGACTGGCTCAAGTCGATCTCGTCCTACACCGCGTTCTCTCGACTCATCCTCATCCTCCGAGCCCTTCACGTCAACAACGAGAAGGCTAAGATCATCCTTCGACCCGACAAGGCCACCATCACCGAACCTCACCACATCTGGCCTACGCTCAGCGACGAGGATTGGATGAAGGTCGAGGTCGCTCTCAAGGATCTCATCCTCACCGACTTCGGTAAGAGGAACAGTGTGAACGTCGCCTCCCTCACCGCTTCGGAGATTCGAGACGTCATCCTCGGTATGGAGATGTGAGTCTTCAACCCTCTCAGTTTCACTTCGACGAGCTCCGAGCTGACCCTCATCTTTCCTTCTCGTTCAAACAGCTCTGCTCCTTCGATCCAGCGTCAACAGATGGCCGAGATCGAGAAGTCGACGGAGGCTCAGGCTCAAATCACCTCGATCCAGACCAAGACGACCAACATCCACGGAGACGAGATCCAGACCGTCACGACCACCAACTACGAGCAGCAGGTGTTCTCGTCGAAGTCGGATTGGCGGTGAGTCTTCTCGATCGACTCGAAGACACGTCGAACGCTCACTGACTGGCCCCCTCTTTCCTTCTTTCTTGTCCTTTTCTTCCAGAGTCCGAGCCATCTCGGCCACCAACCTTCCCCTTCGAGTTCAGCACATCTTCGTCTCGAACGACGACGTCAAGGACGACGCTGGATCCCTTACCTTCGTCATTCCCAAGAACGTCCTCCGAACCTTCATCGTCAACGCCGATCTTCGAACGCAGGTCGCCGCCTACCTCTACGGATCGTCACCCGCCGACAACCCTCAGGTCAAGGAGATCAAGGCCGTCGTCTACGTCCCTCAGCGAGGATCCAACACCGCCGTCGAGCTTCCCACCCTTCTTCCCGAGCACGAGTTCCTCCTCCAAGGACTCGAGCCTTTGGGATGGATCAAGACTCAGTCGTCGGAGGTTCAGCATCTCGGTCCTGGAGACGTTACTGCTCAGGCGAAGATCATGAGGTGAGTTTGACTCTTCAAAGTCGTCCAAGAACGAAACAGCTCTGACTCCTCTTCGTTTCCCTCGATCCTTTCAGTGCCAACCCTACCTGGCTCCCCACTTCGATCTGCTTGACCGCCTCGTTCACTCCTGGATCCATCTCGCTCTCGGCTTGGGAGCTCACTCCCGCTGGATTCGAGTGGGGAAGGAAGCAGACCGGAGATTCGCTCGGACAGGCTCAGGGATTCTCTCCTTCGATGGCTAGTGAGTCGCCTTCGCCCTTTCCTTCCTCAATGAATCTCTTCAGACACTGACCGTCTACATTTTTTGCACTACAGCTCGAGTCCAACTCCTTCTCTCGGATCGAATCCTTGGAAGCACGATGGTCCCCACAGGAGACGTTTGGAATCACTCGATCGGACTCGCTCAGCTCTGGACTCCTACGATGCCTTACAGCATCACTCTCGGTACTCCCGCTCCCTTCTGGTCGCCGATCCAGTGAGTTTCCGTTTTATCTCGCAGGGAAGAAGAACTCGTCCTGACCCACCTCCTCTTTCTCTCCTCCTCTTCTCAGTCGACCGAGTGCTTTCCTCAACTTCGCTACGATGGAAGGAGAGGATGCCGCCGATCTCGAGGACAGCTTCGTGAGTCTTATCTCTTCCCTTTTTGTGTGCGGCAAAGTTGAGCTGACTCGATTCCCTTCTTCTCTCTTTGCAGGCGTGATCGTGTTTCGGGTCGTTTGGGTTTCTGCTCTCTTTTCTCGGTTTCTTCTCGTTACGTATCGCTCACGGAAATTTGTAATCGTCGTGTCCTTTTATCTAAGAATCTTGCATCTCACTCTCTAGTGACTCGGTCGAGAGAGGAGTCTCGAGCTCGACAACGGACGAAAACGTGCTGTTCTGCGTTTCGCTTCCCATCCCGACGATAGTAGCGACTGGTGAGCATTCATTAAGATCCCCGAGGTGTAGGCTAGCCAACCGAAGGAGACAAAAGAGATAAACTAAGTAAATAAGACCTTGTAGGTCGAGACGCGTCTCCGTCGCTGACAAGCCTCCTCTCCTCAACTTGTAGCTCCCTCCCGCCCATCTCCACCGGCATCCTGACCTATCGAATCTAATCTAGTCCTCGCAGTGAGAATCTTGTCCTCGGAAACCTCAGGTAGAGTCTTGAGCGATTTCGAGGGAGGTTTCGATCCACTGAAGACTTTGAGCTGGTTCGGCCACTTCCCGTCTGTTCGACCAGGGAGAATGAAAAGTCAGCATCCAAACCGTCGAGGACTGAACTCCGAGACGCGAGAGTGGGGCTCACACTTCCAACTCGATTTGTACTTCCGTCCGAGAACGAGAGGAATGAGGATGCGTCGAACTAGAGGGGAGAGGAGTGGCCATTCTCGTCCTGGTGGTGTGCTGATTATGAGAACGGCTGATGAAGAGGAGAGGAAATATGGGTTTCAGTTTGTGGACGGAGGATGAGGGGGAAGGGGACGGGGGTGGGAGTGGGAAGCGGGGAGGCGGGAACAGGACGCGTCGAATACGAAGGAAGAGTTGCACGAACGAAGAGCCGTGTAGAGGTGCCGCTTGTAGTCCTGCAAAAAAGGAAGTCAGCTCCCAAACAAAAGAGCTCGAGACGGAGGCAGCGAACCTTGATTATGTGCTTCTGCAGAGACGAGCCCTGTTTGTCCAAGTCCTTGGTCGAAAAGTGATCTCGAAGTATATCGGGATCGAGAGTGTTGAGTTCGTCGGCGAAGTGACTAGCGAGATGAACGGCGAAGAGATCGATGATGTCGGTGATGGTTTGGGCGTCGAAGATTGATGGATCCACGAGGCAGGCTCGAAGATAAAACTTGAGCGCCCTTATGCCGTCGTCGAACTGAGTGAGGCAACGAACACGGAGTCAGCTGGGCAGGAATTTGATAGGCCCGTGTATAGATATACTGACGCTCGCGTGCCCTTCCAGATTTGTCTGCATACTGATCGCTACTTCCTGTGGAAGCAACAAAACAAACGTCAGCAACCTTTCTCCACCTTCGTCTTCACCCTAATATTGAAAGGTGGACGGATCGAGTCGGAGAGAGAGAAAGAAGGACAGAAAAGCTCACGAGCGAGGGGAAGTAGTATTCTACGGGTAAGGGAGAGGAAGGAAGCGGTCAGAAACGGAACGAGACCGACCGAACGACGCGTCTCGCCGAAACCGAGCAAGCAAGACTGAGAACTCACCTTCTTCCAGATCGTGATGCGTATCAATTGCATGAACGACCGACGAAGCAAATTGAGAAAATGCTAATCTCTCCTCGGGTCCAACGACGAAAGGAGCGTGCTGAGATGGAAAACCAAACACGCAAGACGCGTTGAGTTTCGAGCTGAGGGTTTGTCGACTTCAAAATCAAGCTAGGCTCACTCTGTAAACCTGATCCAGCCCGTTCCACAGGGCAACATGGATGTTGCTCATCTCCCATCTTCAGCCAAGGGACAAGATCAAGAGGCGGAGGGGTCAGCTCAAGAAGACCGAGGAAGAAGAGAGGGGACGGGAGGGCAAAAAAAAAATGAGCTCACCGCGGTCTCCAGAAAGGATCAGCTGGAAGACGATCTCCAGCGTGAAATCTGCATAGATCCATACTCAAGACTACGTCCTTGTCGTCCATGATGTTGACCTTGATGCTGCTATCGAGAGCTTCGAGGGTTGAGAAGTGACGGACACTCGTCGGAGCGGTCGAATTGTTGCTGGTGCTGCTGAACTTGGAGCCAAGATGCTCTCGAACACTCGAGGCACCTCCTGCATCCGAGCTGAGGGAGCTGGTGGACTGACTGGGGGAGGGAGGGTTGGAGGTTCGACGATGGAAGGCGACGGGAGGATTTGGCGAGGGGAAGAGAGAGGTGGGCGAGGTGGGAGGAGAGATCATGTTCGAAATTTTGGAGGTTGGACCAGGGATCTCTTCGAGAAGGGGGGAGGGAGAGAGGGTGGAAGGAGTTGGAGGAGGAGAGATCATCGCTTGAGGAGGGGGGAAGATGGTCGTCGGGCGTGAAGAGCCGTTTCCGTTTTTTAAACAGGCGCGTTTTTTGAATGAGAGAGAGGCGGAGCTGAGTTTTCCCGTTCAGGAGAACAGCTTCAAGGAGTGAGGGGAAGGAAGTGAGAAGCTCGACAAACGCGGAGAGGAGGAAGAGTCGAGAAGAGATGGTCGGTTCGGCACGGAAAACGCTGCTAGACCTCCTATTTTTTGTTCCGTTTTTCGACGAGTTGGTACCCGCGAGAGGACTTTACAGGCTTGCTAATTGTTTGGACTGATGAATGTTGGGAGGAAAGCAGGAGAAGCTGAACGGAGGCAAAGGAGAGAAGGGGATCGTCGTGTCCGAGATCGCCAGTTCATTTCAGCCCTCTCCTTCCTTCCCTCCTTTCCTTCCTCCCTCCATCTCCTACTTTTTCCGATAAATGGTTCGACCAATCATCGACTACTCTCTCTACCTCGTAACGGGACGAGAATTGCTGCCAGAGGGGAAGGTGAGTCTCTACAGAACTTCTTCTCTCTTCGAGAACGGAATCGAGCTGACCATCTCCGCCCTTCCTTCCTTCCCTGTTGCCTCTCTCTCTCCCTCTCACGTCAGGACTATTACGAGTCGTTGGAACAGTCCCTTCAAGGAGGGGTCACCGTCGTACAGATCCGCGAGAAGACTGCGGATACGGGAGAATTCTACGAAGTTGCTCTCAAGAGCAAAGCGATCTGCGACAAGGTGAGCTCGACGCTCCTTCCTTCCCTTCTCCCTTTCAGCTCACCTTCTTCCCTCCTTTTTTCACCCCAGTACTCGGTCCCTCTCTTCATCAACGATCGTCTAGACGTCTTCTTCGCCGTCTCTCACTCCTCTCCTTCGCCACCTCTCGCTGGGATCCATATCGGTCAAACCGACCTCCCTCTTCCTCTCGCTCGTTCGCTTCTCGACAAGGCTGGCTACCCCGACGCCGTGATTGGAATCTCGTGTCAGACGCTGGCTGAGGCCAAGGAGGCTAAGAGGGTCGAAGCAGATTACGTGGGAGTGGGTCCGTGCTGGTGGACGGGGAGCAAGAACCTCAAAAAGGGTGTGCTGGGAGTGAGAGGAGTTGAAGAAGTAGTCCTTGCTTTCGGAGGACCTGCTGTCGCCATAGGTGAGCTTTATTTCTGACACTCTATCATCTGCAGGAGATCTCACATTCCGGTTGATTACAGGTGGAATCAAGTCTCCGAACCTGCCTCACCTCCTTCACGCCGCTCCTTCTCTCAGCGGAGTCGCCATCATCTCCGAGATCGTGGGAGCCCAGGATCCTACACCCATCTGTCAAAAACTTCAGAAGATCATCAAGTCGTACCGGACGGGCTCCTCTTCGCAACCGAAGGAAGTCAGGACGAAGGAGAACATCGCTAGCGGAGTCGCCGATCTGCTGAGTGTGCTGAGGAAGGAGGGTCCCGTCGTGAACGTGAGTAGCCTCTCTGGCTTCCTACTAGCTCCTTGAGCTGACGGTGCTCCTCCTGACTTCTTGTTCCAGCAACTTACCAACGTCGTCGTCGCAAACGGTCGGTTCCTGTCAATTATTTTCCAACGCGTCGAGCCGCTTCTCACTTCTACCTTTTCTTCCTCTCTTCTCTTCATCAGACTCGGCCAACGCCACGCTCGCTCTCGGAGCTTCCCCCATCATGGCTACTGTACCTTCAGAAGTCACGCAGCTCAGCAAGATCGTCGGTTCGTCCAGCTTCCCTCCTCTTTCGACTCGCCGGCGCTGATTTTTCCCTTTTCTTTCGCCCTTTTCCGACTGGAACCACTTCAGGAGCTTGCCTCGTGAACTTTGGAACGATCAAGGACATCGAAGGAATGCTCGCTGCTGGTTTGTTCACTCCCTCGACCCGCGTTCCTCGTTCATCGTGTCTGACGCGCATTTCTCTCTCTTTTTCCAGGTTACGCTGCCAACCAGAACGGAAAGCCTATCATTTTCGATCCTGTAGCTGTCGGCGCATCGGACCTTCGCCGGTCGTCGGCTCATGGTAAGACCCCTTCGGCTTCTTCGAGTCGTTTTCTGTTTCCCTCCTCTGACGCGTCTCCCCTCTCCTCCCTCGCAATCACAGAACTCCTCTCGACCTGGCAACCCACGATCATCAAGGGAAACGCCGGAGAGATTGGTGCCCTTTTGGGATCCACGGAGGTCACTACTCGAGGTGTTGATTCCGGAGCAGGAGGTTTCAAGGATCCTGCAGCGATCGTGAAGACGCTGGCGAGGAAGGAACGTGAGTCTCCCTTTATCCTCTCCTTTTCTCTGCGATTTTGGGGTATTCGAACGACGACCTGACTTCTTTCCGTCTTCTGTAGGCTCGGTGGTCGTCATGACGGGCGAAGTCGACTGGATCTCGGACGGAGAGACCGTCGTCAAGCTGAGCAACGGAAACCATCTCGTTCGTCCTCCTCCCTTTCTTCTCGTCCTCTTTTTCGACTTCGGGACCTGATCATTTCCCTGCAATTTTTGCTTCACAGCTCGGAGTTATCACTGGATCCGGCTGCATGACTGGAACCCTCGTCGCCTGCTTTGCTGCTGCAGCTCGTCTCGCTTTCCTCGCCTCCAACACCGAGGCGATTCCAGGTCGACTGGTTCAAGGCGATATGTTCCTCGGCGCCATTGCTGGGTCAGTTCATCTCCTCACTGTTCACTCTCTTCGTCACCCTGAAACTTCGCTGAACCTCTCTCCTTCCTTGTCGAAAGGGTTCTCGCAATGACTGTCGCCTCCGAGGTTGCCGCTGAACGACCTGATGTGAAGGGACCCAACACTTTCCGGTCGGCCTTGATCGACGAGATGTACAACCTCACGGGAGAGGAAATCCTCAAGAGGGCCAACATCGAGGTCTTCGCTTGAACGCGGAAGGAAGGACGGAGGAGGCGAGTTTCGAGATCTCAGATGAAGGAAGGTGTTGATTTGAATGAGTAATGTAGGCAAACATCACTCGAGTAGGATCAATCGGGAAGAGAGCTTTCGTAGGCCAGGATCTTGCTGAAAGGGGAGTGGAAGAGAAACAACGAGCGGTCGAAGGAACGACGTCGCATCCCTTCTGTCTTCCCTTTCCGTTTTCAAGGATGACGAACGAGGCACGCATATCGTTAGATCTGAAAAAGGTTACTGAACCGCAACAAAAGAGCTGACGAGCAAAAATCAAGTACTCGAAGGAGGAGGAGCAGGAGCGAAACGAGGGTAGGACGACGAAGACGAGGCGAAGTTATTGGGGTTCGGGAGAGCGAATCTAAACTTGCTCGGGAAGTTGCAGTCCTGAGGTTGACCTGAGATGACCTCGTCGAGTAAATTTGCGAACATTTTCCCCTGCCTGTGTCCGAGAGGCAGTCGATCCCCGACTCGAGCCATGGCGTTTCTGAGGAGAAAGAGAGAAGAAAGACAAGGGAAGAGGGGAGACCGTCAGATCGAAGCGAGGAAGAAAATCGGAGAGAAAAGCAAAGAGTTTTGGGGGCTCACTGGAAGACTTGAATGTCGCAGAGAATCGAAGCGAGTTCCGACGTCTCGTTTTGGACAAGTGCGTTCTGAAGGAAGCGAAGGAGAGTCCTGGCTCCGAGGTACCATGCCGTGAGCTGGGAGTGTCGTAAGGGAACCTCATCAGCGCGTGTAAGAGTACAGTAAACGAGATGGAGACATGGTGACTAACCATGAACGGATGCAAGAGAGAGAACTGGAAGGTCGTTCGTGAAAGAGCATGGACATGCTCGAGCAGCCCTCGGACCGCATCTCGGAGGTGAGGTATCGAAGGGTCGAGAGGGTTGGTGGCTGAGTAGAGAAGAAAGGTCCAAGAAACGTATATCAGCGTGCTGGTCCAGTGAAAACTGAACGGTGGGGGCGAAAGAGGAAGGGAAGAAGAGGAGAGGAGGGAGACGGGATCGGCAAGACTCACGATCCCAGTATCGATCGTGAAGTTGGATCATCGCACTAAGAGATTCAGATGAAGGTACGTCAGAAATTTCAAAGAAAGAAGAGTAGAAAACACGAGGACTCACACGTGGGGTACGGCTTGGGCGAGGAGAACGTCCCTGTCGATCGAAAGGCCGTGAGCGTCGTCGCTAGGGATGTACGGCGTTTTGAACGGAGCTGGATATGACGCTCTTTCAGAATCGAGCAGCGAAGGAGAAGAGTCAGTTGAGATCGAGACTAGGAAGATGAGAAGCCGACGCGTCGACGAAAGTCTCGCTCACTTGTGACGGAAAAGCAACGCGTCGAGATGCTTGAACTGATCTCCCTCCCTCGGGTTCTCGTGGCTCTGCATGTCCTCTCGACGAACGAACTCGGTGATGTGACGAAGAAGAAGAGTAGCTCTGCAAGGCAGAAAAAAAGCGACGCAACGAAAGGTCAGCTCTTCGTTCTTCGAAGATCGTTTCGTTCCAAATTCTTGCGTTCGAGCCGCTGCGGCTCACTTGGCGAAAAGAGAGAAAGGCGAGGAGTGTTCTGGCGGGTGTTGAGTGAAGATGCCTGGGGTGTCTCCAAATTGAGAAGCGGGAGCAAGAGGAGGCTGTTCGGAGCGGGGAGGTCAGCTCCGGCGAGAACGAGAACCGCACGAGAACGAGCTCACATCGAACGAAACGTTGGCGTGGCAGCTTGGCAGAGGGATCCACTGTCGAATGAAAGAAGCGAGGTCAGTTAAAGGCGTCAGAAGAAGGACGGAAGGAAGGAGGGAAGAGCTCACGATGTCGGTCGGCGTGAGCGTTCCTTGCCAACCGGAAGACGCAGAGCTCCAAGAGTCTACGCAGAAGACACTGAAAGAACGAGAACGAGGGAATTCAGCTTGAGCCACAGGGAGCTGACGACGAGAGACGCGACTGACGCCCAAAACAGATTTCGTCTCTCCGTCTCCTCGATTTGATCCTTCGCTGCGAAAGTGAGCGAGGTAAGGAACAAGGCTTCAGTCAACGAGAGTTCAAGAGCGGATGAAGGCAACCAATAATTACCAGGTGGGACGAGACTGGATTTCTGTACAGTTCGTCGATCTAAATGAGGTCGAGCGTTGAGGTCGAGAGGAATGCAGAGTCTGAGATCGAGCGAAACAAAAGGTCAGCCACGAAGAAGTGAGACGGAGAGTATTCGGAGATGCAGACTTACCTAGTCATGAGAGCAAGAACCGACCAAGACTCGAGCCACCGAGCATGCTGCTGCTGATACTGAGAGAGGAAGAGGAGGGCTTGGACGGCCTCGAGCCAATGCTGTGGTTCGTTCATGACCTTGTCGACGTATAGTCTACACCATGTCCCGTGAATTTGACCAAAGTCCTGAGAAAGAAAGAGGGGAAAAACGAAGAACGAGAGTCAGTCGGAGTCGCGTCGTCTCGTCGAAACGAGTCGTTCAAACAACACGAAGCGAGAACGATGTGGAAGAAACGCGTACCTCATCGACTCCTCTCGTAGTACCAGGAGGTGGAGGACCATACCCATCCCACTTGGGATGGATCGCATCCGCCTTGAGTTCGTTGCGATCAGCGTCGGACTGCGAGCATTGTTGAGCTCGGTCGTGAGCTCTCTTCCAGTGAAGCGGCGTATCCGAGACTGGAACGAGGACGAGTTCGCCGATATACCGGCAGCTGACAGCACAGATTGCGTGGAGAAGACCTGAGAGTGAGGAAGGGTAAGAGAAAGGGGGAGGTCAGGAGAGAAAAACGCGTCGAGCGAGTGCGAAGAAAGAAAGGCTCACAGGGATGACTTGAGCAAAGAAGGAAGGAGTTGCAAAGGTCAGAACCGAAGCTAAACGAGATACTTGGGAGGGAGACGGCTCACGGGAAGTTCTTGTGCTTGGGAGGGAGAGCGAGACGAGCGAGGAATCGAGGCTTGTTGAGGACGAGGTTGGCGAAGGGAACAGCGGTGAAGAACGCCTCGACGATATGCTCGAGCTTTCCAGGACTCGGTAAGTGTGAGGGCCATCTGTTGGAAGCGAGCACAGAGGTAAGCAGCTGTTTCGAAATAACGAGAGACGAGGAAAGAAAGGGACGCACGCCGGCCAGAGGAGCTGAAGGAGGAAGAGATCCTCTCCTCCCGCCATTGCTACTCCATGATCTCCAACTTCCATCTCCACTCCTAGTCCACCTGGTACCGCACCGTTGAGGATCCCTTCGAGACTCGAAACTCCTTCGTGACGATCCTCTAACAACTCCTCGAGGGACGGCCCCGTCACGCTCGAAGTCCTCGTCGTCGCGCCTCCTCCTCCTCTTTCCTCTCCGGCTGCTGGCGAAAGGAAGGTTGACTCTGGAGCCGACATCGAAGCTGAGACTGAAGGCGAAGGGGTGGGGACTGGTTCCGGTGGAAGCTGGAAGGGAGGAAACGGTTGGTAGATGGATGGAGAGGGGTTCGACCAAGGTTCCGACGCGACTCCTCCGAACTGCTGATGACGCTGAAGTGGCGAGTTGGTGGGAGGGAAGAACGGTGGTTGTCTGTTGGTTTGATAAGGATGAGGGAAAGGAGAGTATCCGTTGCCGACGACGAAGGTTCGAGACGAGGAGGAGGAGGACGAAGGGTCGTGGTGCTGGGGAGGAGGAGGAAGAGGAGGAAGAGAGAAGGGCGGGAAGTGTGACGATGGTCCTGGGGATCCGAGAGGTGGAGGAGTTGGTTCGTAGGAGTGACCTTGCCATGTAGGAGGGGGTAGAACTCTAGACTCTCCTGCTCTGAGAGGACTCTCGATCCCTCCTAATCCGAAGCTGAAGCTAGGCAGACTCGTCGACCCAGATCCTGCGTCTCCCGATCTCGACGATGATAATCCAGCAGCGTTCTGATCTCCTCCTTGGATGTTCTGTCTGAAGAGCGAAGTTGATCCTGGGGATCCTGTTCCCTGTCCGACTGCCATCTTGAGCATTCCTTCGAGCTGTTGGACGCGACTCTCGAGCTCGCTCACTCTCTCGACGGGAGGACGCGGTGTGGCTGCAGTTGGTTTGGGTTTGGAGGATGAGGAAGAGGAAGAGTGACCATTGGGCGAGGTAGTCGAGGTGGGAGGTTCTTCGTAGACGCATTGAGGGTAGGGTGGAGGTTGCTGATGAGGTTTCAGGTGACCTGAGAAGCAGGACGAGAGGGAAGAAGGGGACGAAAGGACAGCGAGTCAGCACCGAGAAAGCAGTGGACTGGCTCGACTTTGAGTAGGATTTCGTTCTTCCTGTATATGAGATGTGTAGATGAGTCACTCACTAATGATATGGTTGTGAGATCGGATGCAAGTTCCACAAGCTGGACGAAGAGCGTCGCATCTGAAGGAAGAAGGGAAGGAGAAGGCGGTGAGTTTCGAGGAAAGGCCAGGCTCTCCTCCTTCGATTCAACTCAACACGACGCACCTCATTCGTCTCTTTCGACACTGAAGGATCATCCGAGCAACAGGAAGCGCATCAAGTTAGTTGTCTGAGCTCAAGAATCTATACCAAGAAAGGAGAGGAAGGGCTGAAGTGACGAGCTCCTCCCTCCCTCCCTCCTCCTCCCTTCTTGCTGTTCACTCACCGAGTCGCAGGCTTCAAACCTCTTGAGCGCATTCGCCTTCTTCCCAGATCCTCTAGGCTTCTTGATCTCTGCTCCCGATCCATCCTCGGACGTCGACGTCGTAGCCTTGGGCATCCTGCTTCGAGAGAGAAGAAGAAGGGAAGGGAGGGAGCAAAGGTCAGCTCTCTGTTTCTTTGCCCTCGGTCCACCACGCCCGCTTCTCGTCCTCCGAGCTCTCGAGGCCTTCAAACTCAGTTTGGCTGAAGGGGGAGGCAACCTCAGACTCGTCGAGATCCTCTCTGGCACTCACTTCGACAAGTTAGGAAGGTCGAGGGTGGAGGGAGAAGAAGGGAGGAAAACAGAGCGACCGAATTGGCCAGCCGAAAGGTCGGTCGAGATTCGAAGCCTCCTCATCCTTCTTCTATCGAACTCGCTTTTTTCGTACAGAAGGTATCATGGATCAAGATCTGAGGGGTGATGAGACTATGTATGTTTTGTGAGACTGCGGGTCGAAAAAATCTATCCTCTAAAGGCGTTCGCCCTCGAAACGAAACCAAACTCGCTCGGGAACTTTTGCTGGCAAGCAGGGGAGGAGAGGGTTTCCGTTAGGAGGTTATCGAGCATGACGCACTGTCGGACTCCAAGGGGAAGTCGCTCGCCGACTGAAAAGAGGAGGGAGGAGGAGTCAGTCTGCGGGAAGAGACGTGGGACTTCGACGCGTTGGGCGTTGAAAAACTCACCTCGAGTGATCGCCGATCTACAGAAGGAGAAAGGAGGAGGACAAGAGTGAGCAAAAACGAGGATGGAAAGGAGGAAAAGGTGAGAGAAGACGCGACGACGAACCTGAAGACGCCAATCTCCGCCAGCAACGACTGGGCCTGGTTGAGATCCGAAAGCTCGATGGCAGCTTTGAGGAAGGTGATGAGGCACTTGGCACCGGAGAACCTGGGAGCGAGAAAGGGGAAGGAGAAAGGTCAGAAAGGAGGGGAGAAGAAATCAGCGTGGAAGGCGTCGATACTCACCAAGCAAACGTCTATTGATCAAAGGAAGAGAAGTCAGCGAGGAACTCTACAGGGCCGAAAATACTGAAGAAGCTTGGTCGATCGACTCACCAGGAAAGGTAGAAGCAGAGCGAAGTCGAAGTTCGAGCGACAGAGGACGTGGACTTGATTGATCAATCCTGATAGTGCGTCGCGAATTGGGTACGACGAGAGGTCGAGAGGATCGAATCCTGTAGTCTCGAATAATTCGGTTTCATCAGTAGTTGAGAATGAGGAAGCTTGGAGAAAACTGAACGGACCCTTGTAGTAAGGATCATGAAGGGTAAGACGCGCTCTGTAACGAGAGGGAAAGGGCAAGTCAGATCGAGAAAGGAAGAGTTGGATTGCAGTAGGTATAGACTCACACATGAGGCAAAGCTTGGGCGACAACTAGGTCACGATCGATGGCCATCCCATCTCCTCCTTGATTGAGGATGAAGGAATCGTTCGAGAACGCCGGAATCGATTCCCTGCGAACGACGCGAAAGACGGCAAACAAAGTGAGCTCTCGAAGCACACCAACTTTGAAAGAAACCTCCAGACTCACCTAAAAGCGGTAATCAACGAATCGAGATCCCTGAACTCGGCTCGACCTCGAGGATCGACGTCCTTTCCAGTCACTCTCACAAAGTCAACGACTCGACGGAGGAGGACACTTCCTTTGACGTTCAGACAAAAGGAGTTGGCGTGTTCGGTGGGATGAAGTGCGAAGATGATGTCGGGGGAGTCCCCGAATTGAGAGGGTGGTGGTGGTGGACGCTAGGAAAAGCAAAGAGAGAGGGGGGAAAAGAGTCAGACGATGGAACAACGCTTCCCGTTCGAGAGGGAAGGACCCGACATAAAGACAGCGTGGGACGTACGTCGATGGGGAAGTTCGCTTGAGAAGTCGGGAAAGCAACTCGCTGTTACAGGGAGGAAGGAGCAGTCAGCAAACGCAAGCTTGAGCGAGAAAAGAAGGAAGAAGAGAGTGCAAGCTCACGATGTTGTTCGTCTCGTAGCCTCCTTGTAGCTGAGTCGAAGCCGATGCGTAGGTATCAAGGCAAAGAATGAGCCAGAACACTGTAGAGGTAAGAAGGCCAGGACGTCAGCATCGAGGACGGACGAGGACGAAAGCACCGACGCGTTGTGTGATACTCACGATTTTGTCGCTCCACTCGCTCGATCTCGTCCTTGGCTGATGATGAAGTGTAGCACGAGAGCCAATGATGGTCAGAGGGGAGTGCAGTGTGGATCGATCGAAGAGACGAGAAAGAGAAGGAGGACGAAAGCTCACGCGATGCGGCGATGTTCCCTCGAACGCTGCCAGGAGTAAACTTCCTTCCGAGAAAGGTTTCAACGTGAAGGGGGGCATTGAGTCCGAGAGGTATAGCAAGTCTGCAGGAGGGAAAGAAAGGTCAGCTCGATGACCTCGAGAGAGACGAAAAAGAGACGAAAAAAGGTTTGGAAGGATACGAACCTCACCATCGACCCAACAGCACTCCATGCTCCCAACCATAACCCATGCTGATGATAGTAGTGCGTTAACACGAGTAGCGACTGAGTAGCCTCGAGCCAGTGCTCAGGACAGTGTCGTGCCTGACAACAAGGGAAACGCGTCAGTTTCAATCATCGAGCGTCGCTCTCGTTCGAAAAAACTCACTCGATCGACGTATGAATTCGACCAAAAAGCGTGGATCTGTCCAAAGTCCTCGTCGAGTCCCTTCGTGAACTCCGTGGGACGAGGTCCGACTCCGTCCCAGCTCGGCTGACCCAAGAGGTCGTTCTTGCTCGTCGCCTCCTGACTGGGAGGGAAGAGAGTTGCTGAAGGCGGTACCAAGACGAGTCCTCCTACGAATCGAGCAGTAGCAGCGCATATAGCATGGAGCAGACCTGTTTGGTAAAGAGTGTGAAAAGAGTGGGAAGACGAGGTGTCAGCGATGGTCGTCGACGAGGGAGCAAAGAAGACCGACGAACACGGATGGGGAAAGTTGTGGTGGGTTGGAGGTAGGTTGAGACGAGAGAGGAACCGAGCCTTGTTGAAGATTTGATTGGCGAAGGGAGAGAACTTGAAGAAGTTGTTGACGCTGCGAAGGTGGGAGAACAGTCAGCACGAGAGACGCGTCGCGTCGAAATCGAAATGAGCTCACATGTGCTCGAGTTTTCCTGGTGGTGGAAGATGAGGTGGCCAGCTGTAAGGAAGAAGGGTATCAAATCGACTGGACTCGATGAAGGTAGCAGGAAAGCTACGAACCCTGGCCAGAGGAGCTGAAGGAGAAAGGTTGAAGAAGAGTCGTCGTTCGTTCCCGCCTCGCCCATTCCAACTGTCGAAGTTCCTTGTCCGTTCGACGGTCCAGGAGCACTGAGATCAACTCCCATCCCAGCCAAAAATCCTTGAAGCTGCTCTCCTTCCTCGTCCACGACGTCCTCAGGCGAATCCTCGAACCGCGGCCTCTTCGAGTCTGGTTTCCGAACGTCCGAAACTTCTGCTGACGATGAGTAGGGAGGAACGAAGTTGGCGGTGTTGTAGCCGTTGCCGTTCGGGATGTAGGGGTAGAGGTTGTTCTGTATCGGCGATGGGTTGAAGGGAGGAAGAGCGTAGTTGTTGTGAGGGAGGTAGGATGAGCTCGGGGAGGGGAGGTACGGTTGAATCGGTTGGAAGGTCGTTTGCAAGGGATGAGGAGAGGGTGCTGGATGGCGTGAGATAGAAGGAGGTTGCTGGAAAGTAGGGTAGAAGGGTGTAGAGGTGCCTGGGTACGACGAGGGTGAGGAGGAGGAAGATGGGTAGTTGGAGGAGGACGGGAGCGAGTTGTTGACGAGCGGAGGAGGGTAAGGGTTGAAGTTTGGAGAGTCGAGCTTTGGTGGTCTCCAGTCTTGACGAGGAGCTACTGATGGTGTTGGAGCTGTGATCTTGGGTTCCTTGGGAGAGCTGGACGAGTCGAGGGTCTCAGGATCGTCGTAGGAGCAGACGGGATACACTGGAGGAGCTCTTCCGGGCTTGAGGTGCTCTGAAAGAAAAGAGAAGAGAGTGTTTGTAGGTGCGAGAGAGTCCAGACGAAGAGATCGAAAAGACGTACGCATAGCATGGTTGTAGGATCTTATGCAGGTGGCACAAGCAGGTCGAGCGGCGTCGCAACCTAGGAAATGGAAGGAGAGGAAGGGTTCAGCTCGACCTCGGCTCGACCCTCCCTCCTTCTTCAAGCGATCAAAGACTCACGAAGCTTCCTATCTCGACACTGTGGAACAGTAGCAACAGGAACGAAGTCTCAGCTCATCTGCACGGATGTTTACATCGTTCAGCTCGGAACAGGAACGAGAAAAGAGAAGCAAAAAGTCGAGCTGCTCTGTCCCCTCCGTTTGATCCTCCCCTCCTCCTTCGCTCCGACTACTATGTACTCACCGACTGACAAGCCTCGTTCCTCTTAAGCCCTCTAGGCTTCTTTTTAGGCTTCTCCTTCTCTACTTGAATCATTCCTTTATCTCTTGATCTGATCGAAAAGCTAAGGAAAGAAGGATCAAAAGATCAGCCCTTCTCCATCCTCTCTTCTCAACCGAGGCATCGCTTCGGGGGGGAAACCGACAACCATTCTTCGACTCCTTGGCTGCCTATGCATGAAAGAGGGAATGATAAACAACTCACAGAGTAAGTCAAGATGTTGGGGCGAGACGGGAAGAGGAAGGAGGGTTTTGGGAGGGTGACCGTTGGAGGGGAAGGGAGAAGAGGGAGGAGGGAGCCCAAGCTCGAAGCTCGAAGGTTGTTGGGGCCAGAAGGAGGAGAATGACCGGTCAAAGGATTCGGCGTAACTCATCAAAACGGGAGAAAATCTTCTTCTTTCATGCATCAGGATCTTCAAGACTTGCTTCAAAGATTCGGGAGGCAGAGGGCAAGCAAAGTTGAGCTCTTCCTCGTGTCCGACCGAGTCCGTCGACGCGCCTCGGCTTCTTTCGTTGTTCGTCTACAAGAGGAAGAGGTAACTCGATGTTGAGAAACTATGTAGCACGTGTTAATAGAACAAACCATATCATCCACCATCTAACATTTCCTCGAAAGTCATGCCTCCTCCGTCGTCGTCGTCTCCGATTCCTCCCAAAGTCTCAACTCCTCCACTCGAGCTGCTTCTAGTCTTCTTCGGTACGTCCCCCGTCGCAGATCCCTCCGAATTCCACCCTGAGTTCACATCGGCTCCGTATCCCCCCATGTAGGACTGTCGACGCGAGTTGAGAGTTTGAAGACGCGTCGTCGTTTTCAGCTGCTCCGCTACCGACAGAGGCATGAAGGTGGTGGTTGTGGGTTTGAGGAGGTGGAAAAATTCGAGAACGTCCTTCGGAAAGGGGAAGGAGCAGAAGAGAGAAGTAAGGAAAGATCAGAAATCAAGTTGAGACGACGCGTCGAAAAAACGAAAGTTATGCTCACTCGTTGCGAGGCGAATACCAGGCTCGCACAGATCCCTGCCGTGGATTGATACATGATTCTGTAGATGAGGGAAACGAAGGTTCCGAAGCGTCAGTGGATTCGAGTCGAGAGCAAAAGAAGAAGAGGAAGAGAGGGAGAGAGCGAAGGACTGACGGAATCGAAGTCGAGCTGAGACAAATCCAGACGAGCATTCCGAACCCTCCGGCTAGCCATACGCCGTAGATCAAGACTCTGAAAGTAAGTGGGCGATCGAAAGGAGATCGTCTTGACTTGACTTCCCGGTCGGGCTCCAGCGAAAGGGCAGATGGGGAAGCGTCCTTGATGTGAATGAGGGGTTGACGTCGAAGGATGGAGAGGACGGTCCAGATCTCGAAGACCATCGTCAATCCGAGGAAGACGAGTCCAACAACTCGAGGAGCGTGGTTGCTGCGAAAGAAAGGACAAAAACAACGGTGAGAAGAGATTTCGAAGGAAGCGCGGGACATTGGACTCACTCAAGGCCGAGTCTAGGAGCAGCCGAAAAGGTGGACAGGACGACATTGTTGGGCCTGAGAGCACAGGACTTTGACCAGCGAGGTAGAAGGAAGGAGAAGGGAGTCAGCGTCGTTTTTGCCAGAGGAAGACGGTCGACGCGTCGGTGTCTCGCTCCGAGAAGTTTCGAACGTACGATTACAACTCCCACAAAGGTCGCTATAGAAGCGACCCAGGGGACGACGAGAGACTAAGAGGGGACAGAGAACTTGCGTTAGTAGGACTTGAGACCGACTTCGGAATGATAAGAGGGGACGAACGCTGATCTCCAGGATGTGGACGACGCGATGATCGCCGAGGGTGAAGACAACGATGAACCAGGTCTAGAAGGGAAAACGAAGATACCTGATCAGTCTTTCTATCAAACGGCGAAAAGGGAGGAGCGGAAAATTACCCTGAAAACGAGGGCCGTGGCGGTGGAACAGTTCGCGACGATCTGGAAAGAAGAAGGAGGAGACAGAACGAGACGCGTCGCGAGAATCAGACGAAAGGCTTGCCTTGTTACAGTGATTTCAAGATAACTCACTCCCGCTAAACTCCCAGCAGCGATAAAGATGGCCAAAGCTTCAGGTGGGTCGTTTCGAAGTCTGAAATGGTTGAACGAGGTCAAAAAGAGATGTCAGCTCGATTCGTCGTGTTGAAACTCTTCCAAGATCACCAAATCTTCGATTACATCTTCTCGGCATCTCGACCTACTCCCAAAAACTTCCTTTCGGCCAGGCGTGCTCCATAGAAACGCCCAGGAGAAGGGAAATGAGCGGCGAACCTTCCCGAGCTCACTCTCTTTCATCGTCCTTCCCCAACAGAACCGACGGGGGAAAAAGTGGAAACGATCGCACTCACCTGAGCAGGTTGATGATGCCGTTGAGCACAAGAGCCAGGAACAGCTGAGCGAGCGAAAGAGGAGCGGAAAAAGAGGTCAGTGAAGGTGAGGAGGAAGGAAGGAGGTCGAGCTCGCGAAGGGAAGACGAAGGACGAGGGGAAGAGGAAGGGCCTTCTTGCATGGAGAAAAGCGAGTGACTGAACTCACAGATTTGATGGTCCAGTGCCTCTTCAGCTTCCCTACGCAGAAGATGAAAAGAAGAAGAGCTGAAGATATTGTGGAGATGAAGTACATGGCAAAAAAGGGCGTCCTCCTCCTCATTTCCTCCGGCGTCGAGGGATAGGTTGTGATCATCCACAGGGAAGTGTGAAGGAGGGAAGCGAGTGGAGAACAAAGAGGTAGCCTCCGGGCATAAAGTGTGGGTGGTGGTTGAAGGGACAGAAGAGGAGGAAGGGAGGGAGAAGAGAGTTCGGCTCACAAAGGGAAATTGAGAGGTCCACGATTTGAGCTCTTGTGTGTTTCGCCTCCCTCTTCCTCCTCCTCCAACTTTGTCCCTCTCGATCGGAGTCGTGAGCCTTGTTTTATGTAGACTCTCCGAAGCATGAGCCTCGACAGCCCCTGTGGGAGCGAGGACAATCAAGCTCTCAAAAAAGAGAGAAAACTCAGAGGGCGCAAGGACGAAAACAATCGAACCAAACTCGACGCGAAGTTTGACTTCCACTTCCGCCAGCCTCCTGCACTTCCCTTTCATCCTGTACTCCCTCGCCGTGAAGGCCTGAAACCGCTCGTGGCTTTTCAGAATATGAAGGAATTATAGCGCGAGCCTTGGCGAGAGATCCACATCCAGACAGCATTTCATCCACCGTCCAACTTTGGCTGAACCTCCTCCTCTCCCCCCTCCTCGGAACCGATAGAAACTCTCCGAGACTTCTCTTCGTGACTATCCTCTGGTAGAGAAACGTCAGAGTCAGCAGACTCCCCTCCAGGACCTTCTGAGTTTCTCCTCGAAGTCGAGGACCGACGCGTCTCCAACGGCTGGTCGAAAACGTTGCTCGGACGCGTCGTTCCTGGCGGAGGAGGAAAGCTGTCCGGGTGCTTTGGACGAAGGACGTGAAGGTACTCCAAAACATCCTGGAAAAAAGAGGCGTAGGAGAAGATGAATCGCTCAGTTCAGAGCGCAAGACGAAAAAAAAGAAGACGCGTCGAGACGAACGCGTTGAGAAGCGAAGATGAGAGCAGCAGAAATCCCCGCGGTGGATTGATACATAGATCTGACTCGAGAAAATGGTCAATCAGTTTGACAGGATCGAAAGGCGGGATCAGAAGTAGCCAGGGGACTGACGGGATGTAAGAGGGGACAAAAAACGTCGTCAACAGACAGCCAAATCCGACGGCGATGTACAAGCCGTAGATTAGTACCCTGACGGTGAAGGGTAGGTCAAATGGTGACCGACGAGGTTTTGGAGCTCGGTTTCCTTGGAAGAGGGAAGTCGGTAGCGAGGTTCGAATGGCGAAGAGGAGAGGTCGCTGAGAGACGACGACGACGGTCCAGACTGGAAGAAAAGACGCGCAACAAGTCAGAGACTAGTGGTGTGGTAGGATATAAGAAGGCGCGGCTTACGCTCAAAAAACAGGCTCAGGGCGAGGAAGACGAGTGACACGGCGCCAGGCGCACGCGTACTGAAAGACGAAAGGGAAGCTGGTGAGCTCTCGACCTATGCAGAGAAGTCTCTGGAGCTCTAAAACTCACTCTATCTGACGCCGTGGAGTTACAGCTATTCCGTAGACGATGAGGTTCTCAGGCTTGACGGAGCACGCCTGGTTTGACGGAGAAAAAGGGGCGTATGTATCAGTCGCGTCTTCGAAAGACCCCGTTCGGCTCACCGAGAGGTTGAAACTCACGACAGATACGCCAATCAAGATTCCGAATGCGGTAGACCACGGGACGAGGATGCACTGTGGAGAAGTGAAGAAGAAAGAAGTCAGTCGCGTCTCTTTCTTTTCGACGCGTCTCTCGAGCGATGCGATCCAGCACTCACGAGCAGATCAATCAAAACGATGACCCTAGGCGAGCGCTGAAAGGTGAACACTACTACGCTCCACGTCTGCGAAGAAGACGGAAGAACGGAAAGGTGGAAGTGAGCTCGAGCGATCCTGCGAAAGCTCGAACGAGGGGGGTTGACCTCTACTCACGCGAAAGACGAGAGCTACGGCAGTTCCAGCATTCGATGCCGTCTGGAAGGAAACGAAGGCGTCAGTCACATCGTTCTCAGAGACGAGAGAGAGATTAAAGAGCGAGCTCACAAAAGCGAGGTTCGTTGCAGCGATCAAAATGGAAAGGGGTTTGGAGGGGTTTGAGGGCGAAATGGCAAGTCTATGAAAGAAGAGACGTACAGGTCAGCACATCTTTATCGCCTCTAAGAATCGCGTTGGATTTGAATCTCTAGAGTCTAGAGCCTCGACCTTCACGAGAGCCACATCAACTCTGTTCCGAATGAACGCGGCGAGAGCAGGGCCCGAGGCCCTTGGGAGGCCAGACGTTCACGGACCCTCCTTCCTCCCTGCTCTTCTCTGCTTCACAAAGGACTCACTGAACTAGGTTGAAGACTCCATTGAGGCATACCGATATGAGAAGCTAGATTTCGAAGGAAAAATAGGGCGGCGTGAGATCAAGGCAGAACAAACGAAGGTACCGAACGAGAGGCGAACGAGCTCAACATCGCTTCCTCCCTTTCCTCTTCCTCTTCTCTCCCTTCATTCTAAGGAAGGCTGAACTCACAGAATACACAGTCGCATGCCTCCTCAATCTCCCTCTCCACAAAACACCCATGAGACCCAAACAACTAAGCACACCAACACCGTACAGAGGGAAGAATAGCCGTCGAAGGACGACGTCTTCGCTTGTGAAGGGGACGACGAGAATCGACATTGAACTGAGATTGAGAGTTGCTGAAGGGCTGCTGCTTCAGTGCATGCGTCTGGGAAAGCAAAGAAAAGGCGTGGGGTGGGGTGGTGGACGTTGAGAGGGGAGAGGAAGCAGGCAAGAAGAGGAAGCAAGAGCGTTTCGGCACCATTCACTTGTTTGTTTGCTCTGAGTCCTCCTCCTTCCCAATCCATCTCTCGAGTAACTCAGCGACAGGAGACGTCACAGAGGTGACTTTTGTCCACGCTGTTTGTAGGAGCTTTCCACGCTGAAGGCGTTGAAGGTTCGTTGACGAAGCATGGGATGGGAAGAGGGAAGAAGAACGACGCGTCGGGTTCCTCCCCTCCCTCATCCTGCACCTTTCTCTCCCACCCAGAGCAGAACCAAAGCGGAAAAGTAAGAGACACATACATATATACCCTCTTCTCTTCTCCTCCAGGTCCCTCTACCAGAAATCATCGTCGCTCCCTCCTCCGTCTCCTCCTTCACTCCCTCCGCTCCCGTCGATCTCCTCCCCGTCGCTGTTGTACCTCGGTTTCGACTTGGGTTTGGCTTTGGTGACGGGAGCATCGGCAACGTAGCCGTTCTCTTCTGAAAAGAGAGCGTCGTACGAGCGAGCGTTCTTCTGCTCGGTGTGGGAGCGCTGGAGTTCCAGGGCGGCGTTTTTCTGGTTCGGACGAGGAACGAGAGGGAGAAAGCGGGAGGGGGTCAGCTTGGGGTTGAACCAGCGCAGAGCCAGAAATAAGAAACCAGGAGTCGGAGAAGCGGGTTGAGAGAGTAAGAGGGAGAAAGGGGGAAAAGGAAACAAGCACGACGCGTCCAAAAAACTCACCAACTCATTCGCCTTGGCCTTCTTCCCTCTTCCCTCGTCCCTCAGCCTCTCTATCCTCTCAGCCTCATGATCCACCTCCTTGACGACCTTGGTCTTGAGCAGACGGTTGACGATGGCGTTCTCACGCGTGGGGATGTAGACTCGTTTGACGAGCTTGTCGTTGAAGAACGAGACGGCTCCGGTCGCCACTGAGAGGGAGCGAAGAGAAGAAGACGGAGTGTGAGTTGGGGAAAGAGGGAAAAGGGAAAGGTGTTACGGGGGTGACTGACTGTCTCCGGATTTCTGTGCGAAGAACGGGAAGCGAGGGAGGGAGGGAGGTGGTGAGTTGAACGCGAACAGAGGGAAGCGAAGAGGGGAGGAGTGAGACTAACCTTGAGGTTCTCATGTGGTGTGTAGATGATGGTAACGTTGTTTTTCTTGTTCCCTATCAAGCAGAAGGAGATCATCAACTGGAGTCGAGGGAAGAAACGCGACGACGAGGAGCCTCTCCCTCTCCCTGCCCTGTTTCCGTCTCCGACTCACCTTCTATACTATTCGCCTTCACCAACTGCCCCAAATCAATCAGCAGCTTCTCTGGAATCGCATCCCAAGTGATATATCCTGGTAGTCTCAGATAAACGTGGGCGGAGGAGAGCTGAAACGACCAACCGAAAAGGAGGATGAAGGTCAGCTCGACGTTCTTCGTCTCCTTCCCGTTCGAAGTAAATCACTAAGGAGAGAAACCAGAAGACTTGAGTAGAATACTGACCTTGTCGACGTGAAACCATACATCATTCTTGAGTCCGAAGCGAATGAGTTCCTCGTCTGAGAAGAAGAAGAAAGAGGAGGGAGGGAGGGAGGAGAGGGTGAGCTCGAGAGGAGGGAGGAAGCAGGGCGAGAAGAGCTCGAAGGAAGGAGAAGAAGCGTATGAACTCACTCTCTACTTTATCCTTCCCCATGTAGATGAGAGACGGTGGTGAGGTAGCGGTGGAGGTAAAGAAGAGGACCATGGCGGGGAGGAGGAAAGGGAGGGAGGGAAGTGGGCTGAGGAGGAAGAGGAGTCGGACGGCGCTGCTGGTTGAGTCGGGTTTTTACGGAAACGTAAAGCTTGAAGATAACGGAGTGTAGAGGAGAGGAAGGTTCTGGTGTGAAGATTTCCCAAAAAGAGGTTGTCGTCGTTGGGGGAATCTTCAACCAACCGTCCTTCTCTTTTCGTTGACCTCAAACCAGAACAGTCGCTCCTTCCTTCCCTTCCTCCCTTCCCTACTCCTCCCCCCTTCGCCTCCCTCAAGATGCACTTCTCTGCTCGACTCTTTGGAGCTGAGCTTCTCACGATGGCTCAGAAGGCGGATTTCCCTATAGTGCCAAAGAAGGGTCTCGTGAGTTTCGGTTCCATCTTTCCTTTGAGCTCTTCGTTCTCCTTCCCTCCCTCCCTTCCTCCCTTCGCTTCCCCCCTTCCTTTCCCGCTAGCCGAGTTCTACGATCTCTTTTCTAATCGCATTAACTGACCTCAAGCCTCTCTTTTGTTACTCGCTCTTCCTCTCCTCTCAGGGCAAAGCTCAAGCGTTCTTCGACTCTGATCAATCGAACCGAACGTACCCTCTTCGAAAAGCCTACCTGTTCGACACCTACGAGCGCATGCTCTCCACAGATCGACTCGTACTGGCTTTCCAGAACAACAACCTCAGGATGCCTCAGATCAAGAAGATTCGATTGGCGCTGAAGGAAGTCAAGACGCCTGCAGGTTGGGAAGGCGAGAAGCCCAGGATCAAGATGACCATGGTCAGGCATGGAGTTCTGAATGCGGTTGTTAGGAAATGTGAGTAACAAGGGATTAGGATTGGCTGTCGGCGTTTTATGGACTGCTCGCGGTGGTGTTGGTGGAGCAATGGAGTGAGGGGGAGAGGGAGAGACGAAGCGAAGGAAGGAAGGAGACGAAGACGAGCTCGACGTCCTTTCCTTTCCTTCCTTCCGATCTCGTTTTCAATCTCAGCCTCGGCTTGCTTCCTCCATAGAGAAGCGAGAAAAGTCTCTTGTTATTGTCAACTTCCATCGCTTATCCCATCGCACCATCTCCTCTCGCTTCTGTTCTCACCCAACTGACCTCTCCTCTCCTCCCGCCCTCCCTCTCCTCCGTTCCCAGACCCTCAACTCCACCCCCTCACCCCTCTCCTCTCCGGACCCATGTTCATCATCTCCACTCCTTCCCTCCACCCCTCCCTCATCCCCCAAATCCTCTCCCTAACAGACAAAGCCACGTCCTTCAAACCCTCTCCGGCGCTCCCTCCTCCAACTCCCTTCACCACCACCGCCGACCTCACCTCCCAACCCTCCTCCTCCTCCCTCTCCGTAAACCCCCAGATCTTCTGCGTAGGAGGGCTCGTGGACGATGTGGTGTTGACGCTGCCGGGACTGAGGACGCTCGGAGGGATGCCTGGGCTGAAGGAGCTGCAAGGTCAGATTGTTGGGATGGTGGGCGCGCCGGCGGGGATGATTACCGGTGTTGTTGGTGCGGGAGCTGGAGGACAGCTGAGTAGGTTGTTGGAGGGGTTGAGGGTTAGTTTGGAGGAGAAGGAGAAGCCGGCGGCGATTGAGGGAGGGGAGGAGGCGAAGACTGAGTAGAGGATCGTTAGCTTAGAGACTCAACGAAGAATTTTGTTTGAGCTTTGAGGAGGGAAGAAAGGAAGAGACGGTTGCTTGCTTGAGCGAGAGCGAGTTGCTTGGTAGAGGGAGGGGAGGGACGACGGAGGGAAAGCGAAACCGAGCGCGTTTGCTCTTGGAAGACATCACGTTTCGACCCCTCCTTTCTTGTTTCAGGACTCTCCAGAGCTCGGAAAAACGCACGTAAAATACCAAAGATAAAGAGCTTCTGTTTCTACGAATCCAGAAGATTCCTAGGCCGCACCTCGTGCTCGTCGAACGAAACGCTCGAGGCGACGCTCGTCCCTGCTCTCGTCTCGTCCCGTCTACATCGACCAACCTCCACGCTCGCACAGGGCAAGAGTCGACCGACGAAAGGAGCTTCCGCTTCGGAGGTCGCGATGGGTTCCGAGACGCGGTTCTGTGAGAAGAACGAGGAGGAAGGACAGGGGAGTCAGCCACGACAAAAGATCAGAAAGAGAGAAGAAGGAGGGAGAATGGAAGAACTCACGAGGAGCAAACGGAAACAAAACGTCGAGCTTACGAGCGAGAAGACCTGAGCAGGCAGTGATAACTAGCCTGAGTTCGAGAAGGAATGGGAGCGAAGAGTGAGTTGACGCGTCGTGACTCAAGCTGGACGAGAGAACGCTGCTCACGCAGTCACCCCTCAGCTCGCACAGACCCCCTCAATTCGAGTAACCCATCTCTTGATTCAGAATGTTGAGGAACGCTCCGTGCTCTGGTGGGGGGAAGGGTTCGAGCCCGACGTGGTCGATTCGAGAGATTGTTTCAGCGAGGGTTCTGCAGAGTGAGCGAGAATTGAGAGTGAGCTTCATCTCACGTTCCAGAGGAAGAAGGGAACGATGAACGTACTCCGGAGTAGCCACGAGAAGGTAGTTCTTGTCCTTGAGCGTATCAGCGAGCTCTGACTGATGGTTGTCCATGAGAGAGAGGTTGACGACGACGATGAGAGGTTTGTCGAGTCGAAGGGTTGTGAGGATTGAGCCGGCGCCTTTGGAATGCAACAGGAAAGGAAGTCAGCTATCGGGCGAGACGAGCTGCTGGAAAGAGAGAGAATAAGAGTAGAAGGGGTGACCAGGAAGGATGAAGGAGCAGAAAGAGTCGAGCTCACCAGCATGAGAGACGACGAGATCTGCTTCCCTCACACATTCCTCCACTCCATCCTTGAAGGTAAAGGTCTCGACCTCAAGCCTCCCAGATGTATCCTCTACTAACCAGGAAGGAGGCAGCTTGGAGTTCCCGTGCTGGACGACGAGACGAGTGAATCCTTTGGCGGCGAGAGCGGCGAGGGAGGAAGGAGAGAGGATCGAATGAACGAGACCGTCGAACGAGGTGGATCCCACAGTGACGAAACAGGTCTTCTTCGAGGAGTGAGATGACTTGATCATGCTGCGAAAGGGCTGAGATTGGAAGTTGAAAAGAGAGAGGAGAGAGGTGGGAGGAGGGGGGGGAGGGGAGGAGGGCTGAAGGGATCCGGAGGGAGGAGAGCTCGTTGAAGCTCGCTGGTCGAATCGGACGAGATCTTTTTGAAGATTACCGATATGGGTTGAAAGGTTGCGGTTCTGTAGATCTGGCCTCAAAGGGTTTCCAAAGTTGAATCGAAGGAGAAGACGGTTTGAGGGCAAAAGAAGAAACGGCGAGCTCACTTTAAGGGGTTGACCTCGAACGTCGAACCATCAGCTTCTCCTTCCCCCTCCTCCTCCTCGTTTCGTTGGATCCACGAGTCGAAGGTACGTTGATTACAAATCATTCTGTCCTTTCCCAGATCTGAGCTGACTGCAGTTCACTTAATTTTTTTTCGCTCTCAGCCATGAGAGCTCCTCCCAAATCCAGGGCGTCCAAGGTCGCCCAATCCCTTCCCTCCCCGTCGAGCTTCTAGACCTCATCTTTAGCTTCTGCTCCTTCAGGACTCGGAGGAGGCTCACTTTGCTCTCAAAGGCGTTCTCTGACGTGAGCTTCTATTCAGCCTCTGTTCCGGTAGATCCACACATCGGCGTCGAGCTCACCTTCGACCTTCCTGCTTCTCCAGATCGTTCGACCTCACATCTTCGGCCGCTACATCGTTACTGACAGCCTGGTCTTCGCCAAGCTACTAGAATTCTGTCTTGAACATCCAGATCTGGCTCATTACATCTCGTGAGCCTATTCCATTCTCAGCGAGACTCCGGGAAAGTTGACCTCCCTTCTCTCCCCTTCACCCCGTCAGCATCCTGGAGTTTGCCTTCTTCTCTCCCCGATCCCGCCGCTTCGAGGATTGGACCATCCCGCCGGAAGTCCTAGAGCTTGTCCTCTCTTGCTGTCCTAACCTCAAGCATCTCATCCTCGAGAAACGCGAAAGCCGTCACAGCCTGTTGGGGATCCCCTTTCTTACGTCGCCTTCCGGGCTGATCTCACACCTCAACATGTCTGGATCACTCCTCTCGACCATCCTCAACCATCCTACTCTCGAAGTCCTCGAGCTCGGACCCATACCCTTCGACTGGGAGCCCGTCCTCCGTCTTCACTCCCCATCCTCGACCCCGACGCGTCGTCGGCCTCCTCTTTCCATCCCGGATCTTCGCATCGTCGGCGATCTCAACCCAATCTCTCGTATCATCCATCACCACTCCATCAACGTCAAAACCCTGGGGATCCACCTCTTCAAGCCAATCTCAACCGACAACTTCCTCTCCCTCCTTTCCCTTCCTTTCCCAACCCTCGAGGTCCTCTCCCTTCACCTTCCGCAACAACTCAGGTCCCCAAATCCAACTCCCTCCCAATCTCTTCCAATCCCTCCTCCATCTCCATCCCTTTCTTCGGAAGATCTCGTACGAGGGCCAAACAGTGGAGGACGCACATCAAAACGGACTCGCGTCTCAAATCTGGACGCTCCTCAGCAGGGTGGATGGATTGGAATCGCTCGGAACGTTCAACCTCGACTCGTTCGACGCCAGTACCTGGTTCAGAACTTTCGACCTCTCTTTCGTGGTCGACGAAACCAGCAGCTCTCGTCGGATCGAGGGAATCAAGATCGACATCCACCACGAGGCCGAGAGCCTCTCCTTCCTCTCAATGATGACAGCTATCCACGCTAGTTTCCCCGACTTGTCCTCTCTGCGAATTGGGGCAGCCTTTTCTGGTGATGAGGTCAGTTGAAACCTCCATTTATTCCCTTGCAGACGGTCCCAGCGCTGATCTCTTCGTTCTTCAGCTGGCCGGGGCCATCTCCCTCCCTCCAGGACTCCTCACAAACCTTCAACACATCGCCCTGCCTCCTCTTTTCTACCACGAACTCTCACTCAACGTCTCCCTCTCTCTACCTTCCTCCTCCTGCATCTTCCATTGCCAACCAGGAGAAATCCCCAACGAACTCCTCGTCGACCCTCGCGTCCAGGAAATCGCCGACGCCCTCAACCTCGCAGGAGGACGACGGCAATACTGGCAGCAAGAGTACCTTCCTCGGATCGCAAGCGATGTTGCTCGAATCGCTCGCTCGTTCCCCAAGCTTCTCACCTTCGAGCAGGAGTTGCTGTGGGGGGACTGTCGACAGCCGTCGTTGGTCTGGGAGATCGAACGACGTCCAGGAGGGACGACGGGGGATGGAGGAGAGGGGGAAGAAGTCTGTGCGGTACGGCCTAGGAGTATCGGGAGCGGGGGTTGGGTTTACGAAACGGATGACGCTGGATACTGTACTTGTTCGAAGGAGGGGGAGGACGAGTGTCGCGTCGGAGCGAAGATGACGGATTGGTGGGCGTTCCATACCTTTCAAAACTCCCCTCTTCGAACTGGAACCCAACTTCTTCCCTGCCTTCAAGCTCGATAAGTTCTTCCCTCGGATCCCTCGGACTTCCCCTCCCTCCTAAACCATCGCCTTCGTCGGTCCAACCTCCTCATCGTTCGCCCTCGCTCGTCTCTCCTCGGATCCTCCCCTCTCTCCCCACGATCCCTCGTCAGACCTATCTCGTCATCCTCCTTCTCCTTCCGACACGTCCTTCAATCCTCCCTCCCGCCGAATCCGAATCTTCTCCCATCAAACACCCTCGATCCGTCGGACTCAAGACGCGTCGTCGAACGGGCGAGGGAGGCTGGACGGGAGGAAGGTTCGCACGGATGGAGTTTGGGCGAGGTGAAGGTGTCGGGACAGAGGGAGTCTAGGCTTAGTGTGGAGTGTGGAGGAGGATGGAAGGGAAGGTGGATGGCGTGTCGAACGGGCGAAGGGAGGGAAGGTCGTTGGAGGTTCGTTCGTCCTTTCCTCTCGTTTCTCTCACTTTGTCTCGTTCCGCATCGGACTAACTCGCTCCTATACTTCTTGTTTCGCAGCTTGTGCCGATATACATACCACCAGGCTCTCGTCCTAGTTTTCAAGAGACGCGAGAAGGAAAGAGAGCAGGAGAGCTTCGAAAGAGCATCTTTCATAGGAATTCCGCAACCGTAGCGCGCTGTGACTCGAAGGAAAGAGACCAGCTAAAGCAAGCAGTTACTTCATCAGGGCGAATCGAAGGAGGAAAGGAGGGAGGGAGGTCAGCAGAGGAGAGGAGTTCATCGAGGACGGGCGAGGAACCGAACGAGCTTGGTCGGAATTTTACTGGGTCTGAAGAACCACATGAGCTGTTGCCTAGAAACAATGCTAGATGAATCTGGTATCTCGAAGGCAATCGAAGGCTGTAGGAGGAAGGAGGACGGACTCAAATCGGTCCCCGTCGTTCGAGGTCAACTTCGAAGCGCTCCTTCCTTCCTTTCCTCTCCTCCATCGCCCACCACCCTCAGAACAGCTCGTTTCTTCTTCCCCACTCCCGCTTGATCCAATCAGCTTTCTCTCGTGAGTATCTTCGAGCTGATTGTTTACGAGAATGAAGGGATGGGAGGAGGGAGGATAAATGGGAGGAGGATGTCGAGCTCGAGCTGACCTTTCCTTCCTTCCTTCTTCCCTCTCTTCCTTCCTCTTTCCAGCTTCCATCCACCTCAGCTTCCCTTCTCTCGATTCTCAGTACACACCCTTCCCTCCTCTACCATGGCCTCCAACGAAGCAGGTCCCTCTCGTTCACGCTATGTCGCCAAATCTCAACTCGCTCCCATCCACCTCATCCCAACCGTCTCCCTCCTCTCCGTCGAGTACCCTGGTTACGTCGACACTTCGGACCCTGACTCGATCCAACGAGCTATCTCTACTATGGGAGGACAACCCAAGATCGACTACGTCGTCGGATCGTCGGATACATCGACCATGGAGGTCAACTACGGTCGAACAACAGACTGGAAGCAAGCAGAGTCAAGATGGAGACATGGTCTTCTCGGAACCACCGTCTCGGGCGACAAGCTCGTTCTCAGGATCAAGAAGAGAACCAAGGTCAGGGTGGAGGTCGGTGCAGATGGGATCAAGAGGAGAGTGAGGTTGGATCATGGAGAGTTCACGACCGAGGTGCTGGGTCCCGTCTCGAAGATTGTGAGGTTCAGAGGTGAGTCTTCCAGGTCTCCTTCATGCTGCTGAGCAGTTTTCTGGGTCGGATACGAACGCTGAATTTCTCTCTCGCGGGCTCTGTAGCCATCGGAGACTATCAATACCGCCCTCAGCTCTCAGGACCTGTCGCAGATATCACGGAAGCTCTCGCCAACATGGACTGTTCGTCGTCTACTCCTCTGCCTTTCTCTCACCCTGTCCTCTCCTGCTGACTCCTTCTTCGTTCATGTATCGCAGATACTACGCTAGCGAAGGCCGTTTTTCCTACTTCCGATGAGACCTACTGCACTCGGGTCCCCAAGGAAGGTTCGATGGACGTGGATCGCTCAGACGGAAACGACGACGACGAGGACGAGGATCCGACCACGAAGCTCGTCAGCACGTCCAACCTCTTCCCTCCAGCTCGCTTCACCATGCAATCGGTTCCTCTCAAGTACCAGTTAGTCTCCTTCCACATCGACACTCGATTCTTGGCCGACACTGACGTTCGCTTTTTGTCTCCTCCTCAACCTCGTCCTTCTCTAGCTTCAAGGCAAACACCATGTCCACGCTTGCCTCCAACGCTCTCGACGAGGATCGATTCGTTCACAGAGCACGACAGAAGGGCATCCCTATCACCATGTTCTACGTTGACTCGGAGGAGGTGAGTGGGCGCGGCCGCGTTCCGGAGATCAGAGGACGCGACGAGCTCACGTCTTTTTGCCTTCATTTCTTTCTCCAGCCCGTACCGTCGGAATCCCCTAACAAGGCTGCTCTCGCCAAAGTTGATCAGAAGCTTCTCCAACGTGTTCAACGGGTGGGTGCTGGTTTCTCTTGCTATCTGCTCTCTCTTTCGTCGCAAAGGCTGACGCTTCCGCCGTCTCCCTTTCTCTCAGCTCTTCCAAGACCCAGGCACCGAGGAGGGTCTCGAAAGTCGTCCAGTCTGGTCGAAGGTCGCTCTCGGAAACATGTTCAAGGAAGGGGAGAACTCGATCTCTGCCTTGTGAGTCGTCCTCCTCGTTTCGTGGGCTTCGAGGTGAAGCTGACTTCGACTCTTCCCCTTTCCGTCTCTTCAGGCTGAAGCCCATTCTCGCTCACGTCTCGTATTCTTTCCATGACGGAGCGTTCCGAGAAACGATGGTTCGACTCGGGTACGACCCTAGAGAGGATCCCGCGGCCAGATTGTGCGTCTCTCGTCTCCTCTTCGATCTCTTGCGTCGCGTCGATCTGACCTTCCCGTCTCTGCTTTCTCTTGCGCAGCTACCAAGCATCCCATCTTCGAATCGTCGGCAAGCGATCTGTCGGAGCTCGAACTCTCCATCACAAGACTCGAGCACCCAAACCTCTCAACCTTCTTCCTGGTGGAGATGCGAGGTTCGTTTTCTCCTCTCCCCTCCTTCCTCTCCGTCTCGAGACTGATCTTCGCTTTCTCTCTACAGGAAAACTCACCTCTTCGACGGTGAGACTCTTCACAAGGAGTTCTCGGGATTCCAGCTCTGCGACATCGTCGAACCTCAACTCGCCGCTATGATCGAGGACGAGGACAACATGGAGGAGTTCTTCGACGTTCGTTCTTCCCTCCCCATTTCCCCCGTTTGACTCAAGCCCTGACTCTTCTTCTCCTTCTTTTTTATGTAGGGAGAGGATGGCTGGTACAAACCCTCTCGCCTTCGACTCATCAAACGTCTCCTTCGAGCCAAGTTCGTCTACCTTCGAGAAAACGGCTTTCCCCTCCCCTCCCACGAAGCCGACAACATCATCGCCGAAGCCATGCAGGAGGAGGAGATCGAGGCGAACGGAGGAGTCGTGCCTGGGAAGGAGGGTGAGGAGGGGCCGATGCGACACCAGAGAGGAGTTGGAAAGCCCAAGACGATCACGGTTCCAAAGGAGAAGAAACCTCTCGCACGACCGCCGAAGAAGGTCAAGGAGCCGAAGGCGCTTCCTGCTGTTGGAGAACCTCCGAGGAAGCTGAGTAGGAGGAAGATGGGTGGGAAGTTGAAGGGAGCTCTCGAGGAGGAGAAGTATGTGAGTTGTCGCTTCTGCTTTTTTTTCTCCTCGTTCGCTGGGTCTTCACGCGTCGATTCTTGAGCTGACTTCTTTCCTCGCCTTCTTCCTTCCAGGCTGCGAGACTGCGAAAAGATCTCGGCCTTTAGTTTCAACATGCCCGATAGCTTTGATGATCTCATGCCTTCTCGTTTCCACGCGGCTCTAGTAGCAAACCTCTTCACCTCCCTCGCTGTCGAACACCAAAGACTCCCGCCATCTCCATCGGCAGCGAATCCCACAGACTAGCAGTTCCTTTTTCCCAATCCGGGACTAAAAGCCTCGCTCGAGCAGGTTCGAAGGGGGCGTCTCCTCCGAACACAAGACTTCCTCGTCGACCGAAAAGGGGGAGGACGTGATTCGGAGCGACGACTTTGAGGTTCGGCGAGTCGACGAGGTTTTGGAGGTGAAGTTTCCTATGCGATTCGAAGGAAATCGGTCAACCTCAGTGGAAAGATTATGAGGTTTCAGGGAGACGTACGAGGCTATAGCTTCCAGCAGCTCCTTTTGCTCATGTTCAGAAGTCGAGGCGAAGTAAAGTCCCTCGGATCCTGAGCCGTTCGCTTGGTTTGGATTGTTGGCGACGTCTATGAGTAGATGAGAGAGGAATTTGCATAAGCTCTGAACGTGGATACTCGGCCATCTGGTTCTCAAAGCCCAAGGAAGGTCAGTCGGAGTGAAAAGAAGAACGACGCGTCGAAACGACCGGAACTCACCTCCCTGTCCCATCGCTAATCATCTCCACACACCTACGCGCCAGCGCGAGGTTGACGATGCTAGCAACTTGATAGCCTATCCGACTGGGAGATCTTCCGTAAACGAGTCCAGCGAAGACGATTTTCGTGGTAATCAGGGAGAGGGAACCGGTTTGGATGAGCCTGGTCAAAAAGGGACGTTTCAGCTCGTGGGTTGAGGGAAGAGAAGACGAGAGATCTCACATTCGATCCGTCAGAGCCATAGGATGATTCCAGCTGATCCTGTCGGCGAGCTTCGACCCGGGAAGATCCTGTGAAAAGCAAAAACGAAAGAAGTCAGCTCGCCGCCCTCGAGACGCGTCGAGAACGATTCGTTCGAACTCACCGACAACCTCTCTCCCTCTGCTCTCACCCCACTCTCTCTCACAAAACTCTCCGCTCCACTCAATCTAATCACACAAGGCTTCCTCCCACCCGTCTTCCCATCCCGAACCCTCTTCATCAGCCCTCTCCCAACGGCTTGAGCGAATTCGATGACTTCCGCTTTCGCCAAAAGAAGAACGATGTCGACTTCCGAGGACGTCTTTTCGATGAGTTCAAGGTCTGTGAAGTCTCCTAGGATCGAGTGGATGCCTGCGGATTGAAGGAGGTTGGAGGTGCTGCAGCGAAAAAGGGAAAGCCGCGTTAGCTTTGAGAAAGACGATGAATGTCGCCTGCAGAAAGAGAACTCACTACGGTGAACGATGAATCGTGAGGATCTCGAAAGCATCTCTGGAGAGATAGGGGAGGAGAGAAGCTGTTGATCGTTCGAGGAGAGGTCCAGTGAAAAGAAGAAACAAACAAGTTTCAGCCCGCGTTCGGTCGTCTCTTTTCTGTCCTCCTTCATTCGACACTCACAGCCAACGTATCCAGTGATTCCTAAGACCAGAAGACGAGGTTTCCTGAGGCTCATCGAGGATGCGATGATGGTCGAACGAAGGAAGACGAGAACGAACGAAAGGAAGAGTCTAAGAGAACGACGCCCGCGTCGAAAACTCAATCTCGCGTCGCTTGACGATCGGAAGCGGCTCTTCTCGGATCTCCTTTTCTTGCGGTAATGTCAGTCACTTTATTCGTCTTCATCAACCTCTCGCAGCCTTTTGAAGAGGGAAGAGGGAGATGGGAAGGGGAAGCGAGAACCGAGGCTGTCTGAGATCTTCACCGCAGTGAACGCGATAAGGTTAGTTCCTTTTCTTCTCGTCGTCCTCTCGGATCTCGGCGCAGGGTCAAGAGTGGTAGATCAGGAAGCGAAAGAGGTATCCGTGACCTAGGCAAAAGTTCAAGCTCGAGAAAACCCTAAGAACGAGAAGAGAGAGAAAGAAAACGCAGCTCTTCAAAACGGTGACTACCGCCCACTCAGCACCGCTCTTTTCCCTTTCGTCCTGTTTCGCTCGTCTCGCTTCTCCCTCGAGCTCAATCTCGCAGACCCAAGCTAAGGAAGCAACGAAGCGAGCTGGACTATATCCAACTCCCCAGCCCAAGGAAGGAGGGGTGACAACTTCGACGCGTCGACGACGATCAGGCGAGCAGCAGCTCTCGTTACCTTTCTCGTCCTGCCCGTTCAACCAACTCGTTACTAAAGCAGCATCACAAATATAGTCCACCACGTTACTGAAAATCAAGCATCCCGTCCCTACTCCCCTCCCTCTCCCCCTCCTCCTTCCCCTCCATCCCCATCCCCATCCTCCGCCTCCTCCCCATCCCCAACCCTCCCCTCCCCTCTCCCCATAGCCTGCGAGCTCCCAAAGATCCCTTCACTCAGACCCATCATCCCTCCTCCCTCGTTCTCCCCCCAAACCGACTCCGACCTCTCCCTCCCCTCGCCAGGCAGGACCGAAACGCTCCGTCCTCTCCAATCCTCCCGTTCTTGCCTCTCCCTCTCCCTCTCAGGACCATCGTTGTCCTCCTCAAACCCGAATCCTGGCGTGGCGGGTCGGAACAAGGGGGTTCCTGCTTTGCGAGAGTTGGGAGGAGGAATGGAGGTGGAGGCGCTTCGTCTCGAGGAGGAGGAGGGATTGGGTGTGCTGGAGTGGTAGTTGGAAGCGATGGATCCCGAGCGGGATTGAGCTGGAGGACGATCTCCGAAGGGGGAAGGGGAAGGCGAGGCGGACGGGGAGGGACGGGTGGAGGAGGTTGAGCGACGGAGGGAAGGAGGAAGAGCTGGCCAGGGTTCGATGACGATACAGAGTTGTTTTTCGTAGATTGAGAAGCCTGGGAAAGGATTCAGAAGAAGAAGAAGAAGGAGGAGGGCAGGAGTGAGTTTGGGTTGGGAGGAGAGAGGGGAAACGCGTCGAGTTTCGAAACGAGAGCCGAGCGAGAGAAAGAACGAAGAGCGAAGAAAAACGGAGGAAGCCACTCACCAGTATAAGTAAGTTCCATAGCAGGTTTGAACAACTTCTCGTCCTCTCCTCCTGCTCCAGCTCCTGCGAGTCCTCCGAACGGACCGTTATCGGGGAGGAAGGGTTTTTGCTCCTCCTGCTCTTCGTTCTGGAAATCGAGAGCGACGAGAGGAGCTTGATCATCGTCGTCGTAGTCGTTGGCGTCCATGGTTGAAGTCGGACCAGAGAGGAGATCGTGAGCGTTGGGGAGGGAAGGATCGTCGGGATCTGCTTTGACGGAGGCGAAGGAGAAGGCGATTGTGGAACGGGGTGGGGAGGGAGCTGCGTCGACGTCTGTAAGAATGGAAAGCGAGACGGAAGAGAGTCAGAAGAAGATAGAGAACAGAATAGCAGCAGATCGACCTGCTAGGGAAAGGGAACGGAGCAGAGATAAAGAGAGAACCAAGACTGACCCTCCATCTCCTCGTCGCTCCTCCTTCCGGGTCCCTCCTCTCCCGCCCCACCTCTCAACCTCGACGGTCCAGCCTCCGACTCAACACTCTCCTCCCTCTCCTCCTCTTCATAATCCATCGTCTCTTCTCTCACGGACCTCCCATCCTCACTCTCCTCCCCGTCGTCGCTCTCCACGACGGCTGCTCTCCTCCTCTTCTTCCCCGTCGCTGAGCCACTCGCTTGACTGCTCACGCTCCCCTCCCTCTCCTTCTTGTTCTTCCCACTTTTACTACCGCCCTTCTTCCTCCCCTTCCTCCTCGGCTCCGGCGTCCCTTCGTCGTCGTCGTCGAATCCGAGATCCGGCGGAGGAGGGATCGGTCTGGAAACGAACCGCTTGTGCTTGAGCAAAACAACGTGCCGATGATCGGTTTTACGAAGGAAGAAACAGAATTGGTAGTCGTCTGCACAAACAACAAGAACAAAGTCAGCTTTGGACAAGAAGGAGAAGGAGATCGCGAGAGACAAGGAGAGAAGGAGACGAAACGGACCTCCTTGATGAACATCGATCGTTGGACTTCCAGCAGCAGCAGCAGATTTCTTGGCACCAGTTGAGGAACCGACGTTGGAACTCATACCGTATTCGGATTCTAATTTGGGTCCGATCCTAACAGAATCCCAGGAACCCAAACGAAAGTCAGCTTGATCAGCTTCGAGCTCGAGCTCAACGACCTTCTTCCCTTCCTCCCTTCTCGTTTCGTTCTCAGCTCACCTCGTTCTCAGATCCGTGAGCACCTTCTGCAGGATATAATCCGTCATCCATCGTACGTGGGCTCGGTCGAGATCTACGAGGGTTCACCGTCGAAGCAAGGAGGGAAGGAGAAGGGTGAGCTTCGAAGGGGGCGGCCTGAGACGAGGGGAAACATACAAAGGTAGAGAACGAGGACGGTATCCCGAGAGATTCGGAGGTAGTACGAGTTGCGGGTGGAGAACGTCATGGGCTCGCTCGTTGATGCGAGAGACAGAAGGAGGAGGGAGAGGGTGGGAGTTCGGAGGAGGGAAGGAAGGGAGAGGTGACGACGAGGTTTGGGTCGAGCTTTGATTTCGTTTTTTACTTCTGGAAGGAAGGTCCTTGCTTTCTTTGGAGACTTTTCGAAAACGATCTGAAGATGCGAAACAAGTTTTGATCCTTGTTCGCGAAAATTTTGCCTCGTTTCACCGAGCTGGTCAGTCTCGAAAGCAACGCGTCGCGATTTCACTTTTCAGCCCTCCTCTCGCCTCTCTCTGCCCTTCCGTTCTACAAAAGCAGTTGAGAACCAGATTAGATAAAACACTACAAAACTTTCTTCACAGCCCTGACTACCACACTATCTACTACCCAACCTATCGCTTCCCTTCCCTCCAATCTCTCTCCTCTCCCTCGCTCCTCTTCGAACACGGTCCAGCCGTTCCCTTTTTTGATGTTGATGTTGACGTCGGTCCTTGTTATCGCAACAGAGGCAACCCCGAAAGCACCTTCTCCCTGTACTTGACGTACTCGTCTCCGAAGAACCGGACCAGAAGGCGTTCTTCCTCTGTTCGAACACGAAAACGAGAACGAGAAACGCGTCAGTCTTCGTTCGTTCTCCTTCTTTCTCCTCGATCGTCGTTCTTCCTCAAAGAAGAAAACGAAGGTTGAAAACGAGGGCCGAGTACGCACCTCCAATCCTAGCAAAGAACCACCTCCAGAGGAAAAGAGCGAAAGCGAAGGTGGCGAACGAGTTTCCGAGGAGGAGTTGGGTTCCGACGGCCCACCAGAAGAAGCCTGCGTAGGAGGGGTGGCGGGAGTATCTACAAGGGAGGAATAAAAGCGGAGGAGGGGGCGGTTAGCTCTGAGGCGAAGGAAGGAGAGGGTGAGAGGATGGGGAGGCGAGAGGGAGGCGACGTGTCGAGCTTCGCTTTCCCTCTTCGTCGCAAGGAAAGCTTCTTCTGCGGGAAGCTTCTCAAACTCCAAACTCCTCCCAGCTATACACTCCAACCGTCCCAGAACCAGTCCAAGAAGGAAAGAAAGAAAGAACTCTTCGCCGTCCAACTCACGCGTAAATCCCCGTCGTGACCAACGAATGATCGTCCTTCTTCTTGTACGCGATGTGATGGCTGAACGAGTGACTCGCGTGGATCATAGCGAGAGATCTGACGATCTGACCTCCGACGACGAGGAGGAGACCGAGGTAGCGGATCCATTGTCGGCGACGGATGAAGGTGAGGAAGTAGAAGGACGACGAGGACGTAGAGGGGAAGTAGCGCGTTTCGAGGATGTATTCGAGGATTCCAACGAGGTGGGCGACGTGGTAGGAGTGGCCGTTGTTGAGGAGGAAGGCTGCGAAGATCGAAGGAAGGTGGTTGAGCTTGGACGAAGGGAGAAAGAGAGAGAGCTGAGGTTGAACTCACAATCGACGCTGACTTTACTAGGATTCCAAAGCGAGGTAACCATGTACTCGCACATGTGAAAGATCGCCCAGGCTACGAGGTAAGCTGCGAAGGCTGGATCTGCTCCTTGAAGTGCTTTGGGGATCCATTCCGAGGTTGAAGAGACGAGAGGGAGGAGAGGGAGAGCGAGGAGAAGCGAGATGCTGAAGATGGATCCAAGTCCGAAAGCGATCAAGCATACTTGATAGTTTGGATCCGCAGAGAAGGGGATCCAAGAAGTGAGGAAGGAGAGGCAAGGTGGAGGAGCGAAAGGTTGAGGACGGGTGTAGTGGGTGTTGAGAGAAGAGGTAGGAGGAGGAGGAGGAGGAGTTGAGCTTGACGAGTTTGGTTGTTCAGAAGACTTCTTGATGGGGAAGGGACCGGGAGAGGACATGATGCGAGAGCGAGAGGGAGGGTGGTGGTTAGGGATGAAACAAAAGGAGAATTCCGGATCGAGCTTTGGTTTTCGAAGAAGGAGGATCAAAGGGAAGTCGAGAACAAGGAGAACAAGAGGGATCGAGAACGACGCATTTTCACAGCTTCTTCAACTCACGAGCTCACCACTTTTTTTTCCTTCCTTCCTTCCATTTCTTCTCTTTCCAAGGCTCAACGTCGTCTTCTTTCTCCCTTCAGACCTCCAGCCATGTCGGATCTTATCCCTACAACAGTCCCGCCTCATCCGTCAGCCCTCTCCCCTCTCCTCCTCTCGCCCTCTCCCCCCCAAAAAGTCGAGCTGACTATGTGTTCTCTCCTTCCCTTCGTGCCTCTCCTACAGCTTCATCCGAGTCGAACCCATCCCCAACAAAGGTCTCGGAACGATCGCTACCAAATTCATCCCTAAAGGAACTCTCGTCATCGAAGAAACTCCTCTTTTCGTCTTGTCAGTCCAAAAAAGTCGAGAAGCGAGCTCGACTCTCCCTCCTCCCTCCCTTCCTCTTCCTCGCCTTCTACAAGCCCCAAACTGAGCTTGATTCCTCTTTTGATCGTCCCCAGCGATGCTCCCTTAGCAGCTTTCATCTTCTCTCGACAAGTCGACATCGCTCCTTTGGGGGAAGACACTTCTTTCAGCGCTCTTGACAACCACCTCGGGTGAGTGGAGCTCGACCTTCCTCCTTCCCTCCTCTCCCTTCGTTGTATCGACTCTCGACTGACTTCAACTCGGATTGGAATCGGCTCTGATAGTCGTCTAGTAGATGCTCTGATGGAACCCAAATCGGACGAGGAGAAACGCGTTCTGTTCGAGCTGGCGAATACTCATCCTGAACTGCCGTTGGGATATGTGCGTCGCCTCCCTCGCTTTCGTTGCGAGGAGTGAAGCTGATCTGGGCTTTCTTTGGATCTAATACGATCAGGGTGTATTCAAAACCAACGCTATCTGCACGGTCCTGACGCAGGGAGGTCTTTTCCCTTTGCTTTCGAGAGTCAACGTGAGTTTGCTTCTTCGTCCTCTCTCTTCGTCCTCCTCCTGTCCCTTTGGACCCGAGGGCTCTTTTGCTTTCGCTCTTGACTCCTCCAGTATGTTGCATATGATGCTGACTACCTTCGTCGCTCCTCTCTGTCTCGTTACCCAGTCCTCCTGTCGTCCGAACCTCTCCCGCCCGCTTTGGTTCAAGGACGAGAAACTCATTCGGCTTTGGACGCTGAGAGATATCGAGGAAGGTGAAGAACTTGTACGTCGATCTACCTTCTCTCAGTCTTTCTTCCGTCTTCTCATCGTTTGTCGAGCTTCAAGGCCCGAGTAACCGTCGAACTGAGGACGAACGTCGATGAAGAGATCGACGCGTCTTCGAACGTCCTCCCTTAATTCAATCAACCCTCGCTGACTCCTGCCTTTCCTTTCTCTCTCTCTCTCTTTTCGATTTTATTTTACAGGACTGGATGTACCTCGACTCCTTCTCCCGAACAACAGAAGAACGTCTAGGCGATACTTTTCGAGTTCTCGGTTCGTCCGTCGTCTCTCTCACCCACCCTCTTCTCCGTTCCCGCTCCTGCTCACTTCCCCTCCTTTCCAACTCAAACCACTCCTTCCTCTTCTTTATTTCTTCTCCCCACCCACCTACTCACCCACCCACCCACCCAGGTTTCCCCTGTTCCTGCCCCCTCTGCACCTCCCCCTCCTCCCTCACCGCTCTCTCCGACACCCGCGTCCTCCGTCTCAAACACCTCACTTCCCTCCTCCCTTCCACCGATTTCGACACCCCTCTCTCCACGACCGAATCTCCCGAGGAGCTCAAGCTCGAAGCGGAGATCATCGAGGAGATGTTGGGACTGGCGAGGGAGGAGAAGTTGTGGGATCTGGAGAAGAGTTTGTTGAGACGGGAGGAGGTGGTGAGGAAGGTGAGGAAGGGGCCGAGGGGAATGGTGGTTGCTGGGGAGGAGGAGAGAGAGGTGAGGAGAGGGAGGGTTTGTGCGTGTTGTGTTTAGTTAGAGGGAAGGGAGGAAAGAAGGGAGGGCGGAATGGAGACCGTCGGTCGAACGAAGGTCGAGCTGGACTCCCTGTAGATTGGTTTTGCTGTTGCGTTTTTCCTTTGCTGTTAGATGCTATGCGCTCTTGCTCAACTTGACTACGCGATCTGGGTGGTTAGGGATCGACGTCGAGCCGGATCATTTTCCTTGAGTCTCCGACTTCTTCGAATCAAAGAAGATCATCCGTTCGTTCGTCGACAAGCAAGCAAAAAACCTCTTCCTTCCCACTGCAACATCAAAGTAAGATATCTCCTCTTTCTTCTCGGGACTAACGACTCCACATGCTTGAAGGATTGGGAAGGAAGGAAAGGGGAAGGAAAAGTCAGCGACGCGTTTGTCAAGAGGAGAGACGAGGAAGACTCACCGAAGACTCCAAGCTCACTGCTTCTCTCGTCGAGCTGTCTCGTCATCGTGAGCACATCTGGGCTACTCTTAGGACCCTCGCCGAAACGATCTCTCAGATCGAACACGTCGAGCTCGAGTCGTTCCCTCCTCCCGAGCGTGGAGCATTTCTTGAGATCCTGAATCGGGAGATGGGCTTCTCGGACTGAGAAGTCGCACGAGCTCCGGGTTGACTCCGTGAGCAGCTCTTTTCATCCTCTCCTCTGCATCTTCGTTCAACATCGCTCGACGCGTCGACTGATTCCCTTTTCCTTCTCTTCTGCATCTGCCATATCCAGTCGAGAGATGGGACGGTCCTATTGCTACACTGGAGACTGCAAAGATATAATATCCCTCCCCGGTAGGTTCCTTCTCCTCGTCCCTGTCTTCTTCCGTCGTCGAGCATGTCTCGACCCGCTGACTTCGCTCTTACTTCCGCTCTGTCTTTTCTCTGGCTCTCAGTCAGATATCAGACCATGGCTCGTTTGGTCAGATCGAGGAACTTGAAGCCTGACACCCCCTTCGTCACTACGGCACCGCCATCGCTCCGTTGGTGTGGCAAGAGGAAGAGGAGCGAAGGAGGTGTGGGAGAGGACTCGTCGGAGAGGCAAAAGAGGAGTTGATGTTGAAACTCAGTCATAGTAAGTCAGATCGCTCTGCCATGTCTTTTTCCTTCTTAGGAGCGTTAGACCAACGGAAGGAGGAGGAAGGAAGAGGAGATGATCATGGAGAGGAGAGGGAGAACGACGATGAAAGCGGATCGACCAAGCGAGAAAATATAACGAGGCCAACTCGAAACACCTTGAGAGAAAGTAAAATTAGCCACACTAAAATGATAGAAACGGGCGACCTTAGCTAGTGCTGAACTCGAGAGTCGTGAGCAAGGGCGGGGAGATGCTCTGGGGTCTCGACGAGTCCTTGTCCAGTCTTCTCTCCGGCTCCGGTCTTTCCATCGAGGGCGTTCTGGGCATCGACGAGAGGGAGATCTCGAGTGAAGAAGAAGCAGATGAAGGGAGGGACGACGGCTGCGCGGGAGGGAAACGAGTCAGCGACGCGTCGTGCTCGAGCGAGGCCCCCTCCTGCTACAAAAAGAGACAGAAAGACGATGCGGATAACTCACCAACTACAGTAGCTCCGATGACCAAGTTCTTCATGACCACCTCGTAGGCGTCGATGGCTCCAACTCGGATGGGATCGTCGATGGGGTCTGCGAGGCGAGAGAGATCAAGAAATGTCAACACTTCGACATAAACGTGAGGGATCGAGCTCAATGAAGACCTACAGGTCATGATGTTAGTGATAGATCCGAAGAGAAGGGCGTTGAGAGTGGCGTTGTTTCCAGGAACCTGGAAGGGAGAAGAAAGGAAGGTCAGGGTTGTACTCGAGCGCGAGAGGAAGAAAGAAGCAGACGGACGTGGATAGCCAGCTGAGCGGGCATTTGGTTGGTCCAAACAGCAGTAGCGATAGCACTCCCGACCGAGTTTCCGATCTCAGCTGAGAGGAGGGAACAAGAAGGCGAAGAGAAGTCAGCGGACGCGTCGAAACTTGCAAGCGGGAGTATCTCCCGAACTCACTGATGAGCAATACGAGAGCGGTGACGGTGGCGACCTTAAAGGCAGAGACGATGAGAAATGTCAGCTAGGGCGTAGGCTCGAGGGTGAGGAGGAAGGGGAGAAGGGGAGAGGAGGGCCGTACATCAGCGTGAACGACTCCAGCTTGAGCAGAGACTTGAAGAGTGATAGCCGCAAATCCTCCTCCGAGACCTTGAAGAACCTGGCACATGACGATCTGGAGTAGGTGAGAGAAGAAGAGACAGTCGAATCAGCCGCTGCGAGACACCTCAAACTCGCGAAAGAAAAACAAGAGAAGACGAGGCGGATGCCAACGAACCTCAGCGTCCGAGCCCTTAGCTCCTCGAGAGTGGATCATGAGGCCGACACCGAGGAGTCGGATTAGGAGACCAGTGAACATGAGCCACTGTGAGAGAAGGGGAAGAGAAAGGCAATGTCAGCGAGGAATCAAACCGCGCGTTCTTCGAGAAAAGAGGGAAGAAGCACTGACCTTGTATCGTCGAGTGGCTGCCATGATGAACCCTCCCAGAAGAGCAAAGACGGTCAAGGCAATCGTTTGGGTGAGGGAGAAGTAGGTGAGGTACCGGTACGACCAGCTGCGATAAAGAAGCGTGAGTGAGCTCGACGCGACGAGATGAGACGACTCCTTCGACGCCACATCTGGACTCACTCGTACTTGACTACGGCAACGAACGAGTACTGGTACGTGTACTGGAGGTAGAAGCTGGAGGAGAAACCGACGAGGGGTTAGCACCAGGCGGTTCGTCTTCGTCTTCAAGATCGGACTCACGAAACAAAGTCGAGGAAACCGATGGCGCAGGCAGCGACGATGGTCTTGGACTTGAAGAACCTAGGAGGAGCAAGAGGGACCTTGGCGAACTTCCATTCCCAGATAACAAAGACGGGGAAGAGGACGATTCCGAGCTGAGAGAAGGAAAGGAGAGGTCAGACGACGCGTCGAGGATGCGGCGAATTGAGGAGAGGAATACTGACAACGATCATGGCGATCCTGTAAATAAAGAGTAGAGTTGCGGGAGGATATCAGCTTTGCGGTTATAGCGGGGGAGATGGAGAGCAAAAGGCGACAAACATCGACGGCGTCCTCCAACCATTGCTCGCCGACCTTGCGAGTCCGAGAGGGAGGAGGATGAGAGCGAGAGAGGCAGCGATAAGAACGAGGCCGACAGTCTGATGCGGAAAGGTTGAATTGAAAGAGTGGTGATCAGTTTAACGCCCGAGTGCCGAGCAGGAAGAAAACTACACGCACGTCCATGTCGACGAAGATTTCCTTCGCGACGACGATGGCCTTCCTCTTGACGGCTCGGTCGTTGTGCAGAATGGCGAGCTTCTTGGCCTTGTGTTGACCCCAGAAAAGTGATCCGATGACGGGCGCCAAACAAGCAGGGATCTGCGAAATCGAGGAAGAGGAGGCTCGACGCGTCAGGAAGCTCGCCGAGGAGGAAGGGTTCACGACTTGACGCAGATTCTATTGCTGGACTTACAAGGATGGCAAACATCCCGTAGCCTAAACGACGGAATCACAAGGATTAGCCTGCGTTACGCACGGAGTCTTCGGAGAGGAAGGAGACGAGAGGGGAGAAAAACAAACGGAACGCGACTCACCCCATCTCCACCCTGCTCCATCCACACCGAGAACACCCTGAGCAATTTCGGCGGCAACGAATCCATTGACAACGAAAGGAAGAGATACGAGACCTCCGGCGACTGCAGACACCTTTGAGTCAGCGAGACGAGAGACGAAGAGAAAGACGGCGATGAAAAACAGGATTGACGAACCTCCTCGCCATCGAAGGGTAGTAGTATCAGCAAGAACGATCTGGGTCAAAAGCTGAAGACCGGTGTAACCTGAAGAAACAAAAAAAAAAAACAGACACGATCAGAACGGCGGGCAGAGAGCGGGAGGCGGTTGGACTCCCAAACCTCATGGTTGATCAAGGAGGAAAAGGATGAGGATCAATGAAAATTGAACGAACCGAGAGAGTAGAAAATAGTCCCAGCAGCAATCATGCCGATGTTCTGTGCAGCCGCGTTGAGGATGTAGCCCAGGACGTAGGAGAAGAGGACGACGACGTAGGTTTCTGTACACAAGAAGAGAAAGCTTCAGCGAAGTCTTGAGCCGGACGAAAGGATGAAGTACTCACCGGCTCGACCGAAAGTATCGGCAGATTTGGCCATCAACGGCTTCCCGCTGATGAGGAGAAGAACGATCAAGAAATCAGCGACGGAGAGAACGCGACGCGTCGGAACATTGAGGAGCAGAGCGGCAACTCACACAGCAATGATGATAGCTCCGGCAGTAGAGACGGTCCCGGAGAGAGAGTGTTTAAGAACGGCAGAACTGGATATGGTGACGGCGAAGCGAAGAAACAAGAGGACATGGGAGGTCGTCAGGCTCCGAGTGGAAAGAGGTTTGGCACTGACGGGGAAGCGAGCACGTACGTTGCGATGTAGAGGTATTGCCAGGTCTACAGGAGCGATGGTGAAAAGTAGGCGGTGGTTTTGAGTTGGAGGGAGGGAGCAGAGGGAGGGACGAGGCAAAGTTGGGAATCAGCTTCGATCAAAGCGGAAGACGTCGAGCGTTAAGCATCCTTCCTTCTGTTACTGTTCGACGTTCGACTCACCGTAGATCCATCGAGACTGTATACGTAGCAAGAGAGAGCTAGTCTAGAAGAAGAAAAAAACGGAAGAGAAGGCAGCGAAGGTTCAGTCTCGATCCTCCCCGATTTGTTTGACCTTCGCCTCATCCTTTCCTTTTCCCTCTCTCGTTCTTCCGGACTCACCCAAACCACAGTCCCCACTTCGCGTGCTTGGACCACACAGCCTGAGCGGCCTCGACCTTCAGGACTCCAGCGGGAAGTCTCTCAGGCTCGATTTCGTCGAGGGATTCGGGATCGTACATCCTCTTTTCGTTCAGAGGAAGATGAGCATTCTTCTCGGTGGGAGAAGAGTGGTGGTCGTCGGACATCTGTATAATAACGAGCGAAGAGAGCAGTGGGAAGATAGTCAGTTAGGATCGGGCGGGAAGAAGGAAGCGAGGAAGGTCAAAGGAGCGAATAGAATTCGAGGAGGGGAGCGGGAAGCAGTCGAGAAAGAGGGACGTTCGCGAGGTGTCGACAGAGAAGAGGCTGATGAGAGAGAGAGAGAGAGAAGGGAGGCGGGTAGAGGGGGATGAGAGTGGGAGAATGCACTCACGTTGAAGGGAAGAGAAGGAAGGAGGGAAGAGGGATGTGGTTGGGAGGAGGGAGGGAAGAGTTTTACTTGAAAACCAAGTGGCTTGATCAGATCAGACAAAGCTTCATTTCCAAATGATGAGGATCCCAAGCTCGGCGGAGTTTTATCGCCCGTTCTTCTGCATGAATCGACGCGACCCCTCCCCGCCTCCCTCTCTTCTCCTTTCTCCAAGTCTCCCCTCGACTCGTCCATCTCCCGGCGTCTATCGATCCTCGTGTTCAGGAACAGAGGGTGAGAGCAAGGGAAAGGCAGACGCTGGATCCTCACCTCGCAGCGGCCCAACTCATCGCCCAAGCTTTTCTTCTCGATCGGAAAGCCCAGACGACCTCAGATCAAAGTCGTCGTTCGTTTGTTTCCTTCTGCCTTCCTTCATCTTTTCCCCCCTTCAACCCAGACTCATATTATCTGACCAAAGACAGCGAAAATGCGATTGTCTCCTACTGATTGTCAGTCTTCGTTCTTTCGAGGAGACGAGACGCGTCGAGCGGAATGACGCGCCTCCGCTTTTCTTCCCAGAAAAAACACTCAACCTTCAAGCTTCATCGCTAGAAGGTGAAGGTTTCTCGCAAGTAGAACTTTCGCTACGCGTCCCCGAAAATCAGTCTTCGACGAAGGAACAGGCATGACAGAGCAAGTCTAGAACAAAAGGAAAAGCAAGAACAAAAGCAACGAGAACCCAAAGCAGACCATCTAACAAGCGAATTGTATTAGTGAAACGTGAACAGAAGATATCGAAATACACAGGAGGGATGAAGAGGAGGGTGGTTTACTGCTGGACTCGAGAGTCGTGAGCAGCGGTGGGGAGGTGCTCGGGAGTCTCGACGAGGCCGTCGCCAGTCTGCTCTCCAGCTCCGGTCTTTCCATCGAGGGCGTTCTGAGCGTCAACGAGGGGAAGATCTCGGGTCCAGATGAAGCAGATGATGGGAGGGAAGATGGCTTGAGAAAAGGAAGGAAGAGGCACAAAGTCAGCGACGCGGCGCGATCCGAGCGAGAGAGGAAGAGAAGAAGGGATTGAAACTTACCGACGATGGTAGCTCCGATACAGAGGTTCTTCATGACGACCTCGTAAGCGCTGATGGCTCCGACTCGGATAGGATCCTCGATGGGGTCTTTGAGAGAGGAAGAAAGAGGAGGTACGGTCAGCTCGAGAGGAAGAGGGAGATCGAAGGACAGAGTCGGATGAACTCACAGGCCATGATGGTGGTGATAGAAGCGTACAACTCAGCGTTGAGAGTGGCATTGTTTCCGACCTAGAGAAAGGGAAGAAAGCACCGGTCAGGACTTGGAAACGAGATTCGACCAAAGCAAAACGTCGAGGAAATGGAGACGCACATGGATAGCCAACTGCTTAGGCATCTGGTTGGTCCAGACAGCAGCGGCGATGGCACTCCCAACGGAGTTTCCGATCTCGGCTGGGAGGAGAAGAGAGAGGAGAGGAGAGGGAGGAGCAGTCAGCGAACGCGTCGAGACATCCAGATGGAGAGCGGCTCTAGAACTCACTGATGAGCAAGACGAGAGCGGTAACAGTGGCAACCTGAAGTAATAAAAACAAAAACGGAAGAACAGTCAGCTCGGAATTCAACTCCAGAAAGGAAAGAAGAGAAGGGGAGGACGAACATCAGCGTGAACGACTCCCGCCTGAGCAGAAACCTGAAGGGTGATAGCGGCGAATCCGCCTCCGATACTCTGAAGAACCTGGCACATAACGATCTGGGGTCGAAGAAGAAAGAGGGAGGTTATATCAGTAGGTGGATGAGGTTCGGAATTGAGCTACGGGGGACAGATCGACGAACCTCAGCGTCGGATCCCTTAGCACCTCGAGAGTGAATCATGAGTCCAACACCGAGCAGTCGGATGAGGAGACCAACGAACATGAGCCACTTCGAAAGAAGAAGAGGACCAAAGCAAAGTCAGTTTAGGAAAGAAGACGCGTCGAATGTCATTTTTTTTTTGTCTCACGACGCGATCTTCGAGAGAGAGAGAGAGAGGAGACACTAACCTTGTATCGTCGAGTGGCGTACATGATGGCTCCTCCGAGGATGGCGAAAATGGTAAGACCCATGGACTGAGTGAGAGAGAAGTAGGTGAGGGATCGGTAGGTCCAGCTGAGAGAGGAGGGGAGATCGAGGTCAGCTCGAGAAGACGAACTGGTTCGAGAGACTCGTTTCGGCTCGACTCACTTGTACTTGACGACGGAGACGAAGTTGTACTGGTACGTGTACTGAAGGTAGAAGCTGGAGAAGAAAAACGACGAGGAGTGAGCACCAGGCGGTTCGTCTTCGTCTCCGAGTTCAGACTCACGAAACGAAGTCGAGGAAACCGATGGCGCAGGCAGCGACGATGGTCTTGGACTTGAAGAACCTAGGCGGAGCAAGAGGAACCTTTGCGAATTTCCATTCCCAGATAACAAAGACGGGGAAGAGGACGATTCCGAGCTGCGAGAAGAAAGGGAGGCATCAGACGACGCGGCGAGAATGCAGCGTTCTCGATAAAGACCGGAGAAAATGAGTACTCACAACAATCATGACAATCCTTTTGAAAAGGAAGGAAGGGAGATAGGGTCAGCTTGAGCTTCAGCTTAAGAGCTCGAAAACCGAAAAGTAGAAAGAAAACAGCGACGAACATTGAAGGGGTCCTCCAACCGTTGCTGGCAGTTTTGGCGAGTCCAAGGGGAAGCAGGATGAGAGCGAGAGAGGCAGCGATGAGGACGAGACCGATAGCCTGTGCGAGAAAGGGAGAGAACACGCGGTGATCAGGATCGAGGCTGGCACGTCGAGGCGAACAGAAAGAGACGAAGAAGCGACTCACGTCCATGGAGTTGAAGTAGTCCCTGGAAGCAACGGCGAAGCTCCTTCTGGGTCCCTTGGGCTCGAGAACGGCAATCTTCTTAGCCTTGTGCTGTCCCCAGAAGAGAGATCCAATGACGGGAGCGAGGCAGACGGGAATCTTAAGCAAGAGGGGAAAGACGGGTCAGGAACTGCTCAACGCGAGTGTTATAGGAGGTTGGTTGACTCACGATGACGGCAAACATTCCGTAACCTGAGAATGAAAGTAGAACGAAAAGACGAGAAGAGTCAGCGACGTCGAACGAGAAGGAAGAAAAGAGGCGGACGCGACTGACCCCATCGCCAGTTGGGAAGGATACCCTGAGCGATCTCAGCGGCAACGAATCCGTTGATGACGAAAGGGAGGGAAACGAGTCCTCCGGCGACTGAAGGCGATAAGAAAAGGGCAGGAGTCAGCGAGAGGCGAGACGCGGCGGATGGGAGAGAATGAAGAGGGGAAGGAAGATAGAACGTACATCCTCGCCATCGGAGAGTGGTAGTATCAGCAAGAACAACCTGGGTAAGGATCTGGAGACCAGTGTAACCTGAAAGAGGACACGGGGGGAGAGAAACGATCAGTAAGGACGCGACGACGAGCGTGAGTCGAAGTCGAAGTCGAGCGATAAAGAGTGATGGAATTCGAACGAACCGAGAGAGTAGAAGATGGTTCCAGCAGCGATCTGTCCGATGCTGTTGGCAGAGGCGTTGAGGATGTATCCAAGGACGTAGGAGAAGAGGACGACGACGTAGGTCTCTGAAAGAAGGGAAGGCAGGGTCAGCGACTCAACCACGGGGCTGGTTGGACTGCGAAGCGACTCACCAGCTCGACCAAAAGTATCAGCAGACTTGGCCATGAGAGGCTTTCCACTTTTTCACGAAACGAAGAAGGAAGGAGGGAAGAGTCAGCGGGACGCGTCTTCCTTGGAACCACTTCCGAAGAGAATCTCTTCGGATTGAGAAGTAAAAACTCACACGGCGATGATAATAGCTCCAGCGGTGCTAACAGTTGCACTCAAGGAGTTGTTGAGGACCTCGGAGCTGGAAGAAAGGAGGGGCGAAAGAGAGGGAAAGGAGGAGGAGTCAGCATAGGTGAAGGACGTTGGGCACGAGAGCGAGAACTTTAGACTCACGTAGCGTAGTAGAGGTATTGCCATGTCTAGTCGGATGAAGAAGGGTTGGTAGAGGATTGAGGAAGGCGAAGGGGGAGAGGAAGAGGGGGGGAGAGGGAGCGGAGGGGACCTGGTGAGCTCGGGATCGAACGCAGGGATAAGGTCTGGAAAGATTCTCGGGAAGGGTAGACGTACAGTTGATCCATCGAGAGAGTAAGCGTAGCAAGCGAGGGCAAGTCTAAAAACAAACGACAATCAGATCGATCCTTGAGCCCCCGTCTCCCTCCCTCCCTCCCTCCCTCCCTTGCTCGACGTCGATTTCCGTCCTTCTTTTCATACCTCGAGCGTAGAAAAGCGGACTCACCCGAACCAGAGGAACCACTTTGCCTTCTTGGACCAGACAGCCTGAGCAGCCTCGACCTTGAGGACTCCAGCAGGCAGGACGACGGGCTGAATCTCCTGAAGAGCCTCGACGTCCTTCTCCTTCTCTTCGACGGGGAGCTGAGCGTGCTTCTCCTTTGGGGAAGAGTGGGCGTCGGACATCTGTGTATAAAGAGGAGGGAGAGGGAAGGAGAGAGTGAGCAAAAGGGATAAGAACGGACGAGAGGGGAGAGAGAAGGCGAGGGAGTGAAAAGTTGGAAGGTGGAGGTTCGCTCGTGTTTCGTTTTTGAGAGGCGCGGGGGGAGGCCGACGAGTCGAAGAAGGAGGGAGAGGGTAGAGGAGAAGGGAGAGAGTAGACGGGAGGAAGGTAGAGAGAAGGAAGACGCACCTTGAAAGCGAAAAAGAAAGAGGAAAGGAAGGATGTGGTTTGAGGGAAGAGAAACACGGTAATTTTTGGCTGTATCAGATCGCCTTTTCGGGAGGATACCGAAGTCCAATTCCCTGCGCACAAGAAGAACCCAAGCCTCGGCTGAGACCCAAGAAAAAAAAACCTCCTCCTGGGGATCTGTTCATTAAACATTCTTCGACGCGTCGACCAACCAACCCTCCCCCTTTTCCGCTTTCTCGTTTCTTGAGCAGCAAAAACACGGTCGGATCTCCACCTCTCTTACAGCTCTCTGCTAGCTGAACATGCGCTCTTCCTCCTCCTTCCAAGCACTTTTCTCTGTCTCTCTGGATTTGCGTTCCGTCCCTTCGAACCCCACGCTCCCAAGTTCCGTTTCTCGCCTTCTCGTAACCGGAACTTGTTAGAAACTCTCCGCGAGCCTGGCCTTCTTTTTTCCTCCTGTCTCCTGTCTCCTGTCTCTGAAACTCCGTGATCGTCGGCCCGCTCGCGTGAGCTCGTAGACTTGTCTAAAAAACGAAGGGCATGGATGGTAGAGAGATACAAAAAGATCGAAGAAAAGCCAGAGAAGGGAAAGCTATTAAAAAAACCCAAGACGGCAGACCGAGAAAGGAGAGAGGGTCGCCAGATCGAGGGAAGGGAGGGGAAGTTTTGATAGGCGGAGTTAAGTAGTAAAGAAGGGAGGTAGGAAGAGAAGCGGGCACAGAGAACAAAATCCAAAAAGAGACCCAAAGCCCAAACCATCGAAGGAAGGGTACAAAAAGAGAGAGAGGCAAAGAGAAGAGAGAGAGAGCCGAAAGCGGGCGCCTGCGAAAGCGACTTCGACGATTTAGTTGTCGACTCGTCCTCCTCCAGGAGCCTTCTCCTCGTCGCTGTCTGGGTGTCGAGCCTCGTGCTTGACGGTAGCGGGAACGAATCCGTGGTCCTCGTTGGAGGTGATGGCAGGTCGTCCCTCGTGGTGGACGAGACTGAGAGATTGAAAGGAAGACGAGAAGAAAGTCAGCCTCGATCGGGACGACGCGTTTCTTTTCCTTGTTTCGAGCACTCACCGAGCCTCAGGGTCGAGTCCCACGTAGTCGTAAGCAAACTCTCCCATCTGGCGAAGAAAGAAAGAAAGAATGAAAACGAGCATCAGCAACGTTCTCGGCAAAAAGAGAGAAACGAAACGAGACTCACCTCGGCGTCGTCGATACCAACGATCTCAGTCTCCTCGTTGGTTCGGAGGGACATTCCAGGGATGAAGTGAAGAATCCAGCAGAGAATGGAGGTCATGACGAAAGAGTAAGCCATTCCAGCGACGGAATCAGCGATTTGGTGACCGAGCTGAGGGGAGGAAGAAAGCGAAGCAAGGACGAGCGTCAGCGCGTCGTCTCGATCCGTTTGCTTCCCTTCGTTCGTGTTACTCACCTGGATGTAGTGCTGATCGAGCCATCCTCCAGGGATAACAGTGAATCCGTCGAGGCCGGCGACCGACTTCTGAGCGAAGATTCCAGTGAGACAGTTTCCGATGACTCCTCCGACCTGAGGACGTCGAAAGAGAAAGAGGAAGAAGAGATCAGCTCTTGGTCGTCGAGAATTTTAATGGTATAGACGACTGACAGCATGGGTAGCGAACGCATCAAGGGCTTCGTCGATGCGGAGGAGGAACTTGATCCTAGTGGCGAAGTTGCATCCGACGGCTGGGAGGAGGGAAGGAACGCAGGTCAGTTGGGTGTTCTCGAAGTGCGAACGAGACCACGACGAACCTCCAAGGAATCCGATGAGGACGGCGGACGAGCTGAAGAAACGAGCGAGGGAGTTTCTCGTCAGTTCCATCATCTTCTTCGAAGCACAGCTACTAGATAAGCTGAACTCACGCCTGAACGAAACCAGCGGCGGGGGTGATGGCGACGAGACCGACGATGGCTCCAGAGCAGAATCCGACGGCACTCCACTTCCTCTCGAGACGCCAATCCAAGACCAACCAGGTGATTCCTCCAACGGAAGCGGCGAGGTTGGTAACGATGCAAGCAGAAACAGCCCGGAGGTTGGCGGACATGGCAGATCCTCCGTTGAATCCGAACCAACCGAACCAGAGGAAGACGGTACCGAGCTGGGGAGGAGAGGAAGAGGGAGGCATTAGCTTGCGTTGATTCGGGGCTTTCGGGGCCGGGGGGGAAAGAGTGAAGTATAGACTCACGATTACGTCTAAAGGAGGCAAGAGAGGGGAGGACGCGTCAGTTTGGTCGAAAGGCAAGGAAGTCTGAGAAGTCTAGCTCAGAAGTCAGAAGTACGAACAACTCGTGTTGTGGGGACGGAACGAAAGTCTGCAAGTTATACATAGTACAGAAATACGCAGAAGAACGTCAGTAAAGGTCTAGGAAGCGAGGGGAGGCTCTCCCTCCCCTCTCCGCGTCGAACCCGATCAAAACGAAGCCCACTCACCTCTCAGTCCCGTATCCACGCCTCTTTCCGAGGTAAAGAGCAATAGCAAGCGCAGCAGTTCCAGATGAGATGTGAACGGGGGTTCCTACAGGAGAGAAAGAGGGCAGAAGACGAGACGCGTCGAGTCAGCCAAGACGACCGACTCCGAACCAGCAGCAGAGAGAGAGAAGACGTACCTCCAGCGAAATCGAGACCTCCCATGACGTAGGACCATCCGTTGGCAGACCAGGTCCAGCAAGCGATAGGGCAGTAGACGATGGTAGCCCAGAGGAACATGAAGACGAGAGTGGGACCCATTCGAGCTCGCTCGGCCATTCCTCCGATGGCGAGGACGGTAGCGATACAGGCGAACATGCACTGGTCTGAAGAGATGGAACGCAAAAAAGGAGTCAGATTCAGGTGTGCGAACGATAGAATACGAGAGCGAACCAGAACTCACAGATCATGAAGAGAGAAGCAGGAATTCGAGTGGATCCCATCGAGGGAGCCTCGTACACGTTTCGAAGAGCAAAGTAGCGAAGATCTCCAATGAAGGCGGATCCCGTCTCACTGAAGGCGAGAGAGTAACCCCAGAAGAACCACTGCGAAAGAACGAAGGATGAGCGAGATCGGTCAGTTGAGGGAGAGGGGGAGGGAGGAGAGAGGGAAGAAGGAACGAACCTGGAACGAAACGACGGCGAGACCAGCCATGGAGAGGTACATCATCGAGAGGGCGTTCTTTCGTCGAAGGAGACCGGAGTAGAAGAATCCTAGAATCGCGAGAAGAAGAGCGAAAAGTCAGCCCTTGGCCCAAAGAAGAAGGAGAAGGAAAACAGGTCGGTGTCTCAAGTCCCACGCGTGAGCTCTCCGTCTCCCTCTCCTCGCTCGTCTAAAGCTGAGAGAAGATCTTCTCGCATGCGAAAGAACCCGAGGAGGTCCAAGAACCCTCCCAAGAGCAAAAAAGGAGGGAAGGACAAGACCTTCCCTCCCTCTCTTTCGCCCTTCGTTCTCCGATCCGAATGCCAATTCCCGTCGAGTGCTCAGAGATAAGGAAACGATGGACCCACCAACTCCAGGAATCCTGTAGAAGAGCAAGAAAGTTGATAAAGATGCATTTCAGCTACTGAAGAGTGAAAGAAACAACCTTGAGGCGGCTGGATGCGCTCGGAGGGAGGAGAGAAAAGAGGAACCGGGAGGAGAGCGGAAAGGACGAAAGAGGGAAGGTCGAGAACTTACATGATGAAGACGAGAGCTGTAGAAGTCATGACCCAGGCCATATCTCCCATGTTGTAAACGATATCGTATCCAGGAGCGACCAAGTCACCTAAAAAGGAAAGAAAGAAGCAAGAAGGAAGAGTCAGAAAGGAGCGTTTCGATGTTGACTAGGTTGAGCAAGATAAGGAGGAGTAGAGGGAAGGACTGACCCGACTCGTCGTAGCTGACATTCACGGTAGCCATGGTTGTCGAAAGGGAAGGGAGGAAGGAAGAGGAGAGGTAGAGGAAGGAGAGTCGGGTTGTTCGGAAGAGGGTTGGTGGGTGGGTGGCCGTTGAGAGTCAGGAAGAAGAAAGAGAGAGAGGGAAGGAAGAAAGGGTGGGGTTGAAAGCGTTATCTCCCTGAGAGGATGATTTGACTTCTCTTCGCCCTCCTCTGCTCGTTTCGGCTTGGGTGAAAGAAAATCTGGGGAGAAAACGAGGGGAAGCTCTTGTGTGTCCCTCCATTCGCCGTTCTTCTTTGTTAAAGTAAACCGATCGAACTGGAGGGACATCGACAAGGGACGCGTCGCCGCTTCTCACCGAACGAGCTTCAGCCCTTCATAGAGCTTCTTCTCGACCAGCTGGAGACGGTAGAGAAGAGAAGATTTGGTTGAGTCGGAGAGAAAAAAACGCGAGGATCAACAAGCTTTCGAGCTCTCTCTCTTCCCCAGGTCTCCCGCTAAACGCGAAGCCCTTCCTCCCTCCCTCGGTTTCGGCACGAGCCCCCTGCTGCTGCTTTGGAACGCTGCTCTTCTCCTCGAGAGACATCATCTCCAACGCTTGATAAGGCAGTCTGTTCATGTTACGAGCGAGCAGCTTGCTGAGAGCGTGAGGAGAAAGACGCGTTTCAGAGAGGTCCTCGTCGCGAGAGTGTCGAGAACGCGTCTCTTACCGTTCTTGAAGGCCAGGAATTCCTCAAGGACGTTCAGAAGGGGACTTTGGATGTTCATAAACCTCGCTCGCCTCAGATCAGAATGCCAAAAGACACCCCAAACGACGCTTGTTGACATTATTCTCGACTTCCTCCTCCTCTCTCTCACTCGTTCTGCTATATTTTCGTCAAGCTCCCTCCCCGAACCGCCGACGCAATCAACGTTGCCAACCTCTCTCTCCCCATCGTGAGGGTCTCTATCTCGAATTGGACGACGCGTCTTATCGATTCGGAACGATCAGACCGAAGAGGCTCTCTCTCTCTCCCTCTCCCCCAAGGCCTCGATCTCGTCCCCCTTTCCCAAGAGGAAAATCCTCCAAGTGCACTCAGGCAAACTCAGGTAAGGAAAAAAAAACATCACATTCAAGATAAGAGAGGTTTATCGAATTTTTTTTTCCCCCTATTATCTGGTCGTTCAATTTGACTCCTGATTGAATCTCTCTGCGGATTCTGGAACTCCACCGACGACAGCTGACCTCCTTCCCCTCCCCTCCCTTCCCTCCTCTTCTCCTCCCCAACTACAACCAAAGCCCAGCCCCCTCTTTCTGCTCCCTACTCCTACTACTTCCACCATCTTACAGCAACAAGGACGATGCCCGAGGATAGATCTCGATCTCGAGGAAGGGAGCCCATGGTTTCTACAGGCCGAGGAGGAGCAGGCAACTTGAGGAGTTTGAGTCAGACGGGTCTTGTGAGTCCCTCAGAGAGGGCGAGATCTCGTTTCCTTTCTTTTCGTTGTACTAGGAGAATGAGAATAGGGCACGTTTCTAGGTGGGAAGGGAAGGTCTTCCTGCTGAGTAGGAGGTGTCGCAGCTGGAGAGAGAGAATGGAGGGAGAGGGAGGGCGGGAAGGAAGGGTGCTCAAGAGAGCACGTCATGTTGCAGCAGAGAGGGAGGAAGGTCCTAGCGTTGGCTCTTCTTTCTCTTATGAACCTATAGAGGTCTCAGGAGGGAGAGAGAGCAGAGAATGCTTTCCTTCCTTCTCTTTGAGCTCGGTTTCAAAAAGCGGGAAGGAGGGAAGGGAGAGAAGATGGGAAGAGGGAAGGGAAGGAACGTTCGATGAGCTTGGCTCTTTCCTCGTCTTCCTTTTTCCCGTTTCTCTACCCGGGTTCTCTACTCTTGCTCGCACGGTTCCCATCTCTTCCCACTCATCCCAACCCTGGCTCGTCCTTCCTTTCATCTTTCGCTGACTTTTCCTCTGTTTCCTTCGCTTCCTTTCCCTTTCAGCGAGACTCCTCGAACGAAACCTCCGTCGAACGAGGTCGACACGTCGAAGTTCGTCCCACCAACACTCCTACTCACTCCGGTCGAGGAGGTTCGGGAAACGTCAGGTGAGTTGTCCTATCTACCACCTTCGCTGCTTTCGACAAGCCCTGAAGACCTTACCTTCTCTTCTTCGCACTCTTCTCTCAGGTCGCCATCCCGAGATCCCGCCGACCGAGCTCGAACCATCGAGGAGGACGCTCTGGAAGCTCAACTTGTTCGAGAACGACGAGCTGCTGATGCTGGGAGGATTCGATCGAGTGGACGGTGAGTTCTCGATCCCTGCTCTATCTCAATCCTTTCTTCATCTCGACCTCCACGCGTCCCGTTTCCCTCGCTCTCTCTCCGAACTGATCCCTGTCTGCTCTCCCTTCATTCCTTCAGAGGTGGTCAAGGAAATTTCGTCGGAGGAGAGTCTCTGGAACGAAGCGTCAGCCGAGAACGAGAACGAGCAAAGGGAGCCTCGGTCAAGAACGGTCGAGGAGGAGCTGGGAACTGGGGCGTCGCCGAGGAAGGAAGGGACGACCTGAGGACTTTGGAGGAAGAGGACGATAGGGTCAGACATCACTACGCTGAGTCGAGAGCTGGTTTCCCTCAGAGCTATGGAAAGGGTGCGTCTTTGGGGATCCTTTACTCGCTCTTATCGTCTCGTCTCGTCCGGTCGAAATCGAAACCTGACTCTCCTCTCCTCTCCGCGTCGGTTCTTCTTTCTTCTTCAGGCGGAGCAGGAAACATCCACTCCCCAGGTCTCGGCTCGGGAGCTGCATCGAACCACACTCTCGTCGAACCACCTCGCGGCGTCTCCTTCGAGCACAAGGTCTCAGGTCGAGGAGGAGCGGGCAACTTCCATCCTTCGGCTACGCCTCCCAGCCCTCCGGAAGATCGAGGACGAGCGGGAGGAGAGAATCGACCCCAGCAGCAGACGACGACGGGAGGAGGTGGGGTGGTGGAAGGGTTGAAGAATCTGGTGAGGGACTTTAGTCGCAGCAAGTCGAGGGAGAGGGGGGGGGGGGGGGGGGGGGGGGGGGGGGGGGGGGGGGGGGGGGGGGGGGGGGGGGGGGGGGGGGGGGGGGGGGGGGGGGGGAGGGGGGGGGGGGGGGGGGGGGGGGGGTTCTTTGGTTACTTAATTTTGCGTTTGGCGAGATTGGATTTGGTTTATGTTTGAAGAACAAATCAAAGACGGAGGAGGCAAAGGAAGAAGAGAAGGTGTTTTCAAGAGAGAGCAAGAACGAGATGGAAGTGCTCGCTCGCACACGAAGCTCGAAGGACGAGACGCGGTCGAGGACCACCTCTCTCTCTCGTTCTTTCTCTCTTTCCTGCGCCTTATCTACCAAAACATAACTTCCTTCGCAGCCTTCTCAAAAACCAGTCTAACCTAAACCTCTACCAAAAAAAAAAAAAAACCCGAAACCGTAAACTATCTATCTATCTCCTCTTCTCGTCTCGTCTCATCTCATCTCATCTCGTCTCCCTTCTCCCTCTCCTCAAGCCTTCTCCCCAACAACCCCATAAACATCCTCCCTCTTCTGAACCCCCAACGGAATCTGATTCCTCGTCCGCACCACCTCCTCCAGATCAACCTCCACGGTCACCCAAGCAGCCTTCATCTCCGATCTGGCAGGCTCAGGCTCGCCGAACTTCTTGGGAGGACGCGTGTCGATCGGTCCGAGCTCGTCGTCGATGGAAGGCAAGCGAGCGAGTTCGATTCCCCAGGGTGAGAAGACGAGGGATTCACCCCAGGAGGAACGAGTGGGGTTGTGGACGCCGCTGAGATGAGATGAGAGAGAGAGGAGAGGAGAGAAGAAAGGAAAGGGGGGGGAGAGAAGAGTGAGTTCGAGTTAACCCAAGTTGAAAGCGAAGCGAGACGACGAGGAGGAGACTTACGCTTGAGCGGAAGCAAAGACAAAGACTTGATAGGTGATAGCGAGGGCTCTCAGGAGAGTGTACCAGTGATCATGTCCGGTTTTCAGAGTGAAAGCGGAAGGGATGGAGATGATCTCAGCGCCCTTTCGAGTGAGGATGGTGTGGATCTCGGGGAACCTGCGAAGAACAGAAAGATGAAAAAAATCAGTTTCTGGCAGAAAAGAGAAGTTGCAGCGAGAATGGAAAGAAGAGTTGAGGCGTGGGAACGAGACGAGGAGAACGCGTCGTCCGGCCAAAAAAAAAAAAAAAAAAACCTCGACGCTGCGAGAACGTTGAGGCCCAAAGTAACGCAAGCGGAAACAAACCATTATGTAGACGTACCTAATATCATAGCAGATCTCCAACCCAATCTTCCCAATCTCTGTCTGAACGGGCTCGTTGATCTGCTGGCCAGGTCGAATCCTCGAGCTCTCTCCCACGAGAGCCTTCTTCGCTGAAGAAGGAGCGGATCCGTCTGTTGGAGGTTCTGAAGGACCGTTAGGACCTGCTGAAGAAGCGCCTCCCGTGAGAGCGACGTCGAAGAGGTGAACCTGTTGCAGGAAGACGGCCAGAGAAGGAGAAAGTGAGAGACGGAGGTGCGAAGTGGGAGGTGCGAGGTCGAAGTTGAAGTCAGCCCTCGCTCGACAATGGAGACGATAACCATGAAACACGAGCTTACCTTCCTGTACGAGTCTATGATGGTACCATCGGGACCGATAACGACTTGGGTGTTGAAGACTCGTTCGCTTGCGGGACCGTCGTCGTTCGCCTCATCGTCTTCTGGGGTATCGTGAATGCCAGCTAGCAGAGTGACTTGGAGCTCCTTTGCGAGTGCTTGGAGACCGATCTGTAGAGCCACCGGTAAACTAAGTCAGCGTCAAAGCTTCGGAAAGCTTCTCAGGCGGGTTGAGGTGGACGAGAAGAAGGGAAAGAGGGAGCTGGACTTTACGGTGTACTCGTGCCTCGAGATGGGAGGAGAGAGCAGGAAGCACTCGTGAGCGTCGTTCGTGATGAAGTCGGCGGCTTCAGGCAGGAAGATGACCTGACAGGGGCAGTAAAATGGGTTTGAAGAGAGCTCTGCTCAGCTTTGAATCGAGAAGGAGGAGAAGAAAGAAGCTCGAGCTCACCTTTGCTCCTTCTGACGCTGCTCCCCTTATAACGACCTCTGATATCTTGAGGTTGTGAGCGACATCGTTGGTCGACGTGATCTGAGTGACAGCTGCTTTGACCATTCTCGAAGTTGGGAAAGAGGAGGAGGGGAGGGAGATGGGTGTTGAAGGAGAGGAGGAAGTGAACGAGCGATTGGGAGTCGACGGCGTTGACCGATAGATACCAGAGTTGGCAGAGAACGAGTGCAGACTGTGGATAGCTTGATATGGAGGCTTGAGCTTGAGGGGAAGAAGAGAAAGTCGACCTAAGCTCATGGGCGTTGAATGCAAAGAGAGGAAGGGAGAGAGGGAGGAAGAAAGGAGCGCTCGAGCTCACGTTTCGTCGCCGACGAGCTCGCCTTCTGCTCTTCTCCCCAACATCCACCCCCAGAAACCTCGACTTCTCTGAGATTTCTGAGCATCTACTTGAGCACCGACCGCAGATGTTCCCAACCCCTTTCGTTAGAATCAGAAGTGGACACGACAGTAGAGGTCGACGATCGGAGGGGGAGGAAGGTTCGAGCTCGACACTCCTCCCTCTGTCTTTCTCTTCCTTCCCTTCCCGGGTCTTCATTCACTGCCATCGAAACCTTCGAATAGATTTAATCTAGCAAGGTAGTGGTGCGGTGGACGCTGGACGTCACGGATAGCTACGAAACTCCTCCCTCGTCGTTCTCTGAAGTCGACTGCTCTCCGACGATGTCTTCGTCCTGAAAGGAGGGGAAAGCAGTTCCGTCTGACGCGAGGAATCCGAAGTTCACAGACCATTTGCATTGAAGCGGGGAGATCAGTGTTGCTGTGAAAGAGAGACGGCGAAAGAGAGAGCGAGATCGAAGTCAGGTCGGCGAGGCACGAGGAGAGCGACAAGGCCCACCGAAGATGGCCTGGATATACAGCAGATACAACAGCACGCTCGCAAGTGCGATCCGCATCTCTCCTTGAAGAGGAAGAGGAAAAAGGACGAGGGAAGCGGGAAGCAGCCGACGCGTTGAGCTTTCGAGTCGAGTCGGTCTCTCGATTCTGCATAGCATCACCACGTTGTTGATCTAAAAGCAGAGGCATCCTATCTGAAAGAGCCGAAACGTGCTGAAAATTAACTGAAGCAGAGCATCGCAGCAAAAAAGATATCTAAAGCCCCCTCACTTCCTCCCGAACCTCTTCCAACTCCTCTTCCCTCCCTCTCCCGCTCCCGCCGACCCATCCCTCGACTTCTCCTCCTCCAACTGAGGCGTCGTTCCCTCCAACGGAAGCTCCTCGTCCGGAACAGCGTGAGCCTTCAGCACCCCGTTTGCGTCGTAGGCGTGAGGGTGCGCTCCAGCGGTGTTGGGACGAAGGTATCGGCCAGGGTAGAAGGGGATGTAGATGATGGCTGCTACGAAGAGGGGGAGGGTGTCGAGGGCGTATATATAGACCTCGTGAATGGCGAGGAAACCTCCGTAACCTTGGGAGAGTTCGACGGATCGGAAGAAGGATCGGATCTGGGAACGAGAGGGACGGATGAAGAGAACGAGGTTGAGCGAGGTTCAGCGTGGTTTGAGATGCGAGGGGGAACGAGGAAGGACGAAAAAGACGTACGAGGAAACCGACGCATGTCCAGAGGAGAGCGTAGAGAAGCTGCTTCCATCGCCTGTCCTCCTTGGTTCCGCTCCAGAGCGCGGGCTCGTGTTTGCGGACATCTGTAGACGCGACGACGAGAAGGAAGAAAAGATGTCAGTCTCAGGGGGAGGAACAAAGGCCAGGGAACTGCCACTCACTGTAGGCGAAGTGAAGGGTGAGCATGCTGCTCGAGAGGAAGAGGAGAGGAGAGGAAGAGGACGGGAGAGGTCAGCACTTGGACAGATGTGAGGTTCAAGGATGCGAGAGACGATCATGCGTACGTGAAGAAGAAGAAGGAGATGACTGCGAAGGAATGATTTCGAGAAAGGAGTCAGTTTCGACGAAGAGGCAGGTGAAGACGAGACGAAGGTGACTCACGTTGGAGGATGATACCTAGAGAACGACGCGGCAATCGAAACAAGGATCAGCTTCAGATTAAAACCAGAACATACTCCGGGAAAGAAGGGAACCCACCAGCCAAGAAGATCTGCCAACCCAAAGCAAACTCTCCGTCAGTTCTGTGTTCTCGTGCGTGCAAGACGCGTCTCGAGTTCAACTCACCTTCGTTCCAGTCACAACGAGCTCAGGGTTCCCCTTCGCGGTCGACACTCCTCCTCCAGCGGCCTGAACCAAGAAGGTAGCGATATCCGAGCCAACGAAGATGATGGTGGTCTTTCGAGCGTTGCTGTGGAGTCGAAAAAGACGAGAACGAAGAGGGAGCGTCAGGACGCGTCGCGGAACGGAAGCTCCTCGAGTCCAAACCAAGCACGACACTCACATGAGAAGATGCTTATCCATCCCCAAATGACGGACGAGGCGACCAAGTAGGATGTAGTCCGTGGCGAGCATACCACAAGGCGAGAGAGTTGTGAAGAGGTAGCTGTGAAGAACAGAAGGACGAGGTGAGCATTTGCGTTCGAACGAGGGATGGAAAGCTTCGACTCACAGAACGATGTAGACTCCAGTGGCGTGCTGGTGAAACCAAAAACGACAAGGGTCAGATTTTCTCGCTCTCAATCTCTCGGGCATGCGAGGTAGCCAAGGACGCGAGGCCGGAGAGATTTCGGGACGAGGTCGAGGGAAGGACTTGGGAGGGCTCGTTCTCTCGTAGATTCACTCACCGTGTCCTGCTTGAAGAGAATCCGGATCCCCATTCCAAAAGCATAGCACAAGCATGAGATGATCATCTAGAACGAAAAGGTCGATCAGCGCGAAGCTCGAAAGAAGCTCGAAGGAAGCTCAAGCGCTCGATTCAAACTCACGGTGAGCATCCATTTCTGTCCATGCCTGTAGAGTCCATACGAGATCCCAACGGCGGTCAAAGCGTAGAGAACCGTTGCCACGACGGCTAGAGATACGGAGGGAGTGTATTTGAGAGGGTTGCACTACAAGAGGGGACGAAGGAGAGCACAAAGAAAGAGAGTTGGGGGAGGGATCGAGGTGAGCTTGTCCGACTTCGATTCAAAGGGAGGTCAAGGATGGAGCACGAACGATATCGAGGTCGGGACGTTCCTGTAGATTGAGGAGAATGATGCGAGTCAGCGCAAGAAAGGGACAACGAGAGTCCAGCACGACAAATTGACCGAGAGGTCCGAGGAAAGGGAGGAGGAGGGAGGAGGGGAGGAGAAGAGCGAAGGTCGGCTGGGTATCGGTTCCTTCTTGACCTCGGTTCCTGGCCCTTCGCCTCGCCACCTCCAACATCGTCCTCAGCAACCCAAGGGACCCCCTCCCCAAGGAAACCGAGGTATATGCACCTGAGCGAGGGAGGCAGGAAGAAGGACTCACAAACTGAATCGTCGAGTTCGGGCAGGCGATCGTTCTCGCAAAGGTCGAGCTCGCCGTCGCGAGGAGAAGGATGGCGACCGAGCATAAGCGCTGTAGGGGAGAGGCCATCGTGGTGGGAAGGGAGAAGGAAAAGGAGGCAAGAGAGGGAGAGAGAGAGTTGGGGGATAAAAGAAGGGAGGAGAGAGAGAGAGAGAGCGAGGAAGGGAGAAAGAGTCGGCGTCCCGCTCGCTCGGACCAACTCGGACGCCGATTTTGTTTGGTTGGATGAAGAGCAAGGATTTATATTTTTCTCCAAAGCGTGGGGAGAGAAAAGGAGAGGGAAGAGGGGAGAGAAGGAAGTTTTTTTAAATCGAGAGAGAGGCAGCATCGAGCTCTCGAGATGGATCGCTCTCTCCCTGACGCGTTTCAAAACGCGTCTGGGCAGTGAAAATCTCTCGAGGAGAAGGATCAAGATATCAAAATTGAGTACTCGCCTACTATGCCTCCACCTCACCACCCCAATCCCAACCCACTCCCTCTCACCTCCCTCAACTCCTCCTCCCTTAACCCAACCACCCACCTCTGATACCCATACAACCTCGAGCTCCCCGCTCCTCCTCCTGCACCAGCTACCAGCTCCCCTCCCGTCCTTCCGATAGCCAAAGCGATCATCGCCGCTCTCGCACTGGGTCGAATAGACCTCCCTCCTTCCTGAGCCGCTCGAAGACCTTGAAACTCCTCGAGAATGAAAACATCGTCTTGGGCGACGAGATGACGGATGAACGGTGCGTGGGAGAGGAGAAGGGAAGGGTGAGGGAGGAGAGGAGTAGGCGGTTCGATGAGCGGGGAGAGGTAGTTGAGGAGGGAGGCGAGGTGGTGGGATCTGAGGGAGAAAGAAAGAAGAAGGAAGGAGGAAGAGAAGAGACGCGTCGAGATCAGTTCTTCCGCTCCTTTCTTTCTTTCGTTCTTCTGCTCACTCCTTCCCACGTCAAAGGAAAAAGAACTGGCTGGACTCACCTCTTCTCCTGCATCTCTCTCAAAGTCCAAGCCCTCTCAATCTCCTTCCCACTCCCAAACCCACCCTCTTCAACCTCCTCATCGAACAACTCCCTCGCCAACACGCCCGCCTCAATCGCCACCTCCCTCTCCCACCCCGTCCCAGCAAGCACAGGAGGTCCATCCACCGGATCTCCTTTCCATTTCCTCAGCAGATCGTAGCCGACTTCGTCGTCCGGTGAAGGAGAGTAACGATCGGTCTCTTCGAGTTCGAGGAGGGTAGAGGTTCGGATGTCGATATGCGAGTTGATGAAGGAGATGTTGTCGAGGAGGGTTGAGATTGACTCGAGAGTCCTAGGTGGTGGTGGTGCTGAGCTGTTGTTGGTGACCGACGAAGACGAAGGCTGCTGATGCGGATCGACCTCCGTCCTCGCTCCGTTCCCGTTCTCGTTCGTCTTCCTCCTCTTCCTCCTACCCGTCGCCCAATCTGCCAACCCAACCTCCCAATGCCCACCCTCCCTCTCCAACCCCTCCAGCACATCCCCAACCGCTCCGACTCCCACACTCTTCTTCCCGTCTCCCTCCCTCCTCTCCCCACAGCACCCGATCTGCAACGCTCCAATCGCTCTCCTCAAATCGCTCCCCTCCCTCTCCTGGCTCGGCGCCGGATGACCCACCCCGTCCTCCAAACCAGCACCAGGCGTTCGGTGAACCGCCGTCTGCGTGTAGAGCTTCGTGACGGTCTCGAGGGAGGGAGAGAACCCTTGGGCTTGGGCGAGGAGGTGAAGGTAGGGGACGGCGAGAGAGGGAGGAGGAGGTTGGTACTCGAGGATCGTTTGAAGCGGAAGGTCGAAGAGCGGGAGGGTGGAAAGATCTGGCAGTGGGAGAAGGAAGGAAGGGAAGGAATGAGTCAGTTCGAAGGAAGACGACAGGGAAGGGCAGACTGAGACGCGTCGAATCGAAGCGAGAAAGGACGACGACAAAGTCGAAAGGGTTCTGAGAAGAGACTCACCATTGCAAGTCATAACAACCGGTCTCCTCGACTCTGAAATCAACACAATCAACCCTTGCCAGAAGCCTTTATCCTCCTCGTTGAACAGCACGTCCACCTCCTCGAGGAGGATCAAGGACTGTCGAACCTTTGAAGGTTGACTCCCTACGACTTCTCCTTTGACGGGCGAAGGATCTCGAGTCAATCCTCGTGGAGAAGCGAAGACGGTGTCGGAGGTGGATGGGAAGGGTCCTCGGGAGGGTTTCGAATCGTTGGCGTCGTCGTCGTCGTCCAGGGAGATCGCGTCGTGTGCACTCCCTCCTCCTCCTCCCGCTCCAGCTCCTCCCTTCCTCGAGCTCGTCGACGACGCTCCACTACCACTACCACCACCACCACCTCCTCCCTTTCCCTTCATCATCAAAGCAAACGCGTTCGTCGCCTTCTCCTTTCCGCCGTCCCCACCACCTCCAAAAAACCCACTGCCACTCCCACCTCTCCCTCCTCCCATCCCTCCCTTCCCAACGATGTGATTCTTCGACATATCCCCAACGAGACTAGCCAGCGCCAACCCACTCCTCTTGCCCACTCCCGGGTAGACCTCGAAGACTTCCCATCCGAGCTCGGCAGCACAAGCGTAGACGGAGGAGGTTTTGCCTGAGCCTGGAGGACCGAGGAGCAGGATCGAGTTGGTGAGGAGGGTGGAGAGGGAGGGATAGGAGGATGTTGCTGAAGTGGGGTGCCTGAGGTTGGGTTTCTGGAGGGAAGGTGGGAGTGGATGAGAAGAGGAGGAGGAAGTCGACGCGTCGGGTTCGAGGTTCGTTGATCGTGCTGAGTCCTTGGTTTCCTCCTCCTCGTCTTCAAACTCCTCAAAGTCTGAAAAGATCGGATCCTCCTCCTCCTCCTCCTCCTCATCAGAGTTCACAATCCAATCTTCCTCCCCATAACCACTCTTGTCTCCCTTCTTCCTCTTCTTCAACTTCGGATCCTCCTTCACCACCGCTCTCACTATCTTCCTCTTCGCCGGCACCACCGCCGCCTTCCCTTTTCCCTTCCCTTTCGACTTCGCCAGCGCATGCTCGTGCTCGTCCTTCTCGTCCTTCGCCTTCCCTTGCACCTGCAGCGCGATCAACCACTCCCTGAGGTAGATCGCTTCGGTGGAGTTGTGGAGGACTTCTGGAGCAGAGCGGGGTTTGTATTTCTCGACCCAAAGTTCGGAGTGGTGGTGTTTGGAGGGCGGGAGAGGTGGGTGAGGCTGGGATGAGGCGTTGGAGGAAGAGAGAAGGCGAGCGAAGGCTGGGTTTGAGAGGAGATGAGGAGGGAGGGAGGGTTGAGGTTGAGGTTGAGAGGCGGATGGGAGAGAAGGAGAAAGGGTTGGTGCGTTGCTGGAGAGGAGGGCGAAGAGGCGTTGGGCTGTTGAGGGTTTGGTTGTGCTGAAGTTGTTGGCGAAGAACGAAGGAGACGCGTCTTCCTCGTCGAGATCCATCTGTCGACCTTTTCCCTTCCCGACGATGATCGACTTCTTCGGCCACGACGACGACGAAGATCCTTCTCCTCCGAACGAGAATCCAACGTGCGTCTCCTCTGCCGTAGGCCATCTCGCTTCGACGGGCTCCTGCTGCTTCATCGCTCCTCCTCCTGATCCTCCAGCTCCTCCGGCTCCTCCCTCTCGAACGACTGCTTTCCTCTTGGCGAAGAACGAATGAACCTCCTTGGCTGGTGGTAGTGCGACGGCGAGGAGAGGTTTCTTGGACTTGGGCTTGACCGGGGAATCGAGATCGAGGTCGATGATGGAGGGAGAAAGACTAGATCGAGGCAGTGACTTTTTCCTTCGAGCTGCTGGTTGTTGTTTGACGACGACGACGTCCTCCTGCTCCTCCAGGTCGATGGGAGCTTGAGCTGAAGACCCCTTCTTCTTCGTCTTGGCCATCCTCGGCTCAAAGAAGGAAAGATCCTTCGCCTTCCCCGTTCCCTTCGAGGACGACGCGACTCCTCGTCCATCCTCCTCGTCCAACTCCATCGGCCCTCCTCCCTCAACAACGCCATCGCTATCGATCTCCTCTACCTCCTGGATCCTTCCCTTCTGCTTCCTCGTCCTCGAAGGTCTCGAGACGATCTCCTGCACCTCGTCGTCGTCCTCGTCCGAAGACACGATGGAGACGGGATGCTTTTGAGCTCTGGGTTTGGGATTCGTTGTCGATGTCGTTCGAAGCCGAGATCCTTTAGCTGGTACGGAAGAAGTAGTGGCAGTGGTGGAAGGAGAAGGGTGTCGAGAAGAAGAGGGGTCCTCATCGCTGTCGTCCTGGGTGAGATCGACTGATTCGGTTTGCGATTTGGAAGGGGAGGGAGGAGGTTGAAGCTGGAGAGAGGAAGGAGCTGCTGGTGGTTTGGAGGCGAGTTTGGAAGAAGATGCTTTGGGTGGTTGTTTGAGGAGAAAGTTGGGTTTGATGACTCGTTTCTTGGTGGTCGTGGTGCTGGTGGGGAGGGTGGAAGTCGAGGCGATGGGAGGAGGAGGGAGGGTGGTTGAGCTCGTCGAAGAGGAGGTGGCTTTGGAGGAGGAGGATGCTGGTGCTGGAGGGAGGAGAGCGAGGGGATCCTGATCTGTTAGTATAACGAGAGTCATCTAGTCAGCTTCTCAGGTTCAGCCATCGAGAACATCTTCCCAAAGAAGCGAGAAGGAGCAGCTCGAAACGAAGAAAGAGGAGAGCTCACCATTCACGTCGACCTCGTTCGCTCCTTCCTCTCCCCCTCCCCCTCCCTCCTTCTTCCCCAACTTCTTAGACTTCTTGACAGGAGCAGGAAGAGCCTTCTTCTTCGCTTCCATCTCCTTTCTCTCTTCTTTCTCCTCGTCCTTCGCTTTGGCCTTGCCCTTCTTCTTCGAGGCCTTCTTCGCGACCTCTTCCTCCTCCTCCTCCACCGCTGCTGCTGCTACGACTCCCAAACCCGATCCTGAAGCGAACGAAAGTTTTCCTTGCTTGGAATCTGTAGAGGGAGCTTTGGGTTTACGCTTCTTCGTGGTGGGAGGAGGAGGAGGAGCTGCTGAGGTTGACGACGAAGCTGAAGCTGAAGGAGGGGGAGGAGGAGCTGGAAGGGAGGAGGAGGAAGACGTCGATGCTGCTGGTTGCTGAGATGATTGAGATTGAGTTTTGGGTTTGTTGAAGAAACTATGCGTAGGAAGGGGAGGAGGGTCCATTGGGGCGACCTGTTTTGAAGCGAGAAGGAGAAAGAGAAGAAGGAGAAGAGAAGGAGCTGATGGTTGGAGGTGACCTCGACGCGACTCATTTCTCTCGCGATCATCGTCCTGATTTTTGAGTCCGTTCTTTTCGCTCAATTTCTACAATCCCACTCTACTGACCCGCTCGACTAAAAAACTGCTCAGTTTTCTTCCCTTCGAAAATCAGAAATCCCCCGTAGACCCAATGATCACCCATCTCCCCCCTCCTCTGATTCCTGAGCTTCCTCCCCCTGAGCTCAACCAGTTCCCTCCTCTTTCCCTGTCCTCCCCCCAACTTCCACCCACCCCCAACCCTCAACTCTCTCTTTCTTCTATCCAAACGCATCTCCCTATATATACATATCGACAGGAAGAGGCAGGACCCCCGAAATCAACACTCGTTACACAGATCTCTCTCGTCGTTCGCTTCGGAGAAAACAAGTCAACGTCAACGACTCGAGCTCTCTCTTTTTCGTGAGTCCTCTCGTTTCGTTTCTTCTTTTCTCTCGACCGTGGAGCTCTATAGAAGATGTAGAAGAGGACCGTCGTGGAGAAGGAAGAAGGAAGACCTTGAGCTATCAGAGAAAGACGGGATGGAAGAAACGAGGCCTCCTCCCTTGTCTTCCCTCTTGGCCGCCTCGCTCTTCCTCGGCTGCCATCCCTAGGAGGAAGATTTTCTTCGATTATTCTCTAGCTTACTGTGCAGCTTGATCTCTCCTTCGGACCTGTATTGCATCTCGTTCATTAGAAGGAAGTAATCTTCTCAAAGCTCACACGTTCCTTCCCCTTCTCGTCCTCGTTCAGCCCTCCCGCACCCCATGTCCTCCTCCCATTCCCACCACTATCCACCCTCAGCTCGATCACCACCCCCTTGGAACCAGAACCACAGCTCCAAACCCAACTCTACGAGTCCTCTCCCTCCTCCATCCTCCAACCACGAGGGACTTCACTCTCGGACCTCCTCCCTCTCGACTTCGAAACAACCACAACCTCCCGTCCTCGAGCTCAACTCCTACCCTTCCTCCTCCTCCTCCTACCCCTACCCTGAAGCTCTCTCCAACCTAGGCTACCCAACCTTCTCTTCCGATCCTCGTCCCATCCCAGCAACAAGAACCGTCAGCTCGTTCGGATCAACTCAGGAGAAGGACGTTACCGAGCTGCGAGAAGTCGAGTTGGACTTTGATCTCAACGGGAGGGAACTCGACTACAACAGCAGCGACCCTCGTGGTGGTGGGGAGAGCAACTGGGAACCTTCTTTTCGGAACGAGGGAGACGACCCAAAGAAGCGGAAGATGACCCTTCGACGAGCCGTCGGTGAGGCCGCAAAAGGCTCAGCAGGGAACCTCACGAGTCGCGTCGGTTGGAGGAAGTTGGTTCCTGGGAGTTTGGTGACGAGGTTGTATGTCGGGCTGGTGGTGTTGCAGACGGTGGTGGATATGGCTATCGAGGTGAGTTGACTCGGGTCATGTAGCTTGTGAGAGGGACGAGAGCTGATGTTGTTTTTGAGTTCGTAGGGAAACCTCCTCATTCAGTTTTTGGCTCTGGATACGACGGGTCCGTTGACTACGAGTTCGTCGGCTTCGTCTCTGAGGTTGCCTGTTTAGTGAGTCGCCCGTCGTCCTTTTTCTCGTCGCGTCGAGCCCGAGCGGAATCGTTCTCTGATTTTCGTCCCTCTCGTCCATCTCAGCCTCGGTATCTTCGCCGTTGCGCACCTGTTCATGCTCGTCATGTCCATCGATGCCGTCAAGGCGAGGAACACGATCCAGATCTTCGGGTTGTGCATTTTCAACGGGATGTTCTTGGTGGGTCCCTCTCTTCCCTCTTCCTTTCCCCAAACCATCTCTCCTTTCCCTCCCGCATCTTCTGACCTATCTCTTGACTCTGTGGGTCTACAGGTCTACGCCATCATCCAAATCGATGAAATCCGACAAGCATTCGACGGGACCGACTCCGACGAGCTCTCTTCCTCTGCCGCGAGCAAGATCCCTGTCACGCTTCTGACGGCCTTGATCCCGTCGATGATCGGAGCGTGTGAGATTGGGTACTTGATACTGAGTTGGTTTTGTTGGAGGGAGATGGGGTGGGATATCTACAAGGTGGGTTGAATCGTTCGAAAGAGAGGAGACGAGACGTCGACGCGTGCTGACCTCTGGTTTCTGTTGTTGCAGTCCATGGGAGCCGATCGAAGACTCAAGAAACTCTTCTTCCACTATCAAATTTTCCTCTGCATATGCAAGTTCTCCTTCTTCTTCTTCCTGGGATTCTCGATCCAGGTTCGTTCGCTCTCATTCTCTTTCTCTTCTCTTTCCTCCTTCCCTCTTCTCCTCCCAAGGCTGACTCCACCACCTCTTTTCTTCCTTCTTCCTTCGTAGCTCATCTATCTCGTCCTCAAACGGGATTGGGAGTTCTACTTGACCGTCGTCGCCCTCCCCTTCTCTCTCCTCCTCCTCCTCCTCGGATGGCTCAGCGCTCGGTACGAGGTCCGCTGGGGGATGGGCATCTTCACGGGTGCGATGGTCGTCCTCGCGGCGTACTACAGTTTAAAACTGTATAGGATTTGGGAGGAGACGGAGACGCTGTTGACGATTGCTAAGAGTTTGACGGTGTTTGGTGAGTTCATGTTCGCCGCGTCGTTGAGTTCGAGAGCGTTGACAATTGACCGTCTTTATCTCGCAGCCGTGCTCTCCTTGATCCTCCTCGTTTTGACCTTCACCTATACTGTCATTGTTTGGAGGGGGTTCGGATTGGGACTGAAGGAGGGTCGTGAGTTCCTCGTTTCGTCTCTCGTCTCCTCTCTCTCCGTCGTCTTTCAACTGAACTGACCTTCTCTTTCGTCCCTTCGTATTGCTTTCTAGTGGACCGGAAAACTCAAAATGATAACGAGAAGAAGCACGGAGGTCTCGGTGCTGGGACGGATGGACGGTTCGTTCCCCTCCGGGTCTGATCGTCTCTCTGTTTCCGTCGCCCACAAGCTCACTCTTCCTCCCTTTTTTGTCCTCCTTTCCGGCTTCAGATATCCTCTCGGACCAACCCACATCAAACGCATGTCCATCGAGTAGACACCAACCTTCCTCGCATCTCTCCTTCGTATCGCTCGATCTCCCTCCCCTCGACCCATCTCCCTTCTTCCCTCTTTGTCTACTCTTCTTTTCTCTTACTTTCATTAACGACTTTTACGACACTCCTCTTCTCGATAGCCACTCTCGCTTTCTTTTCGTTTACTGTTTCCCTATTGCCTTTGTTCGATCTGCTTTTCGAGGGCCGGTTCCCTTGCTTTGATATCGATGGACTTGTCGACTGTTATTCCTCTCCCTTTTTGGCTTGCTGCCAGACAGATTCACGAGCGGGACTTTAAGAGGTGCTCGAGTAGGGGAGAGGTCGGCGGGAGCGATACTGAAGGAATAAACGGAGAAGGTGGGTTGCGACGCGACGGAGACGATGGATGGAAAAGGCAGAGCACCTGTTCTCCCTCACCACGTTCTTGGGCGCTCTCTCGTCTAAAGTAGTAGTAGACTCACCTGATGTCAGCTGAAAGATCTTCCTCCTTCCTTCCTGCAACGTTCGCGTTGTTTTCGCCTCGTCTCTCCATCTCCACCGTCGAACCGAGGCGATGCGACGCGACTCCTCCGTCCCACCCTTTGCCCCTATGACTCACGAACGGAGACGTTCTTATTCGATGGAAGAGTAGACAGGAGAGCGGCATCTCTGTTACGACCAAGGGTGAGAAGAGGCACAGCCCAAAAGAAAGAGAAGAGCGCGTCACCTCGCCGGACGGACGAGTTTCGAGTGTGCCCTCCGATCTTCCTCTGCTCGAGCTAAAACTTTGCTGGAGCAAATTTTCCTTTTTTACCACAGAGCTGGACGTCTTCCGAGTCCCCTAGTGTTAAGATATCACCCATTCGCTCAAAAGGAAGGAGCTGGAGAACGAACAAGTCAGACCGGACTTCATCTCGGAGAGTTTGGTTGTCGAAGCTCACGAACGAGCTGACTTTCCTTTCTTGACCACCCTGCAACCACGTTCATCTCCTCGTCTTCTTATCAACCACCCATCCCATCTCTTTCATACCTTTAACCACGACCATGAACCCTTTCCTCTTCGACGGCCATCTAGACCACGAATACCGAAACCTTCGAGACTCGACCTCTTTCCTCTCGTCTTCCCTCCTCCCTCCCTCCGCTCCGTCTCCCTCACTCTCCAACTCCACCACTTCGTTCTACCACCAACAACAGCATCCACAGGACTCCTCTCCCTTCGACTACAGTCCAATGGAGGATATGGTTCAGTCCACCTGGACTATCAAGCCCGATCAGCAGCAGGAGGAGCAAATGAACGAGGTGGAGGCGGGAGGAGGCCCGAGGTGAGTCGCCTTTTCTCTACTTTTCTCTGATCTCCACTCTGAAAATTCCCGAGCTGACATGACTGCACGCTATTCTACCCCAGCTTCGAAACTCTTGGATCCTTGAACGCTCGGTGAGTCTCTCAATCTTGCTTCCTACTAGTCGAGCTCGAGGGCGGAGTTGAACTGACTCGCCTCCCTCGCCCTCTTCCTTCCCGCCACTCGAAGCCACCGATCCCTTCTTCGAGAGCTCATCAACAGACAAGACTACGAAGCGACTCTTGGAGTCGTCGATGGAGATCAGAGCCTGCGGTACGTGTCAGAACCGGCTCGGTGAGGAGGCTCGTCGTGCGGGAAGTCGGACAGCGCTCGAGTTGGCGTCTGTCAGCTTTGGAGCAGCTTTGTGGCGAATTCACAGTCTATCAAAGCGGAGATCACCGTAGCTCCTTACGAGGTAGCGATCTCGTCAGCTGGGTTCGAAGTGACGCGTCGTGCATTGAGACTCATCATTCCTTCCCGTTGTCTTCTGCAGACACGCCACCGAGCTTCAGGCACTCCTCGTCGAGCTATCTAAGGAGACGAATACTGTTCTCGGTGGCATAACTGTCGCTACGAGATCTCAGCAGAGCCAGATGAACGGTTCTGATTTCGAAGCGTTCGTTCGGACTTCGTTTTCTCTCATCTGTGCCTTTGCTTGTTGATGGCTGACCCTTGCTCGTGCTTTGAGGTCAACAGGCTCTCCAAACTCCCTCCCTCTCGATCCGAGTCGTGAGTTTATGTCACGTTGAGATTTTGCGACGCGGCCTCGAGCCTGACATTGCGTTCGTTCGACTCAGTTGGAGCTTCCTCGATTCGATCAACTTCAAAGCCGAAACCTACTCTGCCAACAGTCAATCCTACGCCACCAGCATGACTTGCTTCTCCGATTCTGACGAGGGCCTGGCTCGAAGCATGTGAGTTTAGAGCTCGAGCTCATTTCGCTTCTTTTTCGACCCAGCTGAACAATCTGCCCTTTCCCTGTCCAGTCGTTCTTCTCAAGACACTTCCAGCCACCTCTCGGACACTGGTACTAGCTTGTCTTCTTCCTGGCCCACCGACGAGGATACGAACTGGTTCGAGTGAGTCTGCTTTCCTCGACGGGCCTCAACGACGCGTCGAACTGACTTTCCTCGCTTTTGCCTCTTTCAACTTCAACAGTGCTCTGATGAGATCACAGTCGAACGTTCAAGGGTCTGGCCAAAGACTTCAAGTCGGCGATACGAGTCTCGCACGAGGCGCTCATACTGGGTGAGTTTTTTTCTCGCGTTTTCCTGTCGAAGGCGTCGTTGACGGAACGTTGACGGAACATTTCTTTATGTCTCTCACTCTCCCAGATTCTCACACTACCCTCCATCATCGGACTCCGTCGAAGGCCTCGTCTTCGGGCATGAGTGAGTCTCGAACGCAGCGCAAGCGATCTTGAGGACGCGGCGACGAGCTCGATCTGACCGCCTCCTCTCTTCCCCTGGACTCCAGCTCCACCATCGCGCCGGCCGACGACGATCTTCTCTTTGAAATCGAGTCTGATGGAAAGTACAACATTCCTGGAACCTTCATCTCCACCGGATTCAGCCCCAAGGTCGGTTCCGCCTCCGCTTCCTCCCAGACGACGCGTCCGAACGGCTCGCTGACCGCTCCCCCTTCAATCTTATCGCTCTCCCCATCAGACCTTGAACATGCCTCAGTATGGAAACCAGCCTCTCATCCAGAGCCCTCAACTCATCCAGCAGCAGGTCAAGAACGGTCGAGAGCCTCGAGTCGCCTTCTCCTGCGACGACTGCGCTAGGATGAAGAAACCATGCAAGAAGCCTCTCGGACCTGATGGGTGAGCTCTAGGAACTAATTTTTCTCTTTCTGCACCTGCCTTCAACGCTGACTCGCTCCGTCTTTTCCTCGCAGCCGAATCGATCCCATCGGAGTCTGCGTTCGATGCTCGAAAAACGGCATTCGATTCGGAAAACCGGTCCACGTGAGTTTGTCTCTGTATCTTTCGCTATTTCCGCTGTTGTTCGAACAGCGAACTGACTTTCGATCTCCCATTTGCTTCCCAAGTGCACCTACGTCAAGTCTCACGAACGAATCCTCAAGTCGAAGCACATCCACGGTCTCCCAGAGGATACCTACACCCCTGACGTCGGATGAACAACTTGACTCGCAACCTACTTACCTACAAACAGCAACTTCCTCCTTCCGATGTACTAGATAGACGTCCTCGCTCGCTCCATCTCGCCTTGACCCGACTTGCCTCCCTTCGATTTGCTCGCTAGCCTTCCATCGCGTCCCAGTTGTCTTGATTGCTATCCCATACCTCCTCATAACTACTCGCTCTTATCTAGGAGCAGACGAGGAGCCAGCCTTTCTTGCCCGAACTCGGTACGAGCGCGTCAGCTGCCTCGAGCCTTTTTTGTTTTCGTTTCTTCCTGGCTTCCGTTTCGATTTGCTCTCCTTCTTAGTTTGTGACAGCCTCCGCCTTCTTCGGATATGATGATCACATGATAGCTGATATCTGTTGGCGAGGGGGCGAGAAGATGTGAAGGCTTGAGGTTGAGGGAGGAGCAGTTCAGCGAGAGTTGACGCGTCTCGTCGTTTGGGAGCAAAGGTCGCAAAAAGAGGCATCACGCTGATACAAATGTACGTAACGCGAAGTGGTAAATCAACAGCGAGCTCACTCCTCTCTCCATACGGGGCTGAGACGTACTCGCGGAGGAGGAAAGGAAGAGGGGAAGGAAGAGAGCGGCGCGTGAGAAAGAAGAGGAACTTGCAACGCGTCCCGTCTCGGTCGAGCGAGATTTTCCTGCCCAAGCGGAGAATGATTCGGAGCAAGAATGATAATATAAGGCGAACGGGAACAACGAAAGTTTGAAACGAACGAAAGCAAACGCTAGAAAACGATCTCTTCCTCCCTCACGCGTGGCCACCTCCCAATTCACCTCACCCAACCCCCTTCGATCCACTCTCCAACATCTCTCCAGATTTCTTCGTACTTTCCTCCCTCCATACACATCTCTCCATCAAACCCATGATCTACTCCTTCAACCACCCTCAGCTCAACCTCAACCCGAGCCTCCTCCAGCCTCTCCTTCACGAATCTCGACTCCTCCAGCAGCACCAGTTGATCCTCGTCTCCGTGGATCAGAAACGTTTTCGGGTAGCAGCTACTGGAGAGTGTGTTCGAGCCGACGAGAGGGGAAAGCCTTCCTTGAAGCGTGTCGAGAGTCGAGGAAGACGCCTCGTCGTTCTTGCCTTCGACCCGAAGACTCCTTTTCCCAAGCAGAGGTCTCCGAAGACTCCTCGATCGATGGACCAGTCGTAAAGCATCCCTCGATGACCGTCGGGCCCTGGTTGTTCGAGGACTCGCATCTCGGCGGGAGAGAGGGAGGGAGAGAAGGAGGTGGTTGGTTCCGAGGTGAGACGTGCGAAGAGCGAGTTGGCGACGGTGAGAAAGGAGGGAGGGATGTTGAGGGAAAGTGGGGTTGGATCCAAGGGCGATGAGGTGCGATGAGTGGTGTAGAAGGGCGAGAATGAACGAGCGACGGGGTAGAGAGCGATGAGGGAAGTCGGGATCGGGAGGGAGGATGGGAGTTGAGTCGGGAGGAGGAGGGAGAGGAGACCACCTTTCGGGGAGAGAAAAGAAAGAAGGGGAGGTAAACAACGGGCTCGAGAAGGATGAAGGGTTCAAGAAGTTCGACTCACCAGCTGACATACCGACGACCGCAACTCTCTCGAGATCTAACCTCGCGTCCACCTCTCCCCTCCTCTTCAACTTCTTCTCCAAGGACCCACCAACAACCCACTCGTACGCCCTCAGCACATCCTCCAAAACGTCTCCGGCATCCAACCCTTGTTCCCCTCCATCTCCACCTCCAACGAGCAGTCGATAGTTCGGAGCGACGACGCACCACCCTTTGTGCCTTGCGAGTTCGAAGAGCCAGGGAGGGAGGTGCTTGTTGATGTAGGCGGTGAGACCTCCTGGATGGACGGCAAAGATGAGAGGGATTGAGGTTGGAGAATTAATCGGGTTGGAAACGGAGGAGGGAGGAAGATGGACGTCGAGAGACAGGTGGATTGGAGGGATCGAGGAAGTCGAAGAGGGAGAGGGAATGGTACGGTAGGTGAAGGTGAGAGGATTGAGAGGTAGGTAAGACATCTGAAAAGAGGTGAAGTGGGTGGTGGTGGTGGTAAGAAAGAGAAAAAAGGTCAGAAGAAGAGAAGGAGGAGGTGCTGAGCTCGAGATTCTCACGAGCTGACGCGAAACGAAACCGCGACTGACTTCGAGGAGGGACCGACGAGAGCTTGTGAAGCTGACGACTGTAGAAGAATAATTAGAAGAGTGAGATTCAGCCAGTGAAAGTCCCAGCGTGTGAAGAGTAGAGATGTGGAAAGAGCGAAGGACGAACCAAAGTGCGAGCTCGACGCGTCCTCGTTCCCTCCCTCCCTTCCCTCCGAAGAACGAAGAACGAAACGACGCCGACGAGGGTGTTCCACACAATCTTAGGTCGATTTCGATACTCGAGGCACCTTCGGGAAGAACTCGTCCAAGTAGAAAGCGGGAGCGAAGTCGGGTTCCAACTCGAACAACGGCGTCTTCTTGAATTCGTCCCACCACCTCGTTCCGTCGTCTTCTTCATCTCTCCCTCTCATTTCCCCACAGGTACACCACCCAATGTCATCCACTCCCATTCCAGCTCCGTTGAAAGACCAAGGAGACGCGTAGACCTTCCTTCCTCCGATCCCTCGAATCTGCCAACTGAAGGTCGTCGTCTGCCCTGGGTACCCGTGAGCGATCCCGACTTCTTGACGAGCAGTCTCGAGGCTCGGGAAAGCCATTCCCATCCTGGTGACGTCGCTGGCGATCCGAGGAAGGACCTCCTGCTTCCAACGTTCGACGGGACCTCCAGCGAGATTGAACGCGTCGGCGATGTCTTGATCTCGTGGGTAGGAGGTGGAGGAATGGGAAAGGGAGGGGTGGTGTTGGCAGGTAGAAGAGGGAAGGAAGAAGTTGGGATGCGGTATGAGGATGGGAGTGGGAAGAGGAGGGAGGTCGATCTCTTGAAGCGCTGGGAAGAGACCGTCGGGGATGCGAAGACGACCGAGCTGAGAAGGCGGGAGCAAAAGAAGAGAAGAAGAGTCAGCAGGAGTTCAAGCGTAGGCTGGAAAGAAAAAGATTGAGGAGAAAGATGAACGAAGGGAAGGGCTGACCTCCGGACGCGGGAAGATTCCCCTCAACTTCAGCGTTTCCAGATCCCTGAAGTGACTCCCGATCCCGACGAGGATCCCCTCGAGACTGAGTCGAAAAGGCCAGTTTTGGCTCAACTTCAGATCTAGGTCTGTGAGAGAACGACGTCCCTCTGCATCGGCCGACGTGAAATCGATCCTCAGGCTCTCGAGATCGAGGTCTGTCCTCCACTCCTCTTCCGACGCGTCGAGGATGCACTCGAATCCAGAAATCCTGCCGAGAAGGGACCAGAGTAGTGCGACCGTTGGCCGACGACGTTCGTCCAAGTATATGTGATTCCTGGTTGTGATGGTTCGAAGGTGAGGATGTGCCGAAGCGAGAAGTTGGAGGATGTCGGGAGGGAAGTCGAGGAGGAGGTGGTTCGGGTTGTTTCCACGCTCTTGAAGAATGAGGGCGATGGTCTCCAAGCCTGGAATCGGATTCCGAGCGAGATCCACGAGTTCGGAGGAGAAGAAGTCGAAGTGAACGTTGATAGCCTTGACTTGAATCCCGAGAGCGACGAGAGGGCGAAGAATTGGACCCAACGACGCGTTCGATCCGTGCCGATCCTTCAGTTGAATTCCTTGAGAATAGTCGGATGTGGTTCGAAGTTCGAGGGAAGGGATTAGGAGAGGTCGATCGACTGGTCGATGAGGAAGAGGAAGGGTGGGGTGGGTGATCCAGTCGGGTTGGATCCAAGGAACGTCGAGGACTTCGAGCGTTGGGTGTAGCAGAGCGGCTCGAAGGATGGGAGGGACGAGGCTGTGGTAACCTCCAGGCGACCCATCGACCACGAGTTTGCCGGATCGAGCATCGAGCATCGATCTGGGTTTGAGGTAGAGGAATTCATGGGCGTCGAAGGCGAAGTGACGAAGAGAAGGGAGGGATTGAAAGGCGAGCTCGAGGTTGTTCCCTTGGATCCGAAGTTCCTCTTCCGACGCCTTGACCTTGGTGTACCACTCTGACACCATCTCCAAGGAGCTTATGTAGAGGAGAGACAGGGAGAAATGAAGTCAGTCTTGCGACGAGAGATAAAGACTCGGAGGAGGGAAAAGGGAAGAACGAAAGAGAAAGGAAGAAGACAGGCAAACGTCTATACCCACCGAACAAAGGGAGCGAGATGAAGAAACTCTGCAAAGTGATTGTAGCCTTCAACGAACCACCTTGGGTGAGCATACATGACGACGTGAGAGAAGAGGTAAGGCCGTATGATCTGAGAGCGAAGAGAAAGGAGAGAGGTCAGAATTGGGTTCGTCTGTCTTCCGGTCCTCTGTCCGATCTGCGACTTCGAGGAGAACGCTCTACTGACCTGAGCGAAGGCTTTAGAAGTAAGATGTATCGAAGGGCTGCATCTTGGATCGCAGAACTGGAAGATGGCGTCCAGAAGTTCGACTGGGAGCTGAGGCTGAGTTGAGCTGCATCGAACGACTCGGCCACCCATTTCGCTGCAGCTTGAGCTCGTAGACTGGAGGAGAGGGGATGACATGGCTGTGAGAGATGGTGGATGTAGGGTCAGAGAGGGTATCGAAAGAAAAAAACGAAGCTGGAGGAGGGACGACAGACGAACTTGGGAGGTGATGGTTTGGGGAGAGGAAGGAGAACAAAGGGGTGAGCTCGCTCGATCGGGACGAGTGATTTGCTTCCGTGTTTTGAGTTGAGTACTGACATTTTTTGCTGAGCTGGAAATTACACGTTCGGAAGAATCACGTTGAAGAGTCAGTTCGAAGGTCGATATATATACACGTCGAGAAAGGCCCCTAGCGACGAAACGGTTGGTTGATTTGTTTCTCTTCGCGCGCTCTCCTTCCTCCTTCAACCAGCATCCCCCTTCCTCCTCCTCCTCTTCTTCCCACTTCAAGACGGATTTCTAGGTCGATCTTGAACATCTCGGACCTCTCAAAAGAGCATCCTATATACCCTCGACTCTCTCCTCGCACTCCTCGGCCTTCTATACTCTCTCAAGTCGAACCCTCAAACTCGCAAACCCTTCCCTTCCCTTCCTCCCTCCCTTCCCTCCTTTCTCTTTTGGTCCCCTCCCTCCCTCCTCTACCACCTTCTCTCGTCGATCTCGCGTGAACAATGGAAGCTCAGGATTCTATCAAAGTCACTGGTGAGCTTCGAACTCGTCGTTTACGGAAGAACCTCAGGGGGAAAAGAAGAGGAAGCAGGTGTCAACAACGGAACGAGCTGAACGGATCCCTTCTTTCTCCCTCGCTCCTTTTCAAGTTCGGGTCCGTCCCTTGAGCGACATGGAGCAGTCTCGTATACCTGGAGAACAGAAGGTCTCTGTTTTCGGTAGTGGAGGAGAAGGATCGCTCGCTACCTCAGGAACTCCGAGGAAGGAGGTCCCTATCGGTTTTGGGCATGGAGGACGGGGCTGGAACCAGATCGTCAGTGAGTACTACAAGCCCTCTCGACGACTCAGCGACGTGTAGCAGAAGGTCATCTGCTAAACTTTGACCTTTTCCTCTTCGAAACAGACGTGATGAAGGAGTACAAGGACGGAGAACCATGGAAGCCGAGTCGAATGATCATCTTCGACCCTCCTCCCAACAACACCGCCGAGGAGAAGACGGCCAACAGGATGTCTCAACAAGCTCCAGGAGGAAGACGTTACAAGGATGCTAGGTGAGCCCTTTCTGGTCTTATTTCCATGTGCTGAAGAGGGCGAAAAGCTCACCGTGTGTGCTCTCTCTCCTTCCCAGCTACCTCTTCGACCGAGTCTTCGAGCCAGAGAGCACCCAGGACGAAGTCTTCCGAGAGACAGCTCTTCCTCTCCTTCCTGGACTTCTCGACGGATACAACGCTACGGTATTTGCCTACGGAGTGAGTGGAGGAACTACTTCTCTCTTGTTTGAAACGAACGAAGGAAAGGAAGGAAGTCGAAGCTGACCTCTCCTCCTTCCTCTCCTATCTCCTCTCCCTTCGTCCTTCTCCCTCCCTAGGCGACTGGATGCGGGAAGACTCACACCATCAACGGTCACTACTCTACGGACGAGGAAACCGGAGACAAGATGCTCGTCGAGAAGGGAGTCATTCAACGGACGATGGATCAACTCTTCCTCCTCATCGAGGAGAAGTCCGCCGACATCACAGCCGAGATCACCGTCTCCTACCTCGAGATCTACAACGAAACCATCAAGGACCTCCTCATCAACGAAGACAACCCTCCTCCACAACCTCCCGCCTCCGGTCTCGCTCTTCGAAAGGACGGCAACTCCAAGATCTCGGTCGTCAACCTCCAGGAGCTTCGTCCGGAAACGCCTGCTCAGATCCAGGACTGGATCGATCTCGGGAACAAGCGTCGTCGAACGGAGAGAACCAACGCCAACAGTACGTCGTCGAGGTCCCACGCCGTTCTCCAGATCAACGTCAAGACCATGTCGAGGGCGGCAGGAGTCGACGGATCCGCCACTCGAGCGACGCTCTCCATCATCGATCTCGCAGGATCCGAACGAGCAGCAGCGACCTCCAACCTCGGAGCCAGGATGAAGGAAGGATCAGCCATCAACAAGTCGCTTCTAGCTCTCGGAAACTGCATCAACGCGCTCTGCCAGAGGTCGACGGCCGGTCGAAACCACATCCCCTACCGAGACTCCAAGCTCACTCGACTCCTCGAGTTCTCTCTCGGAGGAAACTGCAAGACCGTCATGATCGTCTGCGTCTCGCCATCGTCAGTTCACTACGAGGACACCCAGAACACGCTCAAGTACGCCAACCGAGCGAAGCAGATCAAGACCGTCGTCTCTCGGAACACCTACAACGTCTCGACGCACGTCAAGCAGTACCTGGTCAAGATCTCGGAACTCTCAGCTACCGTCGCAGAGCTTCAGAAGAGGCTGGCCGAGACGTCGTCGCAATCAGGAGACGCGGAGAGGAGGAAGGCAGTCGAGGCCAAGTCGGAGGTCGAACGAGCCAACGCGGACGTCGCTCAGAAGGTCCTCGCCACGAGGGAGGCTATCGTCGACGGAGCTCTCTGCCAGGCTATCCTCTTCGCTGCTGAGGCCCGACTTCGACCCATCCGAGCCAGGATCGCCGAGATCGAACGGTCGAGCACTCCTCTCGCCCCCGCTCTCACCGCCGAACGAGAAGTCCTCAAGAAGATCGGACGCGCCGACGAGGAGCTCCTTCGAGCTCCAGCTCTCCAGCAGAGGATCCAGTCGGCAGATCGGTCGACGAGCATGTTCGACATGGTCATTCGGATGGTCACGGAGCGACGGCTCGACAAACTCGACGAGGTCGCCGTCGGAGCAGTCAAGGCCATCGCGTCTCAGTCGAACCTCGAGATGGAGTTGGCTAGGACGAGAGCCAGGGAGGATAAGCTGAAGGAGTTGGCGGGCTGTCAGGCTGAGAGGTTGGCTGGGTTTGGGAAGATCTTTGCGAAGACGATGACGGTGATGAAGGAGGCGAAGGGGAGGTTGGACGGTGCGACGGCAATTTGGGAGGGAGACGATTCGCCAGCGGTCTTGGAGGTTCAGGAAGCCTCAAGGTCGCTCTCGGATATTGCTCAATCAAACGGGATCCTCTTCGACGGTCTCCTCGCTCCTACTCAGGCCGAATCCACTCGAGCTCCTCCTCCCTCGATCTCATCGGCTCCTACAACCTTCCACCCTCCTCCCACTCCCATCTTCGCTCCCACCGCTCCCTTCCACGTCTCCCCTCCTCGAGCCACAGCTCCTATCACCTCTACCTCCGTGTTCTCGGCTCCCACCTACCCTCATCACGTCTCATCCACTTCCACCGCCGCCAACACCTCTTTCTCCGCAACCCAACCTCACCCTCTCTCTCAACCTCCCGTCAGGGCAGGTCGGATCTCGCTCGCCGGAAACTCCTCCTTCTCTACCGTTCCTCCCTCCCCAGCCCGTCGAAACCTCAAGCACAACAACGGATTTGGAGGTCCGTCTCCGAGCAGGCAGCGTTCCCCGAGGAAGGCTCACAAGCCTTCGACGCTGGGTCTTGGAGGAGCGAAGAAGGCTTTCCGATGGAAGGACGAGGCTGGAGAAGGGTCGATAGACGATGCGAAGAGGATCAGCATGGGAACCTCGTCGATCGAGGAGGAAACCGAATGGGAGGACGACAAACCAGAAGCCGAAGCTCCCATCCTCTCCTTCCCTCTCAAACCAACCCCCGCCGCCTCCACTTCCACAGCACGCCCTCTCGCCCTTCCGAAAACCACCAGCTTCGCTTCCTCCTTCAAGACCTCTCGCCTCCCTCCCTCCAAATTCAGTTCCCTCCCCGAAGGCGAAGTCGTCTCCTCTCCCGAACACTTCCCTCCTCAACCCAACTCTCGTCGACCTCTCAGCGAAAACAACGTTTCCAACCCCAACAAACCTACCACCTCTCTCCACGGTACCACCCTCTACACCAAACCTTTCAACCTCTTCCCAGAAGGCCAAGCTCCTCCTCCTTCTTCATCCTCTCGAATCGGTGCCACTCCCCAACGTCCTCGTCATCGAGAATCCCTCTCCCTCTCTCGACCCCTCTCCTCCCCATCCAAACGTCGTCAATCCGTCGCAGGAGGACTCGGACCCGTCCGAAGCGAACGCAAACGAGGTCGAACGAGTCTCATCCCCATCCCTTCGCCTTCCGGATCCCCCAACGCGTCTCAACCTCCTTCAAGCGCCGTCGCCGTTCCTCCTCTCCTCCCAGCAGGAACCAGCACAGCACCGAAACCAGCTCTGGGAAGTGGAGCCAGGAGACTGCTGGAGAACTCGGGGAACGGCGGCGGCGGCGGCGGGAGGGGGGGGAACTCGCCGAAGATTAAGAACGTCCCTCTTTCGAACGCGGCGAGAGCTTCGTTGGCTGCTGGGGTGGGAGGAGGACCGGTGAGAGTCGCGAGAGCTTCCATCGCTGGACCGACGGGTCCTCTTCCTGGGTATAGGCAGAGTACGGCGGCTATGATGGCGAAGGAGACGACGAAGTGGGAGCGATAGAGGGAGAGGGGGGTTGGGTTGGGTGGGTAGGTAGGTGGGACGACGCGTCGGGCAGGTTTCGTTTCGTTTCCTTTTGCTTTGCTTTCCTTCCTTCCTTCGTTCCTTCGTTTCGAAATTCGAACTCTCAGGTTTCTTGGGTCAATTCGCATCTCTCTCTCTCTCTCTCTTTCTTCACTCTCCGAGTTTTAGCTTTTCCTTTTGCTTCTCGACTCGTTCTCCCTCCCTCACGATCTTACCCTTAGCATTCCCTTTACACCCGTACCCTCCCTCTCTCTTTCTCTTTCCCTCTTTCCCTCTCGGGTCATCTCTTCGTTTCGTTTCGTTTCGTTTCGTCTTCTTCCTTTTTTTGACCTTTCCTTTCATTTTTTTCAATCGGATTGATCTCGCATGTGCTTCGTTAATCATCAATTAATCAATCAACCAATCGTCCAACAAGCAAAGTAGTGCAAGTGCAAGTGCAAAAAAATACAACCTCCTCCCCTCCCCTCCCCTCCCTCCCTGCTCTCTTTCACTTCATTTCCCCATCTTGACCCCATAAACCTTCCCCATCAACTTCACAAACCCCCCCTCAGGAACCCTCTCCTCCCTCTCCCTTTCCTCCTCCTCCTCCTCCCTCGACCTCGACCTCCCAACCCTTCCATCATCATCCAACCCGATCACGTCGTCCCACCCTGCGTCCCGCTCGGTCGACTCGACTTCTCCTTCCTCAGCGACGGGGGGGACTCGATCGTTCCCGGTGCTTCGAGAGCGTCGGGAGGCTGCTCCGTTGGTGGTGGTGGTGTTGGTGGTGGTGGTGTTGAGAGGGAAGGAGGAGGAGGAAGAGGAGCCGTTTGATGGATTTAGGGTAGCAGCAGGTCGTTTGCCTTGAGCGTTGGCGCTCAAGCCGGTTCCGGTTCCGGTTCCGTTTCGAGCGTGAGCGTGAGCGTGAGGATGAGGAGCGAGTCTCGAGGTATCCACGAGCATCGAGGACGTCATGGCTAGATCCGGATCGACGACGATGTGAGGGTTGTAGTTGAAGGCGCTGTGGGATTGGGAGAGCGGGGAAAGATGACTGCCAGGTCGAGAAGAGGAGTTGTTGTTGTTGTTGTTGTTGTTGAAGGGGAGGTGAGGATGGAAGGAAGCGTTGATGTCTGTTAGACGGGAGAGGAAGAGGGAGGACGTTGGATCGGTCGGGATCCATTCTGGGTTGGAGGCCTGCGAGCGAGGGGAAGGGAAGGATGGGTGGGGGTCAGGAAACGAAGAGGGGAGGAAAAAAAAGAGAGGGAGAGAGAGAGAGAGAGAGCGGGAGAGGCGAGCGAACCTTGAAGTTCAAAAACGACTTCTCCATCTTCCCTTCCTTCGAAGTGAGTCGTTCGTCCTTGACTTCCGTAGGAGCTCCGAACTGCACAGAAAAAGGAAACGCACTCAGATCAGCTTGAGTTCGACGAACGAAAGAAAGGCAAACGAGAGAGAGAGAAACGCGTCGTCGAAACTCACCTTCACGTTCCCGTTCCTCTTGAAATCGAACACCGCAAAGCTACACACGTACCCCACCCCATCCACATGAACCGTGAACTCCCTGAAGAAATCGATGATCGCCGGAGCGCAAGCAGGGAGGGAGAGCCAGAGGACGAAGGGCGTGAGGACGACCGAGAGGGTTTCCTGAAGGAACACCGAGATCTTCATGGCGAAGAGTTGACCGAACTCGTCGTGGACCTGTTCACACCCGAAACAGAAACCCATCGGGATCAACCTCTCTCTCTCTCTCTCTCTCTCTCTCTCTCTCTCTCTTCGCGCCTAAGCGAAACGAAACGAGACTCGAACTGACCTGCTGGGAATGCAACCTCCCCTTCCACTCCTCCGGCAGATAATGCGTATAATGCACCACTCCTCTCAGCAGCATCTCCGGATCGAACACCTGGTTGTCCTCGGGGACCATCCCTCTCGTAACAGCGAGGATCGTTCCAAACAGGGTGATGTAGAAGAGGACGGTTCGATGAGGGGTGATCTCGAAGTGGAGGACGAGATCCGGGTCGAGGACGGAAGCGAGGAGGAGGACGGCGGCGAAGGAGCCGGCTATGAAGGAGATGAACCTGAGGAAAAGGGGCGGGAAGAGAGGGAAGCGTCAGAAGGAACGAGAGCGGGGGGGGGAGGGAAGAAACGACGACGCCCAACGAGAGTGCTGCTGCTGCTACGAACCTCATCACCAAAGCGGTCCGTTCCTTGGGGAACTGATCGATGTACTTCTTGGCGATAGGGTAGGACGAGTCGAGTCTCGTCTGGAACAGATGAGGGAGTTCGTTGAACTCTCGGAACTTCCATTTCGCGAAGGGAGTGTACGTTCGACCTCCGATGGACGACGGGTTCTTGTGGTATTCCTGTGAAAAAAAAAGTAGATGGGGAAGAGAGAGAGATGGGAGAGGTGCGGAGTCAGCGGGGAGGACGAAAGAAAGAGAAAAAAAAAGGAGGGAAAGGGGAGATTTGGAACGCGACGAACCTCGAAGTACCGAAAGAACGAGTACATCACCAGATACAGCACGATGAACGGCGCGAAAATCGCGTTCACGATGGCCATAAACACCAATCTCCTCCTCAACCTGCAAAAGAATCGAACGGAAAGGAAAAGGAAAAACTCGAGGTCAGTCAGTCAGTCAGTCAACGAAAACGAGACGACGCGTCGAGTCTCAACCCAAAAACTCACCCCTCCACCAAAACGTCCTTGTTCCTCTCCCTCAAAAACACCTTCCTCACCCCACCCCTCCCAGCCCCATCACACAAGTACCCCATCAAACAGAACCTCAAGTTCCACTCGAGCGCTCTCGTGAGGACCTGTTGTCCCCCACCGAGGCGGTTCAGGAACGGGAACGGGAGGGGGAGGGAAAGGTCGAGAACGTCCTTGTTGAAGAGGGCGATGAGGTAGTTTTCTTGACGGAGGATTCGGTTGGCGATGCTGCAGCAAAGAGGGAGGGAAACGAAGAAAGAGAGAGAAAGGTGAGATGAGAGGAAAATGGGAGACGAGATGGGAAATGGGAGACGAAAAACGAACTCACTCGTGAGCGTCCAACTTGAGCGGTTGCTGCTGTTGCTGTCCTCCTGGACGAGAAGAAAGAGAAGTGAGAGGGTTGGATTCTCTGATCTGACCTATAAGGTGGACGATCGTAGGCCAGGAGATGGTTTGGACGTCCTCCTTAAGACGCGTCGAGGGAAGAGAGAGGGAACGAGGTCGGTTTCGGAGAGGATCGGTTCGAGAACGAGAGTACTGAAGGGAAGGACGTACATCAGGTACCCCAAGAAGATGAGTATAGAACCGATACATGGTCAACAGCGGACGAATGGAAAGCACGAAAGCGACGATTTGGTAGAGGTAGAACGATCCAAAGGCGAGGAAGGCGAACAGGGTGAAGCCGGAGAAGCTAGCAAGCAATCCGTTCGAACCAATCATCTCGTGAGTTTGAGCTGCCGAGAATTCAGCGGAAGGAAGCTGAGGAGAGAGAGAGAGAGAGACTCGAGAAAAAGAACTCACTTTTGAACACACCTCGGGACGAGGACCTGATCCAACGAGGTCGTCTCTCCTTCCCTCGCTCGAACGAGAGAGAAGTCGACGCAGCGGAGGAGGAAGGTTGAGAAGACGATGACGAAACCGACGGTTCTGTAAAAGTCACCCGAAAAAAATAGTCAGCTCAAATCAAATCAAACAAACGAACTGAGAGAGAGAGAGAGAGAAAGAGAGCTCAACTAACATCAAGTTCAACGCCCTCGCGAGCACGATACAGTAGATCCCTTTCCCCTTGTAGTACGCGTAGACCTTTCAGAGAAAGAAAGCAGCTATCAGCTCCTTCTTCCTAGTATCCCCCGAACTACAAATGCATCTAGGAAGACTCACATCCTGCAAAAAGGCATCCAGATCGTGAACGTTGACCCAATCCCAGAGAGCCTTGTCGTACTCGTCCAGTCCTCCTCCTCCTCGTCCTCGTCCTTTGGCTTTCGTGCCTCCTTTAGAAGCTGAGGTCGTCTTCCTTCGACGATGATGGCTCTTGCCTCCTCCTTCGTTCGACGACGACGACGGTCCAGCAGCGAGCGGGGAGGGATTCGAAGGCGTCCTTGTTGGAGGGTGTTTGAATGAGCTCGACGTCGTCGACGTTGGAGTCGTTACCGGGAGAGGGAGCGACATAGGCTGAGGCTGAACGTTCAACCGTGTCCTCTCCGAGTTGGACTCCGACTCTACCGACGACGAAGAGGAGGAAGAAGAAGACGACGACGACGACGAAGTTGATCCTTTAGAGGAAGGGTTAATGAACGGTTCCACCTCCTCTCCTCCTCCTCCTAATGCATCCTCCTCCCCTCGAGCGGAGGACAACAGGATCGATTGTCGAGGAGTAGCGTCTAGAAGGAAGGACCGAGGAGGACCGTCATCGTCGTCGTCGTCGTCGTCCGAGGACGTGGAGGAGGAGGAGGAGGAGCGGTGGTGGTGTTGGTGGTGGACGGGGGAGAGTCGGACGGAGGAAGAGGGATCATCGGGAGAGTCGTGGTAGGAGTGGTGAGAGGTGGGGTTGAGCAGGTTCAGGAGAGGTGGGCGGGAGGTGGAGTTGGAGGGCGGTGGGGAAGGCATGGGAGCATGGGCCACTTTCGGAGGAGTTGGTTGGAAGAGAGGGTGAGAGTTGGGAGGGAAGAGAGGAGGGAGGGAGGATGGGCGAGCTCGAGCTCATTAGGCGAAGATAACGACTTCGTTCCTGCTCGATCAAACTTTTTCTCATCGGCATCGCTACTGATGGATCTCGATAAGGATTCTCCTATTTCTCGACTCGTAAACATTTCCCTTCCAGTCCAGCTCAAGAAACAAAGGCAAACTCTACTCAGAAGGGTCATCTCCGAATCGACCTCAGCCTCCTCCCCCCCCCCCACAGCCGTTGTAGTCTCCGTTGTAGCCTAGTATCTGAAGATGACAGTCTTTCTCGCGAGATGAAAGACTGGAAAGAAGGAAGATTGAGGGCCGAGTGAGTCCCATCAAGATCTTAAACCAATCCTCGACGCAACCGACCAACCCCCACAAAGCAAGAAAGAAAAGAGACCAGCTCCGTTGTTTTTTAAATCACACGCTTCACTTCGAAGAAAGCCTGGGAACGAAAAGTGGAAGAAAAGGAAAGAGAGTCAGCGGGTTCAAAGAGTGGAAGAGAGAGAGAAGGACGACTCGACGTCGACTGACCTTCAAGTAATACACCTGCCAAGCACAGACGAGCATCAACGCCGCTCCCTGGAAGATACTCCAGTACTTTACTCGCGAGTTGGTGCTTTCGGCGGCTGTAAGGCAAGAAAAAGAGGAAGGAAACGAGGGTCAGCTCGAGCCGTCGAGTTTCCCGTTCCAGGGGTGAGAAGATGAGCTCGAGAGAGAGAGAGAGCTCCTCCTTTGCAGTCGTCCTCCGAGATACGTCTGAGGGGAAAGGTGAAATGTCGACACTCACTGTTCCGATGCACCCTCTCCCTCACGACAATGTACTCCTGCTCGTCCTTCACGTCCTGCAGCGAGTCGGCGAGAGCGCGGATCTCCCTCTCGATGGGAGCGGTCTGACCGTCGTCGGGGACGTAGATAACTCCGTGGACGTTGAACCTATCATAGAGAGTGAGGGAAGAGAAGGAAACGGGAAGTCAGCTTCGAGCTAGAGGGCAGAAGGGAAGGAGATGTTGAGCTCGAGAGTCTCGTTTGTTGCCAGCTCGACCTCGACTCTTTCCCTTCTGATCCCTCGTCCTTCTATCTCGAGCAGTCCCGAAGAAAGAAAATGAAAACTCACGAGACTGTCTTCGGACTGACTGTGCTCATCTCGTTCGAGAAGCAGTACTGGTAGCGTCCATCGATGGCGGAGGTGAAGGTGAACGTTCCGGTTGGGTTTCGGTGCTGATTGTAGATGATTTTGGAGTTTGGGTCTTTGAGCTGTGGAGCATAGACAAAAAAGGTACAAGGGGAAGGGTCAGATATCCTTTCGGGCGAGATCCAGATGTTGCTGAGGCCGTAAGGAGCGAGTTGAAAGGTTGAAGGAAGGAAGGGGAGGAAGGGAGCTCGACCTGACCTGCCCATCTCTTCGTTCGAGCTCAACCATCCGCTTCCTCCTACATCCCTGGACTTCTACTAAAGCTTCTAGGTCTTCATGGAGTCCATGAATCAACCTGCTCTACTCGAGAGCGAGAAAAAGCTCAATTCTATCGAGCTGAGAGCTCGACGAGACCTCGCCGATCCTCGACCCTCCTCCTTCCTTCCTTCCCTCCCTCCTTCCCTCTTCGCTTCGCTACTCGACGCCCAGAAGACCTACGAGAAAGACTCACCCAGAAATCTATATCCAGATGGCCTCCTCCTCCGACCTGATAGGTCACCGTCATCTTGTCCTCCGCGTGTAGATCCTCGAAGAAGCACTCCTTCTTCCCAGCTGCCAGCTCGATCATGTGTGCTCGAGCCGTCGACGACAAGAGCAGCAGCGACGCGAGGAAGAGGAGGAAGAGGGGTGGACGAGAGGGGAGGAGAACCATCTTGAGATGAGGTAAGACGGGAGAGAGGATAGAAAGAAAGGAGATTCGGTCGTGAAGGGGAGGGAGGTTGACGTTGGAGGAAGGATGCGATCTTATCCCTTCCTTCCCTCAAAACCCTCACACCGACTTTCCCTCCTTTTTCTATGTCGCATCTCCCTCCACTTCCTTGACTCAATAACCTGGAAAAAGCTGTCCAGCTCATGATTCACGAGAGATACGATCAGGCTCTTCGACCAAGGTTAGAGCTCCCTTGTGTTTTGAGCCCTTTGCCTTCTCTTCTTCTTTCTTTCGCTTGTTCCTCCATCAACGTTTAGCTTTTGGAGAACCTCTTCGCCCTACTCATAGTTTCGAACGAGGCTTCCCAGTCTGTTCCAGTCTACCTAACACCCAGCGACGGGCTCAAAAATATACCTGAAACGCGCTCTCCTCCTGCGTCCCCCCCTCGCCGCGTGCGCTCTCTCCTTATCGGCCTCTTTTTCTTGGCTGCTCTCCCCTGATCCGGAGCTGTCTGATCTTCCGGACCGTTTTTAGACTATAGATCGGGTGACCTGGAAGAGGGAAGGAAGGAAGGAAGCGAGCGTTGTTTTTCCGCCCTTTCTTCCCTCTCAACGGCCATTCGCTCTCCTCTTCCTCCTCAACTTAACTCCCCACTTTCCTTTTTACCATGCTCTCCTCTTCTTTCGCTCTTACAGCTCTCCTCCTCGTCGGCCAGCTCGCTGCTGCCTCTGATCTCCCTGACTCTCTCGTGAGGAAAGCGTCGAGGAATCCTTCTCGAAGAGCTGCTGGATTGGACTGTATCGTGAGTCCGCACTTCTCTCTCTCTTCACGCTTTTGAGGGAAATTGGAAACCAGGTCTGATTCTCTCTCTTTCTCCATTCTTCTGGCAGTTCACCATCAAGTCAGCCAACGACACGATGTTCGTCCTCCTCTCTTTCCGTCGCTTCTTTTCTTCCTCCGTCTCTGACGCTCCTCTTTCTGGTCAACTTTCCAGTGCTGCGAAGGCGTCCAAGTGTAAGACGATCAACGTCGAAGCTCTCACCGTTCCCGATGCTACGATCTTCGACCTCAAGAACCTCGTTGATTCCGCCGTCGTCAACCTCAAAGGAAACTTGGACGTCTGTGAGTGGTAGACTATCTCCTACTACAGAGATTTCGATTTCGCTCGAAAATTCTTTGCTGACGATTCGGCTTACTACAGGCGGCAAGACTCCTTGGGCTGACGGGCCTTGCGTTCAGGTTCGTCGTGAAGAAGCCCGACGCGTCGTCTCCCGTCTCGGCGAAGCAACTCGACTGACCTTCCCTGTCCTTCGCTTCCCTGATTCCGCTCCACCACGTGTATTTCTAGGTCTCCGGGAAGAACGTTACTTTCAACGGAAACGGATTCGAGCTCTACGGAAACGGTACGTCCCTCGTCTCGTTTCCGATCGTCTCGTTTCGTTTCTGATCTTCGCTGACTCCCACTGTCCCTCACCTTGATTCCTGACAGGACCGGCCTTCTGGGATACCTGGGGTGGTAATGGTGGAGTCCCCAAGGTATACCTGTCCCCTGCAAGCCTCGCTCCTCAATCTTTCGAGCTGATCATTTCCGTCCCTCCTCTTTCTTTCACCTGTTCAGCCCAAGTTCTTCGCTGTACGTTCCCGTCACCCTCTCTTTCTATCGTCCATTTCCTCACGTCCTCCATTTTCCTCTCTGGCCTCGAATGCAGGTCACCATGAGGTCCGTCTCCGTCTTCTCATCTTCCCTGTTCATCGACCTCGACTGACCTCTTTCCCTCCCCCTCTCCTCTCCTTTCATCCTTCTTCAGCGGAGTCTTTCAGGATCTGAAGGTCCGAAGTAGTCCTCGCCATGTATTTTCTATTGGAAACTCGCTTCCTCTCCTAATGCAGAGGATCACCGTGAGGAAATCTCACCTTCTTCGACGCGTCAGAACGGAATTGACCCGTTTGCGCTCTTCTTCCTTTGCGCTTAGGTCGACAACTCCGCTGGAAACGAGTTGATGCTTCTCCCTGGATCTACCGACACGTATCTTCCTGCTGGTCACAACGTAAGTGTCTTCGCTTCGTCCGTCGAGTGAGGCTTCGACTGATCTTGCTGGTCTCGCTTCATTCTTTCCTCAGTCCGATTGCTTCGGTACGTTCGTGCTCGTGATCGAACTGGTGGTATCCCGTTAACACTCTGTCCCCACCTCTAGATGTCAGTGCTACCGGAACGATCATTCAAGACAGCTGGTGCTCGAGTGAGTCGACTTTGCGAGAACGAACGCGTCGTCTCTGTTCGAACTGACTGGTCCCCGCTTTCTTCCTTGCAGACCAAGATGGTATGTTATCTTCTCAAAATGCTACAACCTTTCACCTGCACTTCGACTGATCTCTTCGCCTTCCTCGTGTTCCTCAGATTGCCTCGCCGTGAGTTCTGCGTTCTCCGTCCTCGCCTCCTTGGCTTCTCCTGTCTTCTGAACTAACGTTTTTGCTTCTTCGTTCAAACTATAGATCAACAGAGGATCCGACATCACCTTCCGACGAAACTATTGCGAAGGTGAGCCGCGAGCCGAGGAGTTTAGTCTTTCGATTCTCGTCCTGATCCCCTTTCTCTTCTTTCATATCTACAGGAGGACACGGTATCTCTATCGGATCCATTCAGAAGGACAAATCCGTCTCGAACGTTCTCATCGAAGGCAACACTGTTCGTAGCCAGTTCTGGATCGAGGTCTCGACGAGACTAACGGCGTTGTTTAATTTTTTCAGGTCGTCAACCACACCAACGGATTGAGGATTAAAAGTGAGATATTTCATTCCAGTAGGAATCTCTCTGTCTAGATCTGACGCGGTTCCTTTCGTTTTTTTAGCCGTCGTTGGAGCGACCAACGCCAGCGTCTCCGGTTCGTCCAACGTTTGTTTTGCTTTCCTTTCCTCCTCGCCTGACTCTCTCCTTCTCCTCCAGATATAACTTACATCGGCAACACTGTGATTGGCGCCACCGAATTTGGTGTCATCATTCAACAGGACTACCTCAACGGAGGTCCTACGGGCAGCCCAAGTTCCGAGTAGGTCTCGAAGCCTGCTTCGCCGGGAGCTGACATTCCTTCCCTGATCGTTTTCCGTTGCCTTCAAGTATTCCAATCACCAACATCAAGTTCCTCGGCGCTGAAAATACTGTTAACGTCATCGATGGTGCTCTTCAGGTCAAAGTCCTGTGAGCATCGCGTTCTGCTCCTCTCCTCGCTCCCACAAGTCATCTTCTTCTCGTTCTGACGCCGCTACACCTCTCCACCCTTTCAGCTGTGGGAACGGGACCTGCGGTGGTGATTGGGACTGGTCTTCCCTCACTACCACTGGAGGGCTTCCTGGATACGTGGGTGCTTCGTTTTCTCCGAGTTTCGACGCGTCGAGCTCACCTTCCTGCTTTTCCTCTTCCGCCAGATCACTCCCCTCAACGTCCCCATCACCGGATACACTCTTTCTACTTGAAATGATGGTCTCGCTTGTTAGCTCGTCTTTAGGTTTCGCTCTCTCACTCTTTTGGATGAACGCTTTCCGAAATCGTCGTTCGCCAAAACACGAGAAGAAATCAAAACAGTCCAAGCAAGAAAGGGAGGACTGAGAGAGTATGAGCGAAAACTAAAGCAAGAAAGAATGCGACAAAGCAAAGAGCGAAACAAGTGAATTACAGAAAACAGGTCGAAGGTCGAGTATGGTCGACGTTTACAAGGAAAGAAGGAAAAAAAACAGACAGCAAAGCAAAAACAACCGAGAAAAATAAGCCTAGATCCTGACCTTTCCTTCCAACGATACCCCCAAAGCTCGAGCTACGTCCCCCTTGATCTCGTAGACCTCTTCTTTCCATCCCCACCCTTCCTCGTCGACGAGTTCGGATTCCACGTCGTCGTCGTCTTCCTCCCGACCGGCAAGATGAAGTCCGAACAGTCTAGCTGTGAGACCGGTGAGGGTCATCCAGGAGACGTAGTAGAGTGCTCGAGAAAGAGCGCAGAGAAGGGGGGCGTCTTTTGTTCGAGGAGAGGGAAGAAAAGTGGAGGTCAGTTCGAGACGCGTAGATAAACAGACTGAAGTTGAGCGACGAACCGAAGGCAATCGCAAGAGAGTCGACGTCGAAGAGGCCGCAGGTGGGAGCTCCTCGATGGGAGAGAGTGAAGGTCATGGAGGCGTGGTATTGAAGGAGGAGGATGATAGAAGTGGCGAAGATGGCGAAGGAGGAAGATTGACGTCTAGGAAACAAAAACAAAACGAATCAGCGAAGATTTGCGAGGGAGTGTGCCGTGCTGAACGGAGATAGAAATTCGGTTCACTTTGCAAAGACCAAGGTTGGGATCGAAAGGATCGACGGTAGGAGGAAGAGGGTAGCGGGTGAGACTGATGAAACAAAAAGGACGAAAGGAATGAGCTTCGATCTCGACTCGAGGGACGTGCTGGAAAAGGAGAGAAGATTGAGCTCACATCCCAAGACAGCAGTCATCCACGAGCCAGCCATCAAGCAGGTCAAACTGCCTCCCAGTACCAGACCCAAGAAGATCGGAGACTCCGTGAGCATCTCAGTCGATTCCTCCTCCATCGACGACGCGTCCGAAGGCGGATCGAGTTCGTCCATCTTCTCGTCGAACGAAGATCTGGCCTCCTCGTCGACCGGTAGACTGATACCCTCTTGACGGCGTTGAAGACTTCGCATAAGCTCGAGGATGTAAGCTGACCAGCTGGCGAAGGCGAGGAGCGAAATGGCGGAGGAGAGGAGGAGGAGGTGAGCTCGAGTTGAGCTCGAAGGCATTTCCACGAGTTGAGGAATGACGACGGCTAGTTTTTCCGAGACAACGTAGAGATGAAAAAGTCGAGTCAACTCAGCATCCTAGATGTCTTCTGTAAAGATCTAAGAAACTCACCTGTCCAATATAGCGAAGAAGCGAGCCCGGCGAAGCCCTCACCCCAACCCATCCAACTTTGAAGCTCACCATCCTTTCTCCTCCCTCCCTTGAGCATCTCCCCTAGACTGAGCGCCCAGATCCCCAACAGAGTGGTTCCGGCTTGGACGAACATCCTCGTCCTCAGATCGTCGGTTTTTGGAGTGACTGGGTGGGTCGAAGCGAGTTTGGAGATGAGGAGGGTGCAGAGAAGGGAGAGGACGAGGTGAGAAGAGGTACGGAGGGAGAGCATGGTGAGGGAGGATGCTGAAGAAACGAAAGGAGTGTGGGTTTGGGTGGACGAAAGAAGAAGGAGAAGCAGGTTCAGGGAATGGGAAAAGGAGAGCAGAGAAGATGACAGTTTGGAGGAAGGTGAGAAAGACAGGGACAAAAAACAAAAAGAAGGAGACGGAGAGAGGGGTCGAGGTCTCGCGTCAACAACCCCTGACCAAACAAGCTCAGACCGCTCGGAAAAACTTGAGGACGAGTTGTTCGTTGAAGGGAGGAAAAACACCCCTCTGAGGTCCACGGGGAACGGTCGTCAAGTCAAACCTACGGGAAGAAGCTCAACAGAAACCGTCGCGACACCTCCTGCTTTATCGTTTCAGCGCTCAATCCCTGACTGCTCTTCCTTCCTGGCCTTCTCTCCCACTCGAGAGGCCTTCTTCGACACTCAGGGTACCCAGTGTTCAGCCGCCAATTGATCAAAGTTCTGCTGAGAGGCAAGGTCTTAACGCGTCGCCATCTTCACCCTCTCTTCCTCCGATTCCTCTCCCCTCTACGCTTCTTTGTGATCTTCGTCAACAAAACAAGAATGAAATGTACGCCCTCGTGACACCTTAGTCTAATAGTGAACTAATCTACATCCTCTTCTAGAACAACTACAAAACGACCGAACCCTCCCCGATCTACTTCTTGCTCTTGTCCGGCAACTCCTCCACCCACCCGATCTTCTCGAAGCAACAGAACACCAAATCGTAACCTTCGAACTCGTAACCAATCCTGAATGAGGCGAGGAAGGGAAAGAAAGACGTCAGCTTCGATGCTTCTTCGTCCCTCGACGCGTCTCCTCGCAAGATACGACGAGACAGCTACGAGGGTCGAACGAGAGGAAGAATAACGGGAAAGGAAAGCTTACCTATCCCTCCTCCTGTACCCCTGCAACAACCCTCTCTCATCCAAAATCTTCGCTCCCTTTCCCCACCCGTTCTCCTCCCCAGCACCGTCCTCTCCCTCGTCCGCCGAGCTTACAAACAGCGTGACCGTCAGCCTCCCAGGCTCGAAGATATCTACGACCTTCCCGATCAACGTCTTGAGGTCGGGGAACCCGTCCTTGGAGGTCGAAGGGAGGGAGATGTTGGATTCGAAGGAAGCGTAGGAGTAGCCTTGCTCGGGAGTGACGTGAACGGTCCAGTATCCTTCCGAGGAGTCCAAAGAAGAGACGGAGGAGGTGGTGGAAGTGAGGGAGGCGATGGAGGAGGCGAGGTTGGAAGTGAGGGAGTCGGAGGCGGGAGGAGATCGGACGAGGGCGTTGGCGGAGTAGCCGCAAGGGTCGAAGCCATAGGAGTCGAGGGTGGTGAGAGAGGCTGGGAAGAGGGAGGTGAGGAGTGAAGATTCGCTGAGAAGGTGGAAGAAGAGACGAGCAGTCAGCGAGAGGTTCGACGGGAGCGGAAAGACGCGTCGCGCGAAAGTTGCGAACGCCAATGCAAAAAGGGCTTACGAGATGTTGTTTCCCAGCACATCCCCTTCAGGTGCCTTCAGCGTGTCCGCTGCCAATGGCGGAGGGTAGAACTGAGCCCTCGACCTCGCCGAGAGGTGGGTCATCAAAACCTCGAGGGTCTGATCGTCTCCTCTTCCTCGATGCAAAGTCCCCAAACTAGGCAACCTCAACGGCCTCTCTACGACCTCCGATCCAGCGTCAACGACCTTGGTGTGGTTCTTGGCCGGAGGGAAGTTGCTGCCTGAGGTAGCGGAGCCGTGGGTGCTGACGGAGGAGGACGAGTCGGGGAAGTGAAGAGCTGCTGAGGCGAGAGCGTCTTTGAGGACTGAGGAGGTTGATGCGTAAGAGGAGTGATCGCCGGAGGAGGTGTGGGTGTGATGGGGAGCTGGGGTGAGGAGGTTGGATAGGGAGCTGAGGAGTGGTGTCGAAGGTTCGGAGGAGCAGGGAGTTTGAATCTCTCGGGGAGCGGTAACGTAGAGAAGCCAGTGGTCTCCGTTCATAGGTCCGACGGTGTAGGCTGATCCGTTGTCTTCAAGGTGAGCCGAAATTGCAAGAAGAAAGTCAGTTTCGACTTTGTGACGCGACTTGAGCGCGTTCGCTAAGAAAGAGGAAGACGAGAGCTCACCGAAAATGTCGTCCAAGAATCCGACCTCAGCAGTCCAGCCTCCTTTGTAAGGTCCGATCTGGTACTCGGGGAACATAAAGCTCTTCCTAGAGTAGAAGCATCGGTAGACGGAATCGAAACCGGCGTAGTCTTTGGCGATGGAGAGGATCCGAGGGAGACCGAGGAGGTTGAGGGTCGTTCCGCACGTCTTGAGGATGAGTTTGTTGGGGAAGACGAAGAAGGATGACTCGCTGAGGAGAGCAATATAAGTGAACCAGAAGTCAGTAAACTGGAGAGTGAAAGTGTGGGAGTCACGTAGTGAGGAACGAGATACGAGAAACGGGAGAAAAAGAAGGAGGAACGAGGAGCCGTCGAGCTCTGCCATTTTTTCGGTTGAAACGGCTGAGCCCAATATGCCCATCGAACCACAGGACAACGGGTTAAACAGTGTATGTCGGCCGCCACGAGCAGAGGCGGAACCTACCGAACCTACTGCTCGTTGAGCAGCAAAAACGGGTAGGAAAAAGGAAGGAAGGGAGTTGCGAGCTCGACGTCCTTGTTCCTTCCTCTTTGCTCCCAAGTCCTGCCTTCCTGCGACGTCTAATCCACCCTATCCCTCCAGCAGACGACAGAGACCACTCAGGAGGAAGCCACAGTTTTTTTTTCCTGCGTCTACAGCGAGAAATACGGTGAAGGAAGAAAACTCGCGACGCACCTGAGGAGATACGCGTCGACCTCTTCGCCCTCTATGAAGCTCAGGACTTTGCACTTGACGATGTCGAGCATATCCTCCCAGACCTCCCTAGGGACTCGTCGAAGCCCCTGCCATGGCTCACCTCCTTCCCGAGGAGGACGAGTTGGGAAGTCGAAGGAGGAAGGGGGGGCGGGAGGAAGAGGTTCGAAGGAGGGACTGAACCAAAGCTCTATAAGCTTTTCTGTTCCCTCAAACGGCGTAAAGTCCGAAGCAGAGGCCATTTGTCCGAAGCAGGGAGGAAGATTTGAAGGTAGGGAGAGGGAAAAACGGAGGAAGGAAGGGAGGAAGGGGACCGTTCGAGCTCGAGAGCGAGAGCTAGGGGTTGGATTTGAGTTTGGTTTTTGGTCCTGAGAGAGAGGGAATCGAGGAGAGTCGAACTATGGAGTCGTGGAAGTTTACAGGGGTTGGGAGGAGAGGAGGGAGGTGGTGGTTTGGAAGGAAGGAGGGCGGTCGCGAAAAAAACGAGCTTGCCTCTCTGAGATCTGAAAGCCCCCGCGGAACGAACAGCTCGACAGAGCTGACCTCAAACCACAACAACAGAAGATGGCTCCTCTGTTTAAACGCAAGAACTCCTCTACCAATCTTACGGCTTCCCCATCCTCCTCGTCGCTCGCCAACGGAGCATCTTCGTCGTCGATCAAGGCTTCCCCTTCCTCCTCCTCGCTCGCTCCTCCCGCTTCAAGCTCGGCTTCCATCGTAAACGGCTCCTCTTCAAGATCCAGAACGGCCAGCATAACATCATCTATCGGTACAGGAGGGCCCGATGCTGCTGCTGGTCCAGGTATCAAGTGAGTTTGTCTAATAAAAGCATGAGAAGAGGCGACGTGGGCTGGAAGCGAGAAGAGCACCGAAGGCAGAGATCGCTCTCCTCGCAAGTCGTACGACGATGCCACAAGGTCGTAGATCGACTGTATACTAGGCCACCGAGTCGATGGCAAAGTTTGGCGTCCTTTGCTCTATGGATGGAGGCTCAAGGAGCTGTTCTCCCGCTCCCTTCCTGGGCCCATCTCTCTCTGTTCAGCTCGCGATCTCCACTCGTCTGATCTGACCATCCGTCTTCCCTCTTCCTTCAACCCTCCTCAGACGAAAGTCCTCCAAAATCCTTAGAACTCTCGGCTTCTCCTCCAAGAACTCCTCTTCGTCCTCCAACACTTCGCTTCCCTCTGGAGGAACTCCAACGAAACCTCCTCCCGCGGCTTCCTCCTCCTTCGCTGCCCCAACAGACTCTCCTCCCGGATCCGTCTCCAAACGATCCAAGTCCATCTGGAAGAGGAGATCTAGCTCCTCTGGTACTCCTCCGGATCTTCCGTCCCCACCGAGCTCGAGCGCTGCTCCGTTGAGTCTGGGATCCAAGGTCGTCGACGTGGACGGCAAAGACGCTCCTCGAGCTTCCTCTCCAACTTTCGCCGTTCCTCCTTCCTCTTCTACCTCGACCACGCTTCCTGGAACCACTCCCACCTCCACCTCCCCAGCCACCTCTCTCCAACCCAACTCCCCGGTCGCTTCCATCAAAACCTTCTCAGCAGCAGCAGCAGCCGTCATCCCTCGGTCTCCAAACCAACCTCACCTTCCTTCCTCCCTCTCCTCCTCCCTCCTCCCCATTCGAACTCGAACCGCCTCGACTTCAGGAGAGTCTCTCTGGTCCTACGACTCCGATGGATCCTCGATATCAGACTCAGGTTTCGTCACTCCGGACGAGGGACTTTCGGAAGTCGGAGAAGAGGAGGAAGAGGAGGGTCACGATCCTGAGGCGACGCTTCCTCGTCGGACGACGGCAAGCTCGGCAGGGTTGGGACGACGACTTTCTAGGAAAGACTCGAAACGTGCTCAGTTGACCAGGGATGCTCAGGACGCCGAGGAGGAGGTGGTTGTAGGAGCTAAGATGAGATCTATCAAGAGCAGTCCAATCCCGGACGCGATCAATCCCAACCCGAGCGTCAAGCAGGAGGATATCCTGGCTGAGGATTTGAAGACTTGTCATCAGGTCATGGCTCTCGTGAGTTCCCTTTCCTTTGCGTACTGGAGGTGCTCGATGGCGAGGAAGCTGCTCGTTGTCGGAAGAGGAAGGTCGAACTGACGCGTCTGTGGTATCCGTTTCAATCTCGTACAGTTCCTCAACTCTCACATCTCGGAGGCCGAAAAGATCATCAAGGAGGGAGATTCTCTCAGGGAGAGACTTTACTACCAGGTTGGAGATGCCATCCTGTCGACTTTGACGGTTCGTCCCTTGTTTTGTTTCCGTTTCGAGCACAACGCGTCTTTCGCTCGAGCTGATCGCTTCCCCTTCTCTCTTCCGGTCCATTTTTCTCAGGGAATGATGACTTTTGAACCATCAGACCTGAAACACGCTATCAAAGTGACGACTTACTGCACTGAGCTTGCGTGAGTTTAACCTTGCCCTTTTTGACGCGTCGACGCTCTCTTTACTGACGCGACCTCTTTCTCGTCTTCCTCTCTAGCGCTTCCCATCGTCGTCACTCCACTTCCATTACCTCTCGTCTCTCTGGATTCGTTAAAGGTGGAGGAGGAGGCAACGCTTTCATCAAGGGGATGACCGTCGTTCAACGACACGTGAGTTCCTCGTCGACCGAACTCATCTCCTTCTTGAAGCCTTAGACTGACCGTTACGTCTTCTCTGCAATCATGTAGGCCGAGCTCGTCTATGCTGAGACTCTGCTGATGAAGTCGGTTCTCGGTATCGTCGCGGGTGGAGACGTGAGTTCTCCCTTTTCGTCTCACCTCCGCTCCCGCTCCCGCTCCCGTCTCTTCCCCTCTCCCAAATCTCTATCTAACTAATCCCTCCCCGTTCTCCCTCCTCCATTCAATCCTCTCACAGTGGATGGCTCTCGTCAAAGAAGCTCTCAACATGCGAACAGGAGACGCGATCTACCGCTCCCTCAACGCGTTCCTCGAGCACGCCGACTCGGTCGCTCCTGGAGGCTACGACGACACGATCGATAAGGATCTGAGGAGCGGAGTAGGACTTGGAACTGGACTCAGTGCTTTGATGTTGAGCTTGTTGCCTGGGAAGGTTGTCAAGGTGAGTCGTCGTTTCTCGACTTCGAGCTCTTTCCGCTTCGAGATTTGGACTGACTCTTCTTTCGTCTTTACTCGTCGTCCTTTACAGATCGCCGAGATGTTTGGATACCACAGCTCGAGGTCGTACGCCCTCGGGAAGCTCGCTGAGTCCGGAGGATGGACAGTGGAAAACAAGGAGCCAGGGATCACCATCGCTGAGGAAGGGCTGAGAAGACCTGTCTCGGATCTTGTGTTGATGCTATATCATCTCATCGTGCCGTCGCTTGTACCCGGTGAGTTCCTTATGCTCTGCTCTCAAAATCAAACGAGAGGGGTAACTCAGTAAGAGCAGACGACTAACGGTGATTCGTTTCAATTTCCTCAGTTTCTGGCGTCGATATCCCTTTCGCCGAGAAGGTTATGTGGTGGAATCTGGAGCGGTGAGTAAATCTCTCTTCTCTTGCAAGATCGTCTGAGGCTGACAGCTTGTTTCTTCGTCGTTCAAGATACCCAAACGGAGTCTTCACTCGTTCGTCTCCGTCCTCTCGTTCTTCTCTTTCACGAGACGCGATGCTGAACTCATTTTCTCTTCCAGTCTTCTTCCAATCTCGTCTCCACGTCCTTCAGTGCCAACCACACAAGTCCAACATCGTCCTCGAGAAGGCCATCGCCGCTCAGAGCGAGTGAGTCGAGTCTTCCCTCGTCCTTCCCATCGATCGTCTTCGCCGACTCTGACTTGCGTCTCCTTCCCTTACTTTCCCCAGCTACATCCAACTCCAGCTCATCGCCAAATGGGATCGAGGAGTCAATCAACTTACGCTCTGCTCTTTCGACGAAGCCGCCAGCTGCTTCGAGGAGCTCTACACTGGGTCGAACTGGAGCAAAGCAACGTACCTCTAGTGAGTCGTTCTCCTCTTCCCCTCAAGCTTCACTGGATGCCCGGCACTGACGACCCTCTTGTCCACTCTACAGCTCTCACGCTGCTGCTTTGGTCGAGGCTGGAGATGACGAGAAGCACGAGAAGGTCGTCGCTGCGATGGAGGGCGTCCCGAAGAACGTCAAGAAAGTGAGTCGACGAATCGAAAAGCCACTTCCTTCTCGAGCTTCAATTCTAACTCCGTTTCTCGTCGCGTCCCAGGTCGCTGGAAAGACTCTCCCCATCGAGAAGTTCGTCTCGAGAAAGGCTAGGAAGTTCCTGCTTCAAGGACGGTTGTGCTTGCCTGGTCTCGAGCTGGTGAGTCTTTCAATCTCATTCAGACCCTTCCCGACCTCTCAACTGACCGATGCTGTCAACTTTTAAGAGCTACGTCTTCGGAGCTCTGTCGCACTCGCCCGCCTACGTCCTTTCCTCCCTCACCCTTCGTCGAATTCAGAAGGTCATCGACGAGCTCGAGGCTGTCGAGGATCCTTCGACTTATGGGAAAGGAGACGAGTACTGGGATGGTGAGCCTCTCTCCTTCTCTTCCTGTCGAACGAAGCTCCCGTGCTCACTCAAGTCTCCTCCTCCCTCCTCCCAGACTGGGTCCTCGCTCACTTCTTGAAAGGATTCGCTCTTGGAACCTACGCTCTCCCTAGTGCTATCACCGTCGTCTCGGAGGACGATCCCAAGGAGTCGCTCGTCGGAGAGGCGAGGAAAGCTTTGTCGCTCGATGCCATCGCTGCTTTCCAAGAGGTTCTCGACGTGAGTGATGTTTTCCTCTCTCGCTCTCTCATCTCTTCGTTCGTTGATCATCTTCCTTTCGCCTCTTTACTCAAAACCAGAACGGAGGCAAGATCGTGCTCGACCACTGGCTACTCTTCTTCGCTCACTTCGAGATGGGACAGATCTACGAGAGGAAAGAGGAGTGGACGAAGGCTGAGTCTCACTACGTGACTGTTCTGAGCGGTGAGTCGTCTTTCCTTTCTCTCTTCCTACGTTCACAACTGACTATCTCGTTTTGCGTTGGTTCCTTTACGCTACAGGTCGACCGCCCGAGCTCAATCCTCACCATAAGATGGTTCGTTCCTCTGCGTCCTCCTTTCCTTTGACCGCCGCTGACTCTCGCCCAACCTCGTTTCAACAGAACGGGAAATACTCGCTCGAGAGTGCTCTTCGACTCAAGTGTGGAACCGCTCTCGACGGGGTGAGAGAGAAGCTTCGACCTACGTCGAAGTAGAGGGGGGAAGGGGAGAAAAGGAAAGGTCGAGTTCGGACGAGGCGTTGAACTTCTCGTGCGAGAGGAGGACATTTTCGGATAGTTTTGTTTCTCCTGCTTCTGCTTTGGGTCTTCTGGTACACTTATTTTGCCATTTCGTTTACGATACCCTATTTCATCTTCGTTTAATCTTTTTGGAGAAAGTGCGAGGGGGGCCTGCTCGGGAGGGAGGGAGGAAGGAGAGCTCAACGAGGGAGGAGGAGCGAAAACGAGGCTTCAGGTCGTCTGAGCATTTCTTTTTGAGCAAGAGGTCGGCTCAGTAGTCATAATAGTGGAGCCAAGGGAAGTAGGAGACTGATGGACAGTAAGACGGCGGGAGGAGGAAGAGAAAGGAGGGAAGCAAGGTCGCCCCAAACTCCCACCCACTCCTCCTCTCGACTTCCCTCCTCTTCTCGATGCCTCCTCGTGATTAAAGTCAGTCACGGAAGATATAGAGGGGTGAAAGGGATGCCAGCGGACGTACTTCGAAGACCTGCGAGGAGAAGAACGAGAGAGAAGGAGAGGTGAGCGAGCGTTTCGAGCTGTAAGCGACGAGCTTGGTCTGGACTCACCAGAGATGCCAGTCCTGATGATGAGAATAGGAGCAAGCCGTGGGTTAGAAGGAGGTGGAGTAACGAGAACGAAGGTCATGGTGGCGGTTTGGGGAAGAAGAAGAGAAACAGCGACGCTTCGTCGACTGACTTCTTATCCTCACTTCCGCATCGCTTCAACACGAGACCTGCATAAACGCCAAATGTGCTGCACTCTACTAACTCATCTCTTCGAGCTGAGGGCTGGCCGAAGGAAGGGGAGGACGACGCGTCCGTTTGAGCAAGCTCGCAGACCGTGGCGAGAGTCGTCGTGGTCTCTATGTCCAGACCGACGATCCGAAACTGAGAGTGAGGATAGATGCGAGGAAGCGGGACTGAATAAGCTGACTAACGACGCTGGAGAGAAGAGGCGAGGGGACAGAGAACGGGAGAGAGAGACAGAGAGGGAGGGTCGGTCAGCTTCGTTCGAGCAAGAGCCTGGGAGATGCGAAGAACTCACCAGAGATGCAGAACAGAATAAGAAATGGATCGAGAAAGGCTGAAGAGACGATACGAGGGTGAAGAAGTAGAGGTCAGCGTTGTTTACAGGTGTTGAGGGAAGTCGAAAGAGAGAGGGAGGAGCAGAACGAGCTCACCATTCAATCAGGAGGGCGAATCGTCTCAGTCCCTTCGTTCGCCACTCGGAGATTCCTTCCGAGCCTCAGCAGTGAGCTCAACTGATGCGATAGACGAGCCGGCTGCTGAGAGTATCGAAGTTGAGGTGTTTGAGGGCGAGGAACGAAAACGAAGAGGGAGGGAGGGAGATGTTGAGCTCGGACGATTGAGGTCGAAGAGGTCTCCTGGCACGCAACTCTGCTTCTGGAGCACGAGCCTGAACTTAGCACGAGACCAAGAGAAATGGAAGAGAAGATCAGCATCTGGAATGGATAAATAGAGACAGTGAACGAGCTTCGAACGAACGAAGGGAAGGTTCAGGAGGGAAGAAGGGGGGAGGGAAGGGATCGAGCTCACCGTCGCAAGTCTCTTGAAGATCTTCATGTAGAAAGTCAGGTGAGAGTATACCCTTCATGCGCTGCCAGTGGAGGAGCTGAATCTTTGCTCCCGAAAAGAAAAGAAGAACAAGAGCTGCTGGTCGTTTGAAGCTGACCTCTCCCCCTCCTGCTCTTTCCACCCAAACCATCACCATCTCCCCGCTCCCTCTGCCTTCCCTCCCTCACTCCCAATCTCTACACTCCCCCTCTCCTCCTCCTCCTCCTTCCCTCCACCGCCATGTCCCTCACCAGCTCCGCCGTCTCTTCCTCTGAAGATCCTACGCTCCCTCCCTTCCACGCCGTCCGACCTTTCGTCCCTCCCGAAGAGTTCCTCCCTTTCATTCGAACCTCCGTCCAAACCAAGCACCCTTTTCGACTCGACTACCTCTTCCCTGATCCTCCTCAGTGGCTGGACAATTTGATTCCGATCGTAGGGGTTTCCATAGCGACGGGGACGTTGATCGGACTGTACAAGGGAGGGGCGACGAGGGCAGCGAGGTTCACGGCGGAGAATGCGCATAGGAAACCGAGGAGGTTGAAGGCTTGGTTTTATTACAAGAGGGTGAGTACAAGAGTGCATTTGGTTTGGGCTTATGTGTAGAAGGGAAGGGTTGGGAGGGCTGAGGGGAAGGGCGAGAGAGGCGAGGAGATGGGAAGGAGGAGATGGTTGAGCTCGTTCGCTTCGTCGTTCTCTGGCTTCCTTTCTTCGCATTCTTCGAGACTTCGGTCCAGAAGATCACAACGCGCACATACTCCTCCTCTCGCTACAATCTCTATAGATGCCGCGAGATCGAAACGAAGTGAGAAACAGCAACATCTCCCTCCTCGGATCACTCCCCGGTCCTTCAGCCGAGCTCACCATCTCACCATCTCCTTCCTTCTTACGAGCTCTTCCCTCCTCCCTCTCTTCTCGTCTCCTTAACCAACCACTTCTATCCTTTCCTCTCCAGTCCAAAAACTACAACGTCCTCCTCGGCGCCACCGGCTCGGCCGTGAAGTACTCCTTCCGCTTAACCACCCTCCTCTGCTCCTTCTCCCTCCTCTCCTCCCTCTTCTCCCAATCCTTCAAGAAGGCCAAAATCTGGAGGGACGAAGATCGACTTGCTCGGTCTCTTGTACGGAACTACGACGGGTTGGGGAATTCAAAGACAGAGGAGGAGGAGAAGGAGGCGGGAGGAGAAGGAACGATGCAGAGACTGTGGCCCAACGAGGATGGGTTTGAGCTTTGGGATTGGGTGGGAGGCGTAGGGAGCGGGATGGCTGCTGGAGGAATTATGACGGTAGGGCTGGGGCTGTATCGTGAGTAGGCTTTCTATGCTTTCGTTTCGGATTGGGTTCGTTCGTTCGTCGTCGCGTCAAGCTCACCTCAGCCCTTCTCCCTCCTCCCTTCCGCCCTTCCTTCCTTTCCTCTCTCTCCTCTCCTCTTTCTCGCACTTCTACAGGCCACTGGTATCCTCCATCGATCCTCGTCCCCGCTCTCTACGCCATGGTCGGAGGTGGTTGCCACGGAGCTCTCAACCTCTACAACGCTCGAGACCGTCGCGAACGACGCGTCGAACGGATCGCTCTCAGGGACAAGCTGCTGAGAGGAGAGGAAGCGAAGGAGGATAATGCGAAGTGGGAGGAGCTGGAGAGGTTGAAGATGGAGGAGGTGAAGAGGAGGCTGGGGGAGGAGGAGAAGAGGTTGCAGGAGGAGAGGGTGAAGGAGAAGAAGGGGAAAGGGGAGTGGGTCGGGTGGGTGCTGGCGATGATGGGAGGGAAGTAGGGAAGAGGTTTGGTATGTGGACGAGGTTGATGTTGTTTTTCGAGGAAGCTCTACGTCGCTCGCTCTCCCTCTCTCCCTCGCAATCTCGTCGTCGCCGGACGGTCGGACGCGTCACTTCCCTCCTCCCCTCTCAATTCAACCCACCTCTCACCTCTCGCCACTCAACTACCTACCCCGCCCTTTCTACAACTTATCATTTACCTCCCTCTATACCCTTTCACTCTCGGTTCTCTCCCTTTAGCATCTTCAACAACTCACGATCGAAATGACCTTTTTAACGAAACCTTTTCTTCCCTCCTTCTCCCACCTCTCTACTAACCTAACCCCCCCCATCCTACTCGCCTCTTTGTCCCTCACCGTACACACCCAAAATACAACAAAAACAACAACAGCAACACGACGCGTGCGACCCGATCGAGACGCGTTTCGATTCGCAAGCTCCGTCCCCCTGTCCTCTCTCTTCCTCCCTCCCTCCCTTCCTTCCCACCAACCACCACCTCCCTTCCACCCACAACCCAACCTCAGCCCCACCTTCAACACCAACTCACTCACACGTACGTTCTCCTCCTCTTCCTCTCAGACGAAGTTGACTCGTTTTCGTTTCGTTCGTTTTTCGCCACCCAGAACGAAACACCATGGCTGGAAAGACGACCGCCTCTGGGAAGAAGATGGTTAAGAACGACGAAGGGGAGACGAAGAAGAGACATTCGAAGAGCGCTCGAGCTGGGTTGGTGGTCAGTCCGTCTTTGTTGGGGACTCAGGAGAGGAAAGAGATTTGGGTGGCGAAAACGAGGAACGAGAAACTGACCCTCGTCCGTCGTTTCGTTCGACAGTTCCCCGTCGGAAGAGTTCTCAGACATCTCAAGAAGGGAAGGTTCGCGAGGAGGGTTGCGTTGGGAGCTGCGATCTACTTGGCTGCTGTGTGAGTGCGAGAACGAGGGAACGGAGGGAGAGAGGAGGGAGGCGTCATAGGAGGAGAGGAGGAGATGAGAGCTGACCTTCGTTTCGGTTTCGTTTTCCCTCTTTTATTTCGTGTACGTATAGCCTCGAGTGTGAGTTCGTCGTTCTGTCTTTGGTTTGAGAAGGGATTTGAGGGTGGATGGGAAGATGGGTGGAAGGAGAGGGATGGAAGGGAGACGAGACGAGACAAAGGGAGCGACGACGACGAGACTCGAGCTGACCTTGTTCCTCTCCTTCCCCTTCTATGCTTTCGCATTTTGTTTTTCCTCCGTTACTTGATATCTCCTTAGATCTTACCGCTGAGATCCTGGAGTTGGCTGGAAACGCTGCTCAAGACAACAAGAAACGACGAATCGTCCCTCGACATCTCGTTCTCGCAGGTCAGTTTCTTTCTCTCAAACCCCCACCTCTACTTCAAACCCCTCTTTCTGACTCCCTTCTTCTTTCCTTTCCCTCGATGTGAGCAGTCAGGAACGACGAAGAGTTGGACGTCTTGCTCGCCGATGTTGTCATCTCGGAGGTTCGTCCTCTCTCGTCGCGTCTCTCACTTCGCCTCTTCCTTCTCTCTCCGCCGCTGAATTTCCTCTTCCCGTTGTTTTTGGGTTGGATTTCAAAAAGGGTGGAGTCCTCCCCAACATCCGACCTGAACTCAAGAAGGCTCTTCCTCCCAAGAAGACTTCGAAGAAGAAGAAGGTCGCCGTCGACGTCGAGATGAACGATGAGACTCAGGAGGAGGTGCGCTGCCTTTCTCTTTCTTTCCCCTCTTCGTTCGTTCTCTCGGGAAAGCTGATCTTCTTCTTTCGGTTGGGGATTTGAAGGTCTGAACGAACGAACATGGATCTCGAACCGTCATCTCGCTCGTCTCTTCTCGTCGTCTCTCGAATCGGTCACTCTCTCACGTCTTTGCTTAGTTCGCTCTTCTCTTTTCATCCTCTCTAAGTTTAGCTTATTTTCTCTTCTCTAGTTCGATCATCATGCTTTTCTCTCTTTTTCCACTTTCTCTCTCGAAACGAAAGAGGAACGAGCGTTCGAGCTGCATCGGGAGGAGAAGAGAAGGTGATCTAGGGGTCTGGCTTTCCTCCCTCCGTTCCTCTCATTTTGCACGTTTTACAGATCACATTAAGTTCGTCAAGAAAAAATCTACCGAGATAAGGATAAGATCTACAGCTCCAGCTCTTCCTTCCCACTCTTCTCCTCCTCCTCCTTCGTCGGGGTCGGAACGATTCCCTCCAACGGCTCCAGGCTCTTCCCCTCCAAAGCCTTCCCTCCCACAGCAGCGTACGCGACCGAAAGAGGCGTGATCGTAGCTATAGCCATCCCCAGCACAGAGTGAACCTTCCTGCCTAACGAAGGATCGACCGAACAGGTCGTTGTCTGAGAAGGAAAGCGGACGAGAGGTCTCAGCGAGGACGAACGAGAGACGAGAAAAGGCAGAGAGAAAGACTCACCATCTTCAGCAGATCAATCTCCACCTCCTTCTCATCTACCACAACCAGGATGATCTGTCTCGGCTGCAGAGCTTCCCCATCGAGGATCTCATCGTCGTTGCTCTCCTCGAGAATCGCGTCCTCGACCTTCGCTTCGACGAGAGGGATCCGTTCGACGAGCTCGGCGGAACCGAAGTGAGCTGTGAGGAAAGGGAGGAGCCGTGATGGATCGAGAGAGGGAGGTGATGTTGAGTCGGAGGGTGAGGAGTGGTCGTGGGAGTGGTTGTGAGAGTGGCGATGGCGTTTGGAGGTCACTGAGAACGAGAGGAGGAGGGAGATGCGTCAGGAAACGAGCTCGACGCGACGGAGAAGCTAGAGAGAAGAGAAGGAGACGAAGGAAGACTCACTCTTCACCGAAGCTTTGCTCTGATCGATACCGAGAACGAGGGTAAGAGCAGCATCGGCGATCATGTCACTGCTCGAGCTGGCGACCCATTCGAGGGTGAGCTCTCGCTCTCCCGTCAGTTTCAGATCGAGAGTCGACATCACCTGCGAACGAGCAAAGAGGTAGAGGGAACAGTCAGTTCAGCCACGACAGGGAGGGCGAAAAGGGAGAATAGACGACGGCTCACTCTCAGCACCGGCTTCTCGTTGGCATCAACTCCCTCAACCACAGCTCCAAACATCCCTTCGAGATGCCACTTCACCAACTCCCATCCAACATCCAAAGCAACCTTCTGCCGCTGAATAATCGTACTCGTTTCCAGTCCAGTGAAGTCTCGAAGGTCTGCTGAGTCGAGGAGGGTGTAGGAGAAGTCCTTCGAGACGAGAAGGCCGGAGACGATTTGGGAAGCGGAGGGTGGTTTGGCGGCGAGGGTTCCGATGGCCTGAGAAAGGAAAAAAAGACGCGTCAGACGGTGCAAGGAGAGGGATGAGAAGAGAGAGAATAGCCGTACCTGAGCCATATGCTCGGTTCGAAGAACGATGTCGAGACGCTCGGTGTTTCGAGGAGAGTGGACCTTGACGTCTCGTTCGGCGAACTTGGCGTTCTTCTCGAGTTGTTGACGAAGATTGGCCATTTGGTGACGTTCTCCGTGGACGAGGACCTGCGAGGCGAAGTCACTGGTCAGCGAGAGAAAAGGCACATGTCGAGAAGGGAGAACTGAACGAACGACGTGAGCGGCTCCGATTTGTTCGATGAATTCGGTGTTCTGGGTTCCATCGACGTGTTGGGCGAACGAGACCGTCTCGATGGACATTCGGAGAGGGATCTTCTGTCCGTTCATCCCTTCGATATCGTCGAGTCCAGTCTTGTCGGTGATGTGCTAGTGAAGACGAGAGTAAAGAAGTCAGCTCGAACTGGAGAGAGACGCGTCGAAGAGGCCATCGAGAAGGCTCACCCTCGCCATTGACCCATTCGTCGAGTACCCCGTCAAGATCAACCCGTTCTTGCTCTCCGGCGCCCACTTCTCCAACAGCACTCTACTAGGTCCAGCGTGCATCAACCCGGGACTCGCCAGCATCACACAAGGTCCGTCGTCCTTCCATCGCTGCACGTCTCTCAGGTGGGAGATGTGTTTGAACTGGAACGGGTTCTCGTGTCGAGAGAAGGTCGTTCGGATGGAGGAGTTCATGGAGTGGATGTAGGATTTGTAAACCTCCATGCACTGACGAGCGAGATGGGATCCGTAGTAGATGGGGATGGAGTGAAGGTCCGGGTTGTTGGACCAGAACTCGTCGAGGATGAGGAGGATTTCGACGGCGGATCCTGCGACGAAAACGGGAAGTAGGCAACGACCTCCTCTACGAACAATCTTCTGGACCTCATCTGAAGAAAAAAGAAGAGCGGCGAGAAGGTCTAGATCAGCTGCAGTCCGAGAACGAGAGCAGAGAAACGAAAGAGTCGCGACTCACTCAAGAACCTCTCCTCCTTCTCTTTCCTCCCCTCCAAAGCCATCGTTCCGAAGGTGCTCTCCCCAATCATCACATCCGGCCTCTCGAGTGGCACCTCAGCAGGTACGAGATGCCTATCGATCTCCCTCGAGATGTCTCCCGTGTAGAGAACCTTGAGTCCAGCGACCTCGATCATGAACTGGGCTGCTCCGAGGATGTGACCTGCATGGTAGGGAGTGAAGCGGATTCCTCCTGGGAGATGGATGGATTGATGGTAGTCGACGGTTTGAATGGCGGTGAGGGAGTTGAGAACGTCGGATTCGGTGAAGAGAGCGTCGTCGTTGGTGTTTGAACGGCTGAACAAGAGAAGGAGAAGGAAGGTGAGCTCGAGCTCAAACTTGGAGAGAGAGGGAAAGATGGAGACTCACGAGCGAACTCGAATGAAATCCTGCATGATGTACCGGTAGATTCCCTTCGTAGCGTGAGTCATGTAGACTTTTCCTGGTCCGTCTCGGAAGTTGGTCTGGAGAGCAAAGGGAGGCGGGAGGGGAGGGAGGGAGGAAGGAAGGAAGGTCAGCTCGAGTCCTCCTGAGCTCTTCCAACGCTCAGATCTTCTACAAAATGGCGCGAAGAGAGGCTCTCGAGGAGTGGGCGATAAGTGTATTGTGTTGAACGGTCATGCCATCTCGAAACGAAGGGTGTAGAGGAGTGGAAAGGGAAGGAGAAGGAAGGAGGACGTCGAGGTGGTGGACTCCTCGTAGAGCTCCCTCCCACTCCCTCAACCTGAGCTTGATCCGAGAAAAAGTGGCACAGAACTCACCTTCTCCATGATATAAGCCAATCCACCAGCATGATCGAGATGAGCACTGAAGAAACAACGGCAGAAACGAGTTTCAGCTTCGAGCTCAACCTCCTTCTCCTCCCTTCCCTTATCCCTTCCTTCTTCTCCCTCCTTCTCCGCCAGAAAACAAAGTCTCACTGAGTGACCAGCAGTACGTCTACACTGCTCCAATCCAGTTCGTCCACGAACGGTAAACTCGGCAGTCCGTGAGCGCCAGGATCGACTCCAGCGTCGCAAACGATCGTTCGTCCTCGATGTTGGATCACACAGCACGACCGTCCGACTTCTTGCCCTGCTCCGAGCATCGTCACAGACACAGTAAGGGAGTCCGAAGCGGGGACGACGGGTGCTGGGGGTGGAGTGTGAGGGCGTTTGAAGGGTGCCATGATGGGCGAGGAAGGAGGAAGGGAAGGGGAGGGAGGAAGGTCGAAGTTGGAGTGAGCTTAGTCTCGAAACCCTCCGAATGGGCGTTCTCAGACTAGAGTGAGCTCGACGAAAGGAGGAGCAGAGGGGACCAGACGGTCGCTCTCGATAATAGACGACATCAGGAGGCCAAAAAATGTGTACCTCTTCGAAGCGGTTGATTGCCATTCAAGACATTGGGCCGTCCGAATCTGGTTCCTCTGGAGAGAGCCTAAAAAGTTAGAGAGGAGACTTGAAACCTCGGTGCGACGCGACCTTGCTTTGGTTCCTCCTTCTCCTTCTCCCCACCGAGATCGACTCTCCGGTCAGCCCGGACTCGAGTATTAAAGAAGCAAAACGTCGATATGAACGTGTAAACGCGAAGAAAACAACCAAAGTACGCGAGGCTGAACAAGGACTCTAAAAGACCAACGACTCGGAGGAAGCAGCGACTCGAAGCTCGCTTCCTCTTGCTTTTCTTCGCTCCTTGTTCGGATCCAAAAATTGGCGGTTACTTCAAAACGCGTAAAGAGCTCACTTATGTGCTTGATCTGTTTCATACTCGAACGTGAGCAAAGAACGACAGATTTCTTTCGCTTCGTTCTGACGCGACGCGACGTTGCGTTGCGGTGTGAGCGTCCTCTCCTAGTTTTCGTTCGACACACCGTCCAAGGTTCCAACGCTTTGCATCGAGTGGAAGAATGAAGGAGAGCAGAACTTTTCGACTCGACTCAAAGGGAGGAGGCAGGTCGGTCGTCTTCGCCTCGACGCGTCTGTAGTTCGGGTCAGAAAACACGATCGAGCTCTCCCCCGACTCTGTTCCTCTACAGACTGACGACGGAGAAAGCATCAACGTCGAAAAGAAGGGCGTTTTTTTTTTCTGAAAACAGCAGCTCGGCTCGACTCGGAAACCAACCTTTCCCTTGCTGCTGGCTCTCCTCCTCTCCTCTTCCCATCCTAGTGCTATGTCTTTCCTCGTCCCTAAGACACCCATAAGATCCCGAAATACATGGGTCTCACCGATGAACGTGTCTAAAAGCCGAATCTATCGAAACGAACAGAGTCGAGCATCCATCCATCTCGAAGGCTACCCCAAAAAAAAGAACGAGCAGCCTCTCGAACCCCTATCACCAGTACATAGCAAACCAGCTCCGACTGCTCATCCCTCCCAGCTAGCTAGCTATTCTTCCTAGCCCTCTCCCAAAACACAATCTCCTCCTCCGTCTTCGCCGTTCCGAACGAGACCTTGCGCCCCAAAACCAAATCGAACCCAACCGAAAAGGAAACCCAAAATCAGTTCCTCGTCGTTCACCTCTTCTCCTCCTCCACCTCCTCCTCTCCTCGGATTGACGGGAGGGAGGGAGGAAAAGGAACTCACCCTCAACCTCTGAATAACCCCGTCGTAGATTGTCGACGAGAACGCCTCCTTCTGCGCTGGGTCCTTGATCTTGCTGGCTTGAGCGGTGACGAGACGAGCCATTTCTTGACGGAGTCGGAGGAGGCTGGTGGGAGGTCGGAAGAGAAAAAGGTGCACGATGGAGATGGCGATGGCGATGGTAGACGAATGAAACCAAAAAAAAGGGGAGATAGAGAGAGAGAGAGGGAAGAGAGGGAAAGAGTCAGCGACGAGAAGGAAGGATAAAAAAAAATAGAGAGAGAGAGAGAGAGCGGGAAGAGCAGACGAACCTTCCAAACAGCATCGACTCTTCGGTGGGAGAACTGAGAGTGACGATGGAGTTGAAGAGGGAGGTGTAGCGTTTGGAAACCTGGCGGGAGGGAAAGGAGGAGAAAAGAGACGTGTCAGGTTTCGGTTCTCGCTTCGTCTCGTCTTCAAAGCACTCTCTTCCTCCCACCCCTCCACTCCTTCTCCCTCAAACCCATCCCATCCCATCCCCAACTCAACCCAAAACACAAAAAGCCCCCAAAAGACTCACCCCCTCCACCCCCCCATCCCTCACCCTCCCACCTCCTCCCAACCCCAACCCACCCAGCATCCCCCCACCCCCACCAGCCAGATCCGCCAGCTTCTTCAAACTGTCCACGTTCGCTCCCATCCCCTTCTGGAACAACGGCCACAACGTCATCTTCTGAGCGATCACGAACGCTTCGAGCGCAGTCGTCGAGCGGGATTCGATCTCGACGAGGAGGGTTTCGTTCAGGCGGATCATGGAGAGGAGCGAGGGGAGCGTTGGAGGGTGAGGGGTTGAGAGGAGGGTGGTTATTAGGGTCTGAGGAGGAAGGTGGGTGGTGGAGGGGTGTGGTGGGCGGAAGAGGGAGAGGGAGAGAAAGAAAGAAAGGAACGGGGGAGGAGAAGGAGGAGAGGTCAGCGACGAAGAGACTAATCGAATCGGGAAAGGAACGAAAAGGGGTTTCGAACTCACCTGGCAATAAGTCAAAGCAGGATCAAACACCAAATGCCACAAGTTCTCCATCTCGGTCTTCTCGTCCTTCTCAGCCACGCCTCCCAACCCACCTCCTCCTCCATTCGACCCGTTCCCATTCCCCAACGAGCTCTCTCTCCTCCCACCACCCAACGAGCTCTCCCTCCTCCCCAAGCCGCCAGAAGCAGATTCCCCAGCTCCCAACTCCGAAGCACTCTCGCTCATCAACCGTGTCCTCCTTCCCGTTCCCGTTCCCGTTCCGCCTGGCGAAGGAAGCGGGAGGTTGGACGACGAGTTGTGGTTGAAGTTCCCCGTGGTGGCCGAGTTGGATCGAGAGAAGAATCGAACGAGGAACGTGTACTCGGCGGAGGCGTTGTCGAGGAGGACGAGCATGAGGGAGCGGAAGAGGGCTTCGGGAGGGAGGATCTGTGGGTTTGGGACGCGTCGAGAGGAGGGGATGGGAGAGAGAGATAGAGAGAGAGGGTGGAAGTCAGGACATGACATGACGACGAAGAGAACAAGCAGACGCGACGATTGAAAGAAGGAAAGAAAGAAAGAAAAACAGGTTGAGAAATGGGGAACAGGGACTCACGAAATCCTTCGAATCCGCCTGGAAAGCGAGCATCACTCCCTCTCCATCGATGGTCGAGCTGGCGAGGAGGGAGGATTCGAGGTCTTGGCCTAGAGGGATGGAAGCTGCTCGGTATTGAGGTTGTTGGGATGTTGAGGAAGACGGTGGGGCGGAAGATTTCGGGTGGGATGCTGTGAGAGGGAGTGACAGAGAGTCTCGTCAGAACGAGACGAGAAAACGTCGTCGAAGGACGTTCGGAGATGAGAACTCACCCGAAGCACTCGACACCGAACCCATCAGTTCAGGAGCTTCTGTCCAACGAGCCTGCAACCAAAAAAAAATACGAAGAAGATGGTCAGATTTGGAGAGACGCGTCTCACCCAAAACAACTCGCAACTCTCCAAAAAAAACTCACCCTAACCAGCCCGACCGCTCTCGCGTACCTCCTGAACCCCGTCTCATGATATCCCCTCGCTCTCCAAACGTAGCTTCTCCGTATCTCTGCCGCCGTGCTCGGTGCTCGTTTGAGGAGGAAGACGAACAGCGGTCGATGTTTGAGGAGGATGGACGTTTGGAGGACGGGGAGGTTGATGGCGATGGAGGTGGAGAGAGGGGTGAGAAGGGACAGGAGGTGGAGTCGGATTTTGGTGGTTGCCTGATGATTGTTTTCGAACATCGAACAAGGGAGGAGAAAGAGTGAGTTGGGAGACGAACGAGAGAGAGAGAGCACAAGGGAAACGACCGCGACTCACCGTGATCCTCAACCCTTCGCCGATCCTCTCCGCGTCCATCGCAGCTTTGACCCTCCCCTTCCTCCTCTCCACATCTGAAAGGATCCTCTCGAGTTCTTCTATCGCAGGCATCCAAGCGTCCGAGACGGGCGAGTCCATGATCAAGCTGACGAGGGAGGGAGGGAAGGTGATGGATTCGACGAGAGAGCGAAGCGGTTTTTCGATGGTCTGAAGGGACGGAGCGTAGCGTTGAACAAGAAGGTCAATAAACGTCTCTCGAAAAACAAATGTGTATAGAAGGACGACAAGGAGAGAGAAAGCGAGACTACTGACCCTCCTCCCTCCTCCTCTTCGTTCGATATCTTTGCTTCGATGCTGGAGGTCCTTGATCTCGCCTGATACGGAAGAGAGGTCGGTTTGGAAAGTTGATAAGAAGGAGGAGAGGTTGGTGAGGAGGTCGGCGGAGGTCTGTGTGAATACGGGTCCGTCGAAGAGGAGGGAGGAAGGAGGAGGAGGAGGACAGGGTCGTGGTGAGCTTCGATCTTTGTTTCCCTTCCTTCTCCCTTCCCTCGAGCTCAAGAAAGAATTTGAGGACGACGAACCTGAATCTGATCGTGAAGCTCGTGGTAATCCTTCTCCCTGCTCTCAACTGCGGATGAAAGCACAGAACAAAGGAAGGGTGAGCTTGAAGCGATGGGAGGGAGGGAAGGAGAGGAGAAGATGGTCGAGACGAACAAGCTTGCAAGATGGCTTCGTCCTCGTCGTCAGAGTCCCTTCCAGCAGCTTGGAGGAGTTCAGAGGGACCGGGGAGGGAGAGAGTATCGAACACTGAGCAAGCGAAAGCAAGAAAGTGAGCCTGAGTGGAGAAACAGAGGAATACACAAGACGAACCTGAGAGATCGCGAGCGTAAGGTGTAGAGCCCTGGGACGAGGAAGAGAAGGAGCGACGTTAGCACTTGGGAGAGAAGCAAAGGATGAACGTAAACCACTCACCGAGGCTACAGGAGAAACTGCTTCTACTTCTGTCATGGTCGTATATATATATCGATCCTCGTCGTTGGTAGGGAAGAGAGACCGAAGGAGGAGATGGCTTCGAAACGGGCTGTCCTTAACCCTCCTTCTTCTGCTCCCAAACGTCCATCCTCCCTCCTTTTTCTCCTTCAAGATATGAACACTTTACAAGTGAGTACGAGTCTACAGGCCTGTGTACATCTCCCAAGCTGATTCCTTCCTTGTTTCTCCTCTTTTATAGAGCAGTTTCTGGGCCGTTCGAGACTATCTGGCCCCTGTGAGCTTCCCTCCTCCTCCTCCTCCTCTCCTTCCTTCTCTTCCTTCTCTCTCTCCTCTCCACCTTCTCTGTAGATGGTTCGAAAGCTGATCATTCTCTCCTGCTCTCTATCAGGTCCTCAAAGAATCCAAGTTCAAGGAGCATGGCAGGATCACGCCAGGTGAGTTCAAAGAAGGAGGGAGGATGGGGAGGTCGAAGGAGGACCGTGAGGTGGGATGCCTCCTTGCTTCTCTGTCGCTCCCAGCCGCTCGCCTCGAGTCCCTCTAGAGAGCGCATATATACATCTTTCCTCTCGATCCTTTCAAGAAACGAAACGAACGCTGACGTTCCTTCCTTCCCTCCCTCCCTCCCTCCATCTTCCCCGCTCCCTCCTCTCCTCCCCTCTCTCTCTCTCCATCTCCTCCCACCCGTCCTTCGACACCAACTCAGAGGAGTTCGTCGCAGCAGGAGAGTTCTTAACCTACAAATTCCCCGTATGGACTTGGTAGGTCCTCTCCTTCTCTCTCTCTTCGTCTCTGTCTTGTTTTCCGGAAGCTCAAGCTCATCGTCCTCCCCTTCGCTCCGCACTCAGGGAACAAGGCGATCCTTCCAAAGTGCGAGACTTCCTCCCACCAGGAAAACAGTACCTCATGACGAGGAACGTACCTTGTTTGAGGAGAGCTGCGAATTTGGATTACACGGATGCGGATGAGGTCAGTTCGGATCAACAGACGAGGGAGGGAGAGTCCAAGCTCACTTGTCTCGTTTCCGCCTTTGTTGTTTTTCTCGTTTCTCAAGGATGCCGAGCGAATGGTTTCCTTCCTCGAGGAAGCAGAGGAGGACGTCCCACCACCAGGAGGTCGAGCAACCAAGAAGAAGGACGACGATGAGGACTGGGTCGAGACGGGTCGAGGTTCGTTTTCGACGTCGACTCTCCTTCCGTTCGTTGGCTGAACCTCGTTCTGTTTTTCCAAAGCCAACAACTCTCAGAACTCCAACATCCCTCAGGATATCCCCGATCTGGAACCTTCACCGCCGTCGCATCACTCGGAACTGCCTTCGGGAGACTTGCCTTCCCTCGGGGACATGTCGCTTCAGGGTTCGTTGTCGTTGCGCTCTCTCGTTCCACGATTGAAAGAGAAGCTGACCTGGCTTTTTGCTTCGTTGAACAGACGGACCTCCCGAGGAGATTCCTGACATGGACGACATCCCAGATATGGACGACGAAACGGACGGGTTCGGTGGTGTTGAGGAAGAGGAGGACGAGGCGACCGCTCCGTTCGTTTCGACGTCTCTTCCGTCTCTCTCTCTCAGCAACCGTAGCTGACCTTCGACCTCTTCTTCGGTTTGGTACAGCACTCTCGCTGCTGCTGCATCAGGAGGACGGGAGAACCTTCTCTCTATCCGAACCTACGACGTGATGATCACGTTCGTTCAGCTTCATCCTCTCCTCGTCTCTCCCTCTCCTGCCTCAACTGACCTCGCTCTCTCCTTCATCTCTCCTTCTCCTCCAGCTACGACAAGTACTACCAAACCCCTCGGGTTTGGCTCCTCGGATACGACGAGGTTCGCCCTCGTTCCTCTGTCGTCTACCTCTCCGTCGCGTCGAGCTCACCTTCCTTCCGTTCTTTCGTTTCGCCTTGTAGAACAAAACCCCCCTCACGCCCATCCAAACCTTCCAGGACATCCCAGCCGACCACGCTCACAAGACCGTCACGATGGAGACCTTCCCTCACTCGGGGACGCCGCTCGCTTCGGTGCATCCTTGCAAGCATGCTAGGTTCGTCCTTCCTTCATCTCTCTCGCCACGCTTCCTTCTCTTCCCTCGTCCCTCGCTCGCCCACATTCTGACATCTCCTCTTCATCTCTCGTTCGCTCACTCAGTGTCATGAAGAAAGTCATCGAGAAGATGGGAGCGGCAGCAGGGGAGGAACAACGTCGAGCTCTTTCTACCAACCCCACCACTTCTACCCCTCCCTCGAAGGAAAAGAAGAAAGGCTTCCTGGGAGGTGCGATCAGGAAGGTTACCGGTGGTGCTTCTTCGAGTTCGAGTTCGAGTGCTGCAGCGACGGGAGCGAGTGCTGCTGAGGGAGAGGACGACGGAGGGTTGCAGGTCGATTACTATCTGGTCATCGTGAGTCCTGAACGAATCACCCTGTTTTCGTGTTCTCGATGAAGGTGGAGAGGCTGACTCCGTTCTTTCTCGCTTGGGTCGTTCGTTCGTTCGTCCATGACAGTTCCTCAAATTCATTGCTTCGTTCGTCTCTCTCCTCCCCTTCCCTCCCTCTCCCTTCCGCTGACCCTCCCCTTCCTTTTGCGTCGGAACAGCATCGTCCCTACCATCGAAGTGGACTCGACTACGGCTTTCTAGATCACAACGACCCAACTTCTCGCTCGTTTGGAGGTGGAGGGATGCTGGAGACGGAGGAGACGGGTCGGGTCGGATTTTGCTTTGCCTTGCTTTGGTTTTCGTAACGTACGCACGCTCTTTTGGCTTTGTTGGTAATGCGATGGCTAGGGTTTGGTTGATGAGCTCGGTTTGGGTGTGGAGAGGGGAAGTAGAGAGGGAGCGGAAGGAGAACGAAAGGAGATGGAAAACAAAGGAGACAGGGCACGAGAAGAGGGCAGTCTACCGACTCTTGATAGACCTGTCAGGTTTGGACTTGTAGAAGGCGAAGGATGTTCTCGTTTCACTCGAAGAAGGTAAAGGGTCCACGTTGGAAGGGAAAGGAAAGACACAGGGTTGAAAGTCGACGCGACGACGCGTCGGCGTCGTTGTGGGGAGAAGGGAGCTAGGTCCCCGAACGCTCAAAGTCGACATATCTAGGAGCTGCTTTTGAAAGGAAAGAGAGAGATCGAGCATTGTTTCGGAGCGTCGCTTCGTGGCGAGCGTTCAGAGGGGAAGAGTCATGAGTCATGAAAAGAAACAAAAACTTGAAGAATCGAAGGGATGAAAGAAAGACAGCGAGCTCGAAAAAGAGTAGAAGTCTTTGATTGAGAGATGTGACTACTTGATTGAAGGCGAGCGATGCGATCCCCAGAGCGAAGATCCGAGGAGGCCAACGAAGGAGAGAGAGGTCGAGGTTGTGCGAAGTTGTGCGACGGTTGTTGTTCTGGGAGAGAGAAGAAGAGCGCAGGTCAGGACCGACGTTGAAGAGGCTTTAAGAGGAAGCAGTTTAGCTTTACGACAAGTTAAACGGATCTGAACGAGCACAGGGAGGTCGAGGAGGTCAGCAAACTGGATTCGGACGCGTCGACGACGAGGAAAGTCGGCACCTTACCGGAGGAAACTCTCAAAAGGCGAGATCTCGGTAGCCAAAGGAGGAGATCTGGAAGAAGCAAGAAAGAAAGTTTGGATCAGTAAGAAGGAAGAGATATCCGAGAAAAGGAGATGACGAGAAAGCGACTCACCTCGAGTCCAACGCGTCGAGATCGAACCCTCCGGCCTTCAGAGCAGCTCTCACTTCTCCTGCTTCGCAAGCCATGATCGACACCACGGGATCCATCGAATCTCTGAGCTTCCATTGCGAGCAAACGGTGCACGACAGAGCCTTCGGCGACGGCGACGACCTCCCTCCCTCCGTTTCCCTCATCGAAACCACTCGCTCTTCTCCCTCCATCCTCACGGTCGCGTCGTATCCGAGAACCCATCCGTCAGAGTTCGCAACCTCCCATCTGACGAGCGTCTCTCCTCTACCTCCATTCTCCGGTGAAGCGATCCCGATCCCTGCGACGATTTTCCTGAATCGTGCGAAGTTGATCTCGAGCTGGAGGGAACGAAAAGCTTGGAAACCTCCAACGAGCTCGGCGGCGGCATGAAGGATAGGATGGGTGGTTGCGAGAGCGTCGAAGCAGATTTGGGAGCAGGCGACGACTCTCGTGAGGGAGTGATAGGTTGGCGTGAGGGAGCCTTTGAGATGGAGGGTGGTGAGGGAGGAGAGGGAGGAGAAGGCCTCGATGGCTGCGTCCTTGAGAGAAGGAAGGAGAGGGGAGTCACTTTACGATTCACGAGGTTAAAGGGAGATAGGCAGACTTACGAGGTCTGGCCAGAGAACATCCGCGTCCCATCCAGAACCGACTCGAAGGCTGGCGAGCTCAGGAGCGAGCGAGTTGAGAGAAGTGATGATTCGAGGTTCGATGGCGAGACGCTCTGGGGCGAAGAGGCCAAGATCCACGAGTCCCCTTCGATTTATGACCGCCTCGTATCGACTGAGAGGCGTCGACTTCCATGGTGAGAAGTCCAGCGAAGCCGACGAAGATGCGCGTCCGTTCGACCACAAACGCCAGGTGGTTGAGTTGAGGAGGAAGTTCGACCAAGCTCCAACGGTGAGGTGGAACTGCTCCAGCGACGTCTGTACGGAGAAGACCCTCGAGGCCCAGTCGAAGGAAGATGGTCCAGGATCATCCGGAATCCTCAGACGAAGGGAGAGGAGTTCGGGGAGAACTCTCGAGGCGAGACGACCGTCGTCGCCGTGGAATCCTACGCCGTTGCAGTAGCTCCCGACCTCGAGCCCTTTGATGGCTACTCCGTAGAACCGTAGGAAGTCGATGAGAGACCCCAAAAGGGGTATATCCTTCCCACCTTCGCCCGAGAAGATTGTAACTTCGATTCGAGGGACGACGAGAGGAGCGGGTCGATGAGGCAGGGGAGGAAGAGGATCCTCGTGGAGATTGAGCGCGTTCAGCTGTTTACTAGAGACTCTGGTGCTTAGGCGAAGCGTCGAGATCGATTGATAAGAGTAGATCCCTCGGAACGACTCGGTGGAGAGGAAGGAGAAAGGGATGCTGAGGGAGGTGAGGTTTGAGAGTTTGGGGATGATTCCTAAGAGAACCTTGTTGAAGGCGATCACTCTTTCGAGGGAGTGGACTCTTCCGGAGATGGTGACAGATCTGTGAGGGCGAAGTATCAGTCAGAGGCGAAGAATGATGAAGGAACGGACTGTCGTCGAGAGCAGGAACGAGCGAACTCACCTGACGAGCAGCTTCCTAGCCACGTTCTTGCCCAACTTCTTGAGAGGGTCGAGACTGGAGGTCTTCTTAGCCATGACAACAACGTTCTTGAGAAGAATCGGATCGGAAATCTGTACAGTGGAGGAACAGGGCAGGTCAGAACGCGCGGAGGTTGAGCAAGAAACGGTCGAAGGACCTCACGTCTCTGAATCGTCGACAGGTCTCGGAAAGCGAAGCGAGATCTGCAGAGGGTAGAAACTTCATCATGTGCTGCAGTATCTCCGTCGGGATTCCGAAGATGAAGGTGTTCTGAGCAGAGAGAGAGGGAAAGGGAAGGGGGAAAGATCAGCCTGAGCTCCTCTCTTGCAAGGTCTTTTGAAACTCACGTCGGGGATGGTGTTCGAGCGAGTAGATCTCATGATGGTAGTTTGTGTTCTTTGATCGTACGAGAAGTGAACGCGGAAGCGGAAGAAGATTTGAGGTCGTGAAGCAGCTCGTCGTTGGGAGAAAGGATGCGTCGACGAAATCGTCGAGCTCTTCCCCTCCTCTCCCTTCCCACGAACGGCAACTCTCCCTCCTCTCCCTTTTCTTTTCCGCGTCCCTTTTTCGGCCCTCAAGCGCTCTCTGCATCTCTTCAAAGATCTCGTGAGTATCTTTACCTTTTTTTGGGTCCTGGATGTGCTCCGGCGACGCACGACGCACGCTGACCTCCCCTCCCTCCCAAACTCTGCGTCGCCTTCCCACCCTTCAGCTCGTTTGCATCCATACTCAAGCATCCAGCTCTACAACCCATACCATCAGCAAAGGTGAGACCGTTGTTTCGTATACTTTTTGGAATTGGATGCGTCGCTGTTGAGCTCTATCTCTCCTTCGCTGACTCCCTTCCCCTTCCGTCCGTCCTTCTCCTTCTCCTTCTACTCTTTCAGCATGTCCTCCGAACCCGCTCAACCCATCGTCCCCACCTCCGTCGAGGCTGAAGCCGTCATCTCTGCTCCCGTCGTCGCCAACGGTTCTTCCAACGAAACCTTGAACGAGGCCGCATCGACTCTCGACGCACTCGCTGAAGCTTCCTCCTCCGCCCTTGTGAGCTCCTTTCTTCCTTCCATCCATCTCTCGCGACGTCGAGCACTCCTCCTGACTCTATCTTATGACGATATCAAAAGGAGCTCGCTGTTCCTCCCGCTCAGGTCGAACCCGCTGCTTCTACTTCCTCCGTTGGAGCTCAGGTTCGTCCGGTTCCATCTCTTTTCTTCCGTCGACGAGACCCCGACTCACCTCTCCTTAATGTAACTCGCTCAACAGCCTGCTGCTTCTGAGGACCCCTCTTCTGAGATCGCTTCGGCTTCCGCCTCTCTTCTTGCTCTCGGTTCCATGGTGCGTTCGAGCTCATCCCTCCCTCCTCCCTTCCTTCCCTTTTCGCTCACGCGTTCGTTCCTCCTCTCGTCCAGACCCCTCAAGAGGCTCCCAAGGTCGATACCGACGTCGAGATGGAGTCTAAGGTCGAATCTGAGGTCGCTGAACCTGTCGCAGCTGGAGCTGAGGCTGAGGTGAGCTTCGACCTTCGTTCTGAGCTCAAGTCGAGTGGATAAGTGCTGGAGAAGCTGACCTTCGTCTCCTCGCCTCTCCTTCACCTTTCCAGGCTTCCGGATCAGCTGTCGCACTTGATGCTACCTCTTCTGCCGCCGCAGGATCTTCCCGACTCGGAGGATCTCTCGGACGAAGGACTTCCTCCAGATCGCTCGCTACCACCGTGAGTTTTTTCCTCGAAGAGCTTGACGCGAATCGAGGCGGCGCCGACTGACCTTCAACTCCACGTCTTTCTTCCCTTTTTTACCATCAAGGCTGCGAATGCCTACCTTGAGCACGCTTCCGACTCTGACGACGACGACGACGAGCGAAGCGTCTCCTCCGTTCCCAGGGTTGGTCCTCCTTCCCTCTTGACGGCTCTGGCCCTTCGTCCACTGACAGTTTTTTTTCTTGGCCTCTTCACTCAGAAACGAGGACGAGCTTCTACCGGAGCTGGATCAAAGAAGTCGTCTGCTTCCGGATCCAAGAGAGCTTCGACTTCTGGCCAGTCTACTCCCAAGGAGGGTTCGTCCGTTTGCACTTTCTTCTTCTCGACTCGAAATCGAAAGGCTGACCCCGCTTTCTTCCGCCGTTATCAGCACTCGGAACTCCTCTCACCATGGCTCAAGTCAGGAACTTGTCCTTGATGAAGCGAGTGAGTCCCTTGCTACGAAAAGAGGCGAGAACGACGAGTCGACACTGACTGACCCGTCCTTCCCTCCTTTCTCTCTTTCAGCTCAGGCTCACTCGACAGCCGTTCGTTCTTCCACTTCCCGTCCCCTCTCGTTCCGAGTACTGATCTACCCTTCGTCTACCTTGCTTCTATCAGCAACCGAGGACCCGAATGGCGAACCGAGCACACCCTCTTCCCCGACAGCTACAAGGAGTCCCTCGCCACTCCCGAGGCCAAGAAGTTCCTCAAGATCTTCGATCTCAAGTCCAACATCCTCATCCAGCGACCCACTCCATCCATCGAGAACCTCGAGCATGCTCTCACTATCCTTCACGCAGCGTCTGCCACTCCCGACAGTTCTCCTCTTTACAAAGCTTGGATCGCCAACAAGTACGAGGGAGAGGTCATGCTTCTTGCTGGAGCGTTGAGGGAGCAGATCATGAGGCACCTTACTAGGATGAAGAAGGTGAGTCTCTCATTCTCTGGTCGTGTCGACGAAGGAGATGAGTTCGAGGAACCTGACCGTCGCGTCCCCGTTTTCGTCTCTCCTTCTTCAGCGAGGAGGAGTCTCGACCAACAAGAAGGAGGCTGCCTCGCAGGAAGTCATTGATCCCGATGCGGATGCTGAGGGAGAGGAGGAGGACGAGTTGATCTCTGGGGATGAGCTCGAGGAGGAGGAGAGGGAGGAGGAGGAGAAGGAAGACGAGGCTGGTGTGAGTCGATGTCCCGCCCTCTTCAACGTGTCTCGCCTCGAGCTGACTTTTCTCTTCCCCTACAGCCATCCAAGAAGGCTCGAATCGAAGGCGAGGTTGAGGTTGAGGGTCTCGTCGATCCTGTCCCCGCTGTAGAGCAGGAGGCCGCTCCCGCCCCAGCTCCCGTCGAAGTCGAGCAGCCCGCTCCCGCTGAGGTCGTCGCTCCCGTCGAGGTTGCCCCCGTCGCCGTCGAGCAGCAGTGATTTGGGACCCGTCTCGTTCCCCACCATGCCCTCAGTTCTTTCCCTAGATCTCTCGATATCTTTCTCCTCTCTTTTCGTAGTTCCTCGCACGAAACGTCTCTCTCGCCGCGTCGCGTTTCGCTATGTCTTTTTGTCTCGTCGTCTAGCTTTCCTTCTGTTCTCTTTTTCTCTCTTCTTCTTGGGTTGTCCTAGTGGTCTCCGAAATTTATCGATCTCCCTGAGTATCGCTCCAGGCGCAAGCTATTTCAGTTGAAGCAAGTCGAAAGGGTTGAGCTCTCGTTGAACCGTCCTTCCGCCCTGTGGCTTTGCCTCTCGTTCTCCTCCTCAATTTCTCTCTCTTCTTTTCACTTTCGGCACCTATGTACTACCTGCAACCACGCGCTTCGATCTTCTTCTCTTTTGCTTGCTCTCTACTCTACTTTTCATTGTCTCTCGTCCAGTCAGTCGACCATGTTCGATGTTGATCAACACGTCGTTCTTTTCTTTCCAGCTTCGATTTGGTAGAAAAAGAAAAAGGTCGTTAAATACAGCTAGCAAAGTACACTACAACGGGCCAACTTCATCGAAGACTGCAACGGGGAGAAAAGCGAGGAGGTGAATCTGAGCCAACGAAAAACGACGACGACGACGCTCAGCTAGGCGGAATCACTGCTGTAGATCAAAAGACTGACCTCCCCACCTCTTCATCAACCACTTACCTCACTCGAACCTCCTGTCGGAAAGCATCCTGCAGTCAACCAAAGCAGAAAGGCTTCGGTCAGTCGCGTCGTCCGTCTTTCATGATCGAACCAAACCGAACCCACTCACCTCCTCCCAACCTTAGCCCTCACACATTCCTTCGCGAACACACTAAGCTCATTCCAATGCTGAACCCAAGGCCTCCCTTGCCTTGAACCACCATTTCACCAACGAGGCAGGTCAGCAACGAACGACTTCAGTTTGAGCAATCTTGAACGCGACGCGACTCAACTGATCAATCCCACAAACCAACCCCTGAAGACCCAACCCCTCAACGAGAGTAGCCTCAGCGATGTGCTCTCCCGTGACCTGCTCGGTGTAGGGGGAACCGTTGGGTTTGAGGAGGAGGTCGCTTTCGGAGGCGGAACCAAAAGAGGGACGGGAGTGAGTGAATTGAAGGCGGGAGAGGAGGGGTGAGGAGGAAGGGACGTACAAATCGTTGAGCTTGTTGTCCAAGGAAATGAGGATTCGTTGTTCTCGTTCCATTCGCTTGCTGAAGGGGAGTCAAAACCGAAGAGGAAAAGAGGGTGAGCGCGAGAGAGAAAACGAACGCGTGCACTGGCCGGAGCGAGCTCACTGCCTCCCCTCCTTGTCGTCCCTCTTCATTCTTGCTCAGCACCAAAAAAAAAACGAAACCCCATCAGCCAGCATCCTACAAAGACGCTCGGAAAGTTGAACACACTCAGGTTTCCCCTCCTCCTTCCTGAGGACGAGCGCCCCATGATCCTTTCGAGGACTAAGGGAGGGAGAGGGAGAGGGAGCGTGGTGTTGTCGAGTTCGATCGGCGGGCATATCTAGGTAAGAGCCGTTCTTTCTTTTTAGTTTAGTTTGAAGTTTGGAGATGGTGGTGGTTGGAAGGAAGAGAGGGGGGAGAGGGGCGTTCGGGTTTTTGAGGGGTCGCCATGTACATACTTTCTAACGCGATCTAATGATCTAACGATCTAACGATCTAACGATCTAACGATCTAACGGTTTCTCCAAAGGTTTATGACGCTTTCTAGCGCTTCTTTCCAACGGAAGGAATTTATGAGAAGCACGTGCTGCGCCCCAGTCTAAGTAAGCAAGGAGTAGGTTGTTTTCGAGCTCTTGTGGAGGGGAAACAGAAAAAAACGAACGAGCAGAACGTCGACGAGAGAAAGTCAGAGGCAGAAACTCGCCACCTCTCGTGAATCCGAAACAGCAAAGAAGAACATCATGAGCAGAAGGAGCCGAACCAAAAGCAACCACATAAACGAAAGAGTTGAAAGAGAGAGAAAGCGAAAGACGAACGAAAGACGAACGGAAAGAAAGAAAAAGCAAACGAACCGACGCGACGACGCCCCCACCCCTCGTCCGGCCGCCCTTCCCTCCCTGTCAGCCAGAGTAGATTATAACGATAGATGATGATGAGAGGAGAGTGTCCGAAGAGAGAGATGGGGGTTGGTGATGCGATGCGAGAGGAGGAGAAGAGAGGTGGGCCGAGGATAAGACCGGGAACGAGGACGAGGACGACGGGGACCGGAGGATCTGATTCTGACGACGCAAAGCAGGGAAGAAGGAAGAAAGAAAAAAAAAATGTCAGCTGAAAAGTCTTTCCCGCACACGAGTCACCTTCGCCTCGCCTCGGCTGGACACAACCTCGACCCTCGACCTCGAAGCCCAACCTCCCAAGAACGAACCCCAAAAAACTCACCCTCAACCACTCACACCCTCTCCCCCTCCTCCCCCTGCCCCCCAATCTGCTGCACAACCGCATCCACCTGGTTCTCATCCTCCGTGTCCATCTCCAACTGCCAACCCGAAAGCCAAAACGCGTCAGTCTCCTTTGCTTCCTCTCCCTCCTCTCCCTCCTCTTCCCTCGAGCTCAACGAGCTCAAACGAAGAGCGACCTGACGGGCGAGAGGAGACTAACCATCTTCGGTGTGTGTTCAGGCAGAATCCGAGTTCCGTCGTAGCTGAAGCGGTAGGTGTTCTGTGTTCGAAGGAGATGGGGAGGGTCGGTTAGACTAGCGGGAAGGGAGAGAGGAGAGAGAGAAGGAAGGGAAGGGAGAGGGGAAGAGGACGAACGGGTGCTGCTCGGAGGGATTTCTGTGGTTTCGTTGATAGATGGGAAGAGAGAGAGAGAGGGGGGGGGAGGAAGAAGGAGGGTCAGCGAGGATGGGAGGGAATGAAGCGGGAAGGAAGAAGGAAAGGGAGGTGTTTGGGGGTTTTAAGGCGACAAAATGGGGGTCTGGGTACGAACATGGAAGGCTTCGAACATCTTGGCTGTGCGTCGAGAGGAAAGAGGTCAAGAAACATCGTCAGCGTGAGTTCCGAAAGGAGTCGTGGCGAGGGTTCGACGCGTCGAGGTCGTCGAGAGAGAAGGGAGACGGGAAGGGAAAGGGAAAGGGAAATGGAGACTGACCGAGAGGCTTTGTTCGTTTTATCGAGAACATCACGGCTATGGAGTCGAATCGAGAGGGCGCGAAGCAAGAGGGAGGTCAGCTCAATGGGTAAACGCGTCGAGAACGAGCAGAAGACGGGAGACGCGAAGAGGAGGAGGATGGAGGACGAACACTCGTCGTTCCCGTACACCACCTTGATCGTGATCTTCCTGTAAAAGAGAAAGGAGAAGAAAGACCGAGGGTCAGCTCAGCGAAGAGAGGGTTGAAGGGAGAGCAGGAGCGTCGACGCGTGAGGAGGAGGCAGGAGAAGGGAAACGAACTTGTCTGGGTCCTGATCAGGCGGTGGCGATTCCGATCCTCCACCAGTCTGGGAACGAACAAGAGAAGAGTGAGAAGGAGTTCAAGAGGGTCGGAGAGCGACAGCGTTCGGTCGACGAACCTGATGCACGTCTGGTCGAGGGGGGGAAGAAAGGAAGGAAGGAGGAGGAGGAGGTGAGCTTCGACTCTTTTCCAAACGATCCCGTCGTTCGAGCTAAACTCACAAGCCTCCAACTCGTTGTCCGCTCCAAACTCGAACCCAAGCTGATCCCGAAACCAAAACCAAGAACAACAATCAGCGATCCTCGCTCCAACCCAGTCTCGAACCGAACCAAGAAAGTGAAAAAGGTCAAGAGCTCACCATCTTCGGTGTCGTATCGTCCTGAACGGCCACATCGTCCGTCGTTCTGAACCTGTAGGTATCTGTTGATCGAGATCGAAGAAGGTCCGAAGCTGCATATGAGAATCTCAGCCGCGCTAAAGGGGAGGCGAGGCGAGAAGGAGGAGTGTGAAAGCTCACTGCTGGGAACGCCGAGGTTGGCCTGGACGGTCAAAGGGAAGCAGCGGGAGGTCGTCAGTTTTAGAGAGAGAGAGGGACGGAGGTAGATAAAACGTACATGGAAAGCCTCGAACATCTTCTTGAGAGGTTTGGTGCTCTTGCAACTGAAGCTCATAGACTCTGTGAACGAGAGAGAAGGGAGGAGTGGAAAACAAAGAGGTGAGCTCGCTGCTTTGGGCCGGTTGCTTCTCGAGCATGTATGCTGGGATGAGGTTCGAGAGGAGCGAAAAAGGGGAGAAGCAAAGAGCTCACCATCGTCGTTGTAGTTGATTTTGACTTCGACCTTCCCACTGGTAAACGAGAGAACGCGAAGGAGGGAAGGGAAGGGAAGGGGAAGGTCAGCTTCGACGTTCTCCTTCTCTCTTTCGACTCCTTCCATCTCGCTTTCTTCCGTCCTTTCCAGATCAGCATATCACTCACTCTGATCCATCGTTGACTGGCATACGTGTGAAGTCGAGCTGTAGAGCAAGTCGAAAAGGTGGGTTGGGAGAGCGAGTGAGAGTTGGGAGTTGAAGGTCGCGTCCTCCGTCTCCTCGACCTTCATCAGTTCAAAGCAGCGCAGTGTGCTCTCTCTCTCTCAGCCCTCAACGACCACCCTCGATCTTGGACAGATTATGGCAGCTGCGAATCTGTACCTTGACCCTCAGATCAGGGTGAGTACATGCCTTTGAATCCTCAAGGTTGGGAGAGGAGGCGAGCAAGAGGAGGAACCCATGCTGACCTCTCGCTCCTTCCTTCCTTCCCTTCCTTCCCTTCCCTTCCTTCCTCCTTTGGCAGGATTGGGTTCTCTTCCCAATCACTTTAGTGTGAGCTCATCTTCATCATCGTAGAGACCTCAGTAGACGCTCGAGCTGACTATATGCGTTTTCGTTTTTGCTCGCTCGTAGGATGGTACGTCTCCTTGCTCGTCACCCATCTCTCCCTCCTTCCTTCGTTCGTTCGAGCTCACCTCCTCCTTCGCTCCTTCCCTTTCCTTCTTTTTTTTTCCGACATCTCTCCTCAGATTCTGGTTGGAGTTCTCCGTCACTACGTCACTCAACTCCTCGATGGAACTCCTAAGAAACAACCGATCCTGGTAGTCCGAGAACAGTGAGCTCTCTCTCTCTCTCTCTCCTCCTTCTCCTCCTCCCTCCCTTTCTTCCTTCCCTCTCGCTCACTTACCTCCTTCTCATCTTTTACTTTTCGCTTTCCAGACGAGCTCTCCTCCGTTCTCAAATCCTCCGTTCCTCCTCTGCGCTCTCCCCTCTCGCTCCCTCCGCCTACTCTGCTCTCTCCTCCCACCTCTCCACCGCTTTCTTGACCGGAACGTACCTCAAAGTTCAGCCCAAACGAGACGCCAACGGACTCGTCGTCGTAGAGAAGAGCGACGTTCCCGTGCCTCCTCCGAACCCGTTGAGCGATCCGAGTCAGATGGAGGGGATGATGGAAGGGATGAAGAAGCAGATGGTCATGATGGTCCCGAATTTCTTGATTATGGGTTGGGTGAGTTGAAGGAATGCTGTTCGTTTTGATGGGACGATGGAGAGCTGACTGTATGCACCTTCGTTCTTTTAGATCAACTTTTTCTTCTCGGGATTCATCCTCAGTTCGTTGCCTGTCTCTCTTTTCCCTTCCCGTCTCGTCGACTAACCTCCCTCTTCCCGCCCTCTTCCTTCTTCCGTCTCCTTCCCAAACAGTCAAGCTCCCTTTTCCTCTCACCCTCGGCTTCAAATCCATGCTTCAACGAGACATCGCTACTCCCGATATGGGTTCGTTCCCGTCGAGTCGAGTCGAGTCGCGTCGCGTCGCGTCGTTTCCTTCCCGCTCCCGCTCACGCTCGATTCTTCGTTTGACCGTGCTTTGAATACGAAAAACAGACGTTCGTTGGGTTTCAGCTCTCTCGTGGTACTTTCTCAACCTCTTCGGTTCGTTCGTCTCCCGTCTCCTCCCACTCCTCCTCCTCCCGAATCTAACCCAACCCGACCTCCCCACCCCATACAGGCCTCAACTCCCTCTTCCGCCTCCTCCTCTCCCCGCCTCCTCTCTCCTCCGACAACCCTCACCTCGCCTCCCCCAACACCACCTCCTCCCTCTCCCTCCTCGCCGGCGCAGCTCCGTCAGGTTCGCCTCCGCCTCCACCAGATTTCCAGAAGTTTTTCGAGAAGGAGTTGGAGAATCTCGAGTTTTCAGAGGGGGCGTACAGGTGGGCGGGGGAAGGGGTGGAGGAGAGGGTGAGGGCGAAATGGGGGATGTGAGAGTTGGGAGAGAGGGGAGAGAGGGAGAGGGTTGAGAGGTGGGTGGGTGGGAGGGTGGTTTGGAGGAGATGGAAATCGTATGTAATTCGAGGCTGAAGGATTTCTTGAGAGAGGGATGGGATGGAGAGAGAGTGAGAAAGAGAAACGATCGATCACGTCCGCGTCGCGTCGCTTCTTTCGAGAACGTATCTACATGAAACGAGATAGGAGGTTTCGTCTTGAAGGAATCATCGTTTAAAAAAAACGGAAGCGAAGGATGAAAGGCATAGACCAAGGTGGACGAGAGGTCAAAAACGGAACGAGAAAGAGGTTGGGACGAAGAGAGAGAGAGAAAGAGAGAGAGAGTAGAGAAGAGAGGAAATCGAACGAGACGAAGCGAGAGAGAGAACGAGAAGAGGCTAGAGATCATGAAGAGAAAGAAGGGAAGATCGTTATTTATCGTAGAAAAGAAAGAGAGATGAAACGCTTGAGATGGAAGAAGACGACGACGACGCGACTTGAGTTGGCGCTTTGCTTCGTTTTTAGGCGACTCGAGCCTTCTTTTGAACGAAACCCTGAAAACCGAAAGCAAAGCAAATAAAAGCAAACAAGGTCAGAGGTGAAGCAAGAAGAAGGGGAAAGAAAAACAGAGGAGAACGACGCGTCGAAGGAAGGACTCACTCTGTTGACCTCTTCCTCGTCGAGTTCATCCTCCGACTCCGACTCTGATTCCTCGTCCGAACCTTCGAGAGAAGTAAGATCGTCTGAAGCCGAAGACGAGACTTCTTTTCGTCTTCGCAACTGCCAGAAAAGAGAGGAAAAACGAAAACGAACCGAACCGAACCGATCAACTTCTCGTCCGTCGTCGAAAAGGAAAGCCCTTGTCTCTCGACGGCGACGCGACTCACCTGCCTCTCGTATCTCTCGATCCGATGCCTCACCGACTCCCTCATAGTCGTAGCAAGGATGAACACCTCCCCGTCCATGTTGGCCTCCACCCAAGAGCGGAAGAGCTCCGAGTCGTGAGGAGGTTGGGTCGCTTGGTGAAGGATCGGGATGGCCTTCTTGAGACGATCGATGTCGGCTTGAGTAGGGGAAGAGATGAGAGTAGCGATGTCGTTGTGGCTGGAGTTGAAGGCTTGGAGGAAGATTCGGGAGGCAGGGGTGGTGAGGGTGGAGAGGTAGGCTTTGGAGAAGAGGTGGAGGTTTCGTCGCCAGGTCGTTGAGAGTTGACGGGGAGAACTGGGAAATCAAGCAAAGGTTGAAGAAAGAATTAGAAAAATTGACAGATGAGAAAGGGGTGTAGACTCACCCTCGATGGACGAGCGCTTGCTGTAAGTCGAGAAGCAATGAGGAGAGGAAAGGTCAGCGCGTCCGATTCGAGCTCAAAGTTCGTTGAGAACTCTCGACTCACTCTATCCTTCAGAACCAAAGCCTTCGCCTCCGACATGTTGAGTCTCACGACTGTGAAGAAGAATGCGGGTGAGAACGAAGGCCGTCGGCATCGACGAGGCAGGGGAAGAGCCGCGTCGGGATCGGAGGACTCACACGACGTAGCAGCAGCTTGATCAGTAGCCAGCGTCTTCTTTGAAAACCTCTTCTTCGAAGTAGATTTGGAGGCAGTTCCCTACATGGTAAGAAGAGGATCAAAGCCAATTAGGAGAGAAGCTGAGGTGAAGAGACGAGAAACGCACAGGAGCGACGACCGATCTCGACGAGGGTCGTTTCGCAGTAGCTGGGGTGCTGGAAGTTGAAGCGGACAAGGCAGTTGAGGCAGAAGTACGTGACGACGATGCAGCTGAAGCTGGGACCTGAACGGAAGCCTGAAGAAGTCGATGAAGGTCGCTTCAGTAATCAATCAGACGCGACTCGGACTCCCTATCTCCTCGACGGCTGAGCTTTCAAGTTCGACTCACCTGAGGAACGTGAGGCTTGACCTCGATCTTGGGTTTGATGTTGGGCTTGTGCTGAGGGTGGATGGCATCCGACTGAGTTCGAGGAGCCTGGGGGAGAAGACGAAAGAAAGGGAAAGGAGGGACGTGAGCTCGAGCTCAACTCATCGAATCATCGCGAAGGAGATGCTCACTCCAGATGCGACAGAGGTACCTGCTTGGCTGGGAGAGGCTTGAGGAGGAGCAGCATCCTAAAGAAGCAATCTAGTTCAGCGATTGACTTCGATCCCGAGAGAGGTGGGGAGGCTCAAAGGAAGGGGAAGAGAGAGTCTCGAGCTCACGAATCCAAACTGTTGCCATCCTCCGTTCTCCAACTTCGCCTTCGCCACGTCGACAGCCTGCTTGATCCTGGCATCTGCGAGCCTAGTAGCGAGTGCTTTGTCGGGATATCTAGTTCGAAGATCTCGAAGACTGATGATGAGGGCCGTTTCAGAGGGCGAGAGAGCGAACGAGGAGGAGTTGGCCTCTGCTCGCAAGAAGGCTTCGATTTCTGGATCGTTGGAGAAGCCATCAACAGCGAGTCGGAGGGTGATGATGGAGTTGAGCTCGTCGGGAGAGAGAGAAAGAGGTCGAAGAGGTTCGGAGGCCATGGCGAAGAGAGCTGGAGAGAAGGAGGGAGGGAGGGAAGCAGAGCGGAGGAAGTGAAGGTGGCGAAGGCTTCATCGCTCGAAACCCTCTCGTCTTCATGCCCAAACGGCAGAGAGTTAGCGAGTGACTCACTGGAGCTTGGAGAGCCTGTGGATCTAACGCTAGTTGAAAGAAGAAGCTGAAGAAAGAGAAGTGGGGAAGAAGATGGCGGTTTGGAGAAGAAATCGATCTTGAAGTCGACTCCTGTCTTCGGGAGGAACGCCCTTAGCGACCATCTTCCCTTCCAGCGAGAGGGGGAGTTTAGTGAAGGCTATGTACCCTACCAGCGTCGGGACCAAGAGGTCGAGAAAACAGTGATCATCGTGGGAAACGAGAGAGGAGAGAACGAAGACACCCCGAAGAAGACTCGCGACGCGTCGACGACGGCCGGTTTCTTTTCACTGTGCTGATCTCGTTCGTTCTCTATGATCCTGAAGAAGCGATCATAGGCAAGAAGACATCGATCTCCCAAACCTCCTTCCTCCTCCCCAACCTCGCAACCCTCTTCGGAAGCGATCAACTCCCTCTCGAGAAAAGGACAAAGAGAGAGAGGAGACGCGTCGCAGATTCTCTCGCGACGGTCTTCGTGACACAGCGAGCCGACTCCTGTCAACAACATTTCGGCTCAGGAGGCTACGAAATTGTCATCTACGGGAGAGAAGACAGGATTACGAGAGAAGGTGAGAAGAAGACATGCCCATGCTGTTTTTGACCTGAGGCGAAGCGAGAACATCAGGGCGCCGTGTGCTGGGTCCGTCTTCCCTTTCCCTCCTCTCTCTCCCTGCAGAATTTCTCGAATCGAGTATACGACAACAGGAAGCTTTTCCGGTCAATCTCGATCTAGTTACTTACTATATGACCCCTCTCTTTTGGAGGGAGAAGGCCTTCCAAAAACGGGCTTGTCACCTTCGCATCCCCGACAGCTGCGAGATCCTCCTCCTCTCGCTTCGCTCCTTGCTGCCCCCTTCCCCTTCGCTTCCCTTCCAACCTTCACCCTCTCGAATTCTCCCACTTTTCAAAGTAGCCATGCTCTTCGACCCTGCCATCGACGTCTCTCTCCTCTCTGAGACTGAACTCGACCAACTCGTCCAGTCCCTTCCTTCTGCCTTTGGAAACGACGACGCTTCAAAGATCCAAACCGCCCTCCCCTTCACTTTGCTTCAACAACAAGGTCTTTGGGCAAAGATGGCCGAAATGTTCGATACTGGGTGAGTTCTCGACTCCTTCTTCTACCTCCTCTTTGAACTTCGCTCTCTCATTGCAGAGAAGAGGAAAGGATGTATCGAGTGGAGCGAACGAGCTGACCTTCTCGCTTCGCCTTCCTCCGGCTGCCCTAGATCCTACTCCCTCCCTTCCACCAACAACAACAACACCTTCTTCCCTCTCACTACCAACCTCCACGATATCGCTCTTCACGATCACTCCCTCTCTCCTTGCTCTTCAGGAGAAAGCGACGACCACGACCACGACTCCCACAGCGCCGTCGCTTCCCCCGTCGCTTCCCCTCCTCGAAAGACTTCCGCCTCTTCCGCCTCTCGAGCTGGGAAACGAGCACCAGGAAAACGACCAAAGTACATCCGAACCAAGTCTGGATGCCTCTGCTGCAGGAAAAAGAGAGTCAAGTGCGACGAGGAGTGAGTTTCTGCTTCCTCTCCCTTCCGTTCCACCGCAGCGTCGTTCGAGAGACGCATGGTTCCACGACACCCTTCTCTGACGCCTCTTTCTTGCTCTCTCTTTTCATTCTGTAGACACCCATCCTGCAAGAGATGTCGAAACGCTGGAAGGGATTGCGTTTGGCCTGCTGAGGTAGCTGGAGGAGGAGAGGAGAGAGGGACCTCTGGAAGCGACGGAGGATCGTCGGTCGGAGACGAATCCCCCGAGAAGCCTACCGTTTCTCTTCCTGTTGGACGAGGGAGCTCCAGGAGTGTCCGAGGAGTTGAGAGAGGTGCTGCTAAAGCGTGAGTTCTTTCATCCAGATCTTCCCTTGTCTCCTCGACTGCGTTGGTTCTTGGTTTCCGACGCCGGACTGACACGCGTCGCCTCTCTTCTTCCTTCCTTCCTTCCAGTCCTTCCACTCGACCCAAGATCAACTCCGACAACGCTACCCTCAGCCCAGCCGTCTCTTCGTCCCAGTCGTCCTACTCCGGAAACCATCTCTCGGTCACTTCGACTCGATCCTCCGTCTCGACCTCCCCTGGAGCTTCTGCCTCCCCTTCGTTCGACTTCAACATGCAGTTTCCTTCCCTCGACCACGAGGTCGCCATCTCTCCCGTCTCGACCTTCAACAACGTCGCTCCCGATATGGACGCTGCTGCTGGATTCGGGGGAGTCGCTCTTGGGCCTGGATCGTTGTTGAACCCCATGGCTCTTCTTCCTTGGTTCCCTACTGCTGAGGAGAGAGGGTTGATCTTGCACTTGTTCGTATTTCTTGTTATACACTTCCTCCTTCGACTTCTTCTGACTCTTCTCCGTCTTCGTCTTCGTCTTCACAGCTGCCAGAACTCCTCGGCTCTTCTCAGTTCGTTCATCTCGCTTCTCTCTTCCCTTCCTCTCGACGCGTCCTGACTTTGTATCTTCCCTTCTCAAGTGGCCATCCCTGCTCCTCTCAACCCAGTCCTCTCAGTTCTCCTGCCTCTCGCCCTCTCTGCTCCCCGAGGTTCGTCTTCCTTCTTATCCATCTCGGCCTCGTTTCGTCGGCTGACCACCGCCTCTCTTTCTTCCCTCTTCTCACAGGATTCTCCGCTCCTACCGACGCTCTTCGACTCTCGCTTCTCTGCGTCTCAGCCACTCACCAAGCCTACCTCCTCGCTCGAGCTCAGGCTCCTCCTCTCATCCTCTCCAAGTCTCTCGATCTCGCCATCGGGTCCGTCCTTTCCCTCCTTTTTCTTTCGTCTTCTCACATAGGAACTGACTCCTCTCTTTCTTCCTTTCTCCAGACTTCGAGCCGACGCCCGAGTCCTCATCAAGAGCGTTGGAATCAACGGAGGAGCTCAAGGAGACGCGGCCGACGCGTTGCTCGCTGCCTCTGTCATGATGGGAGTCGTCGACGTGAGTCTCCCTTCTCCTCTTCCCTCGATCTTCGAGATTGTTCCTGACTCCTATTACCCTTATTCTATCCTAGGTCATGCTCGGTGGTCACTCTTACACCCAGAACTTCGAGCTCGCTAAGGCTCTTGTCGACGCGTGAGGTCTCCTTCTCTTCATCTTCCTTTCTTTCTGACCTCGAACGCTGACTGCCTTCTTTTCTTCTGTTCTTACAGTCGAGGAGGCCCCTCCGCCATCATCGCCGAAGGAGCCGTCGTCTACCTCGCCGATGGAGTTAGCGTGTCTCGAACTCGATTGATGCTCGAGATCCTCGCCGTTCACGAGGTTCTCTCTTCTCTCGTCTCCGAGAAGGGAGCTACTCTCATCTCCGAGGGAACGTGGTGGTGAGTTCTGACGTATCCCTTCGTCGATACCTCGTACTGACGCGTTTTCGATCTCGTTTTGACCTCTCAGGCAAGCCGAGAACCAACTCTCCTACCACTCCGTCTCCGTCGAGAACCACTTCGGAGTCACTCGACCCGTCATCGCTCTCCTCGCTGAGGTTCGTTCATCTCATAGGCTCTAGCTTTCGACTCCTTGCTGACCTTCGTCCTTTCTACTCCTCAGGCCACCGCTCTCGTCACTCGAGCCTCCCTCGCCTCTTGCGTCGTCACTGAGCGATCTGAGGACGAGATGTCTTCTCTCCTCTTCCTCGAGGCTTTCGGCGACAACCATGCTTGCGGATCCGAACCTGACGTCGTTGGAATCAGGAGGGACGCCAATGAGCTGCTCGAGAAGGTCGATGCTCTCATCGGAGGTCAAACTCTCGGGGACGGAAGGTTGAGAGATGGTGAGTTCTTCTCTTCTCGACGCGTCCTTTTGAACTCGTGTCTGACTTTCTTATTCTCCGCGTCGGGAAGGAAACAACGCCTACCTCAACGCCATCAAGATCCTCGTCCTCCGAAACGTCTTCAAGTGCGCTCGATCCGACACTCGAGTCCAGAAGTCTGCTCTCAACGTTCTCGAGGCTTGCTCTGCTTCCGTCGCTGCCTATCGACCTCTCCAGTTCGTCTTCTTCTTCCTCCTCTCTTCTCCCTCTTCTCGACGTCTCGCTGACTCCTTCCTCTTCTTTCTCCGGTTCGTTGTCGCAGCCTCACCTGGCCTCTCATCATCGCCTCCTCGCAGGTCGACGCTCCCGCTCGACCTTGGGTTCTTACCGTCCTCGAGGGATTGAGAACTCAGTGCTGCTTTAACGTGGATAGCGGAGAGAGGATCATCGGAGAGGTTTGGAACCGACTCGATCAGGGCCTCGAGTGGACCGATTGGAGGAGTGTTGCTGAGGATCTGGACATGAAGATCCTGTTCGTCCTTCTTCCCTCCTCTCCCCTCCTCTTCTCTCGAACTCAAACTGACTTCTCCTCGTCCCTTTATTCTCCAGCCTCACTTAACCAACCAAAGCATCAACCGTCGTTCAAGTCAACGTCTCGGTTCATCCTCAAACCCTCAACACACCCACCAAGAAACAAACCCACTCTTGAAACAACAGAGCCTTTGTTTTCTTCTGCAACACCCCACCATCCCACACCACCACCACCTCTTAACCCCCTTTTCACCCTCCTCACACCCGCTCGAACTTTCACGCTTCGTTTTCGCTACCTTCTGAAGAAGAGGGATCCATAGCAAACAGGTCGTCGTTCGTTCAGCGCGTCGGTCGGGTTTGGGTTTCGGACTGTGATCGTCGATGGCAGTTGCGAGGTCGTCGGTCTTTTGGTTTCTTTCGCTTTCTGTTTTTCCTTCTTTACCTTTTGTTCTGTAGTTTTCTTTGCCTCCGTAGTTCGAGTTAGTTGGGCGTTTCATTCACCTGAAACGTCGTCTCAAGAGATCGCTCTCTTGTTTCCTTTGCCCTTCGTTTGATTCTCGTTCTTTGTTTTGGCTTCTTGGATTACTTCTTTAGACACTGGTTTTGGACTTACGTATATAGCGATTGGTTACCATTACGCCCTTCCTCCCCCATTCTCGTTTCTCGTTTCTCATAGCTAGTCTTCTCGTTCTTTCTCGTCTCTCGTTCTCGTTAGTTTACTTCGTTTCGTTCTCTCCTTTCCGATCTAGTAGTACCGTCTCTCTGATATTTCTCTCTCCCTTTCTCGAGCACAAGAGCGAGAGCGAGAGCGGGAAGAAGACGCGACGTTGACGCGACTTCACTCAGAGCTTTCGCCTCTCACTTTGTTGTATCATACTCGAGCCTCCTCTTCCCCGTCGAACGAACAGGATTCAGGAGCCCTCATCTTGATCTCTAGAAGGTCCGAGACATCCTCAGGGACCCTCCCTCCTATTTAGCCTTCTGCAAGGCTGAAACGAAACGAGGACAGGTCGTTTTGACGGCCTTCCTTGTTCCCCTCTAACCACGACTTCGACTTCAACCTTTTAGGGTCTCGTCTCTCGCAGCCCAGCGCCTTCCTTCGCCAGCTCCAAGTGAAGTCGAGAACGTCGGATACTCGAGTCAGCGAGGCAACGAGCAAACGGGCCGGCAACGTGCAGACTGAAGCTTAACGGTTTGTCTCTTCCTTCTCCCTTCCCCCCTCCCTCGTCCTTCCTTCTTCACCATCTCAGTCTCTAACCTGTCCACTCGTTACCGCTCTGATTTCAGACCTACTCAACCACTCGGCACTTCTTCCAACCCGACTCTTCCACTTCCCCAACGCAATCTCCCCACGTCTCGTCTTCCCCTTCGAAACATGGCTCGTTCGAATCAACGTCTCACCATCACTTCTTCCACTCGTCAGCATCCCTCTATGGATGATCTCGACTATCTCGAGAGCCCAGGTCCGGAGGAGAAGGTCCTTCCTTGGTTGAGCACAGTTGAGGAAGGAGAGAGGAGGTCGACGGAGGAAAGGAATGGTGAGTTTCCCTCGTCTTCTTGTATCCTTTGGGAGCTCGGACAGATGTCAAAGTTGTAGATTGATAATTTACCTTCATTTCCGGATCATATCCTCCAGAGATACTCTTCCAAGCTCACGCGCTACCCCCTCCCCAACGAGACGTCGAGCTTCCACTTCAACCCTCCAGCATCCCATTTCCTCAGCTCTCTCCATCTCCTACACCTCAGCGCATCTCTCTAGGTCCTTACTACCACATTCCATCGAAACTTCAACCTTCAGATCGGTCCTCAACTCGCTCGTCCCAAGATCGCCGCGTCAGTCAACAAACGTTTCGCCTCTCCCTCCTCCCTTTCTTCCACGACGACTTCCTCTGCGAGCTCCTGGAGACGATCAAGAAGGAGGATGTCGGACTGGATGTCAGGGACGCTCTCAAGCATGCCATTAAGGTTCGGATCCAGGAATTGGAAGAGCTGAAGACGAGGGAAGAGAAAGTAAAGCAGGTTCTGTCTCGACGCGACGACGTGTCAGTGAGTCCTGCATTCTAGCAGTTCCGATTCCGTTTCGACGCTGACTTTACATAAGTCTGACAGGCCTCTACTCCCCCCTGGGCTCAGGACCTTCAACGTGCTCTCGACTCAAACACAAACCTCGTCGACGGCGTCGTCCATTCCCTCTTCTCCTCCCAACCACGATCAACCCCTCATCACCGTCAAGCACCACCACCAGACTCCGCTCCATCTTCGCACACCCACTCGATATCTCTACCCGAAGCTCGAAAGCTCCTCATCTCTCTCCTGTACCCCGACAACGGATCCTCTTCGTCTTTCGACGACCTCGCCTTCATCAGAGCTCAACCCCCCGTGACAGCACTGCGAGGCTCTTTTCATCCAATGTCCTCGCTCGAGAAGTTGGGAAGCCTTACTCCTGTCAGGCTGGAGGAGCTTCAGGCCTCGGGTCCAGACGAGACGATCAAGCAAGCCTCCCTCCCTCCCCGAATCGATGGTCGACCTCCTTCCTCCTCCAACGCTCCGCCTCCCGCTTTCGAGACCGTTGTCGACCAGTCACCTGAAGGAAAAGATCCCTCGACCAAACCTCCCCGCTTACGGACGAATCGTCGACGCGAACTTCCCGAGATGGGACGCGTCCCTCCGTCGGTTCACAACGGACGCGACGACTCGAAGACGAGGAATCCTTCGGTGGTGGAACCGTCAGAGGCTGTGGAAAAAAAACTAGTGAGGCTTTACCTTCCATCAATTCACGTTTCAACGAGGACGAGCGACTGACTTGTTTTGTTTCTCTCTCAAGCTCTCCTGGTCGAATCTCTGGTCGACGAGCGATATATCAGGGTCTCTTAGTTCTCTTCGTTTAGGCCAGCAGAGTGAGTGACTCATAATTTGTCTTATTGTCGAAAAGGAGAACACGCTGACATCTCTCCCTCGCATTTTTCAGTCGACTCGCTGGCCCTCAACGTCTGGTCGACCACAACGTTTGGTTCGAACCTTCGCCGTCTGAGCTCGACGTCACCCAGCTCTCTATCAAGGAAACTCGTCGTCCCTCCTCTGATATGCGATCGTCTCAACCGTCTCTGCTACGATGTGTGTTCCTTTTCGAACCGTCTTGCGACGCGTCTTCGCTTTCTTCGAGGCTGAACTGCTTCGTTCGAATCCTCACAGAAGCAGCTCTACGAAGCGAAGAACATCTTAATCGAGGTAAGTTTCCATGCTCGACTCCTTCGAACGTCCAAACTGACGTTCCTTTCTGTTTCTCACAGCTCTTCGCGTCGTTCGGTCTTTCCGACCCTCGCAGCTCTGGGAGTTTCCCGACATCCCTTCTTGCGCTCTCACGACATCGAGTACGTATCTAACTCGCTTCCTTAGAGTAGAAATCGCGTCTGAACGAGTCCTGTGTCTTCGCAGAACTTGATGAAAGCCTGGACCGTCCACGACTTTGATCTCTCGACTTCCTCCCTTCAAACCTTCATCTTTTACTCTTCCCAAGAGCCTCCTAGACCCGACCCTCGCCCTTTCACATGGCTTCACGCGTGCGTTCCTCTCTAAAGGTTCTCTCAAAGCCGACGCGAAGGTTCGGGATTGACGCCTCCTTGTTTTCACCCGCAGAATCCGAGCTGCCTGGCCTCGAGCTGGGGTGAAGCATCCTGATCACAGTGAGCGACAAGCTAGAGTAAATCTTACTTCTTGATGACTCTGTTTCATCTTCCTCAGTTCGTCAAAGCGTCGAGCTCGTCCAACTCCCTCCGCTCCAAGGACGCAACGTCTCCCTTCACGCTGCGGCTTGGTTGGTCCTCCCTCTCCCGCTTTTGGCACGTTTTCAAAACTTCAAGCTGACTTTCAACCTCATCTTCCTTCCAGCTTCCAAAACTTCCTCTCTGACCTCCCCCGGAACTCGCCTTCGCTCGACCTCAACGCTCTCCGTCTCTCGATCGAAGGGGAGGTCGAAAAGCTGCTGAGGACGAAAGGAGCAACGTGCCAAGCTGCTGTAGGCTCTAGATAGTGAGTCTCTGTTTTGCTCTTTCCACTTCCACTCGGCTGCACGGGGATCAACACGGAAGCGTCTCCAAAAAAAAAGTCGACGCGTTTCGATCGATCGTCGGTCGGGAACCGAATCAAACTGAAGATGCTGCTACCTTTGCCTTCTTTCGCTCCAAGAGCTGACTCCCTTCCCTTCCCGTTCCTTCCCTCATCTTGAACCACCACCTTCTCCCCAACAGGATGTTCTTGCTTCTCTCAACAAACCTCGCCTCGTTCCTCCTCGGCGCTGCCTTCCTCTCCCTCCTCGCCTTCTTCCATCCCGACCCGACCCCTACCTTCACCTCTCGCCAGCTGCGACAGCTCCAGTTCGAGATGGAACTCATCTCTCTATACGAAGACTTCAAAACAGACTCTATTCCTGAGACGAAACAAAACGTGAGTGCTTCGTTCCTTCTCACCCAAACTTTACCTTCCCGTCCCGTCGCTGAACGCTTGAAATACTCTTCTTTGGCTTCCTTCCTTTCACAGACCCTTCAAACCCTCAACTCTCAACCCAAACCGTCAGAATCCACCCTACCGAACGTCGAGGAGGAAGAATCAAGCTCCGACGACTCGTCCCCTCACCTCCCTCAAACTCCCATCGACGCACCCCTCACCGCCTTCCCTCTCCCTCCTCTCGAGAAACCCCCCAAACTCAGCCTTCGAATCGTCGAGCCGATCTTCCACGCTCGAAAAGTCTTCCCGAGGGAGAGGATGGTGATCCAGAGGGAGGAAGAGAAGAAGGGAAAGAGCATCGTCGGCCGAGCTGTCGCGTCGTTCGTTGGAAGAAAGGTTCGTCCTTTCCCTGCTCTCTCTTCATCTCTTTCTCGAACTTCGTTTAGCTGACACTCGCTACACGTGTTTCTCTCTTTCAGATGACCCGAAAATCCTCCTCCTCTCCTTCGCCTTCGCCTTCCCCTCCCGTCTCACCAAAATCGATCCTCCTCCACCCCTCTCCCTCTCCATCTCCCTCCCCACCCCTTTCCTTCCCCTCTTCCACCCACCAAACCGACTCCGAACCCACGTTCGAACACCTCTTTGCCTTCCCTCCCCTCTGCTCCTATACCACCCCCGCCTCCTACGTCGTCGAAGGATCAACCTTCTCGCCCACGCCTCAGCAAACAACCTCCTCGGGTTCAGCGGGATCGGGATCAGCTTGCCTTCGGTGCTGAAGAGGGAGGAATAGGTGGTGGAGAAAGCGAGGAGGAGAAGTGAGGGGGTTGTTGGGTGGTGAGGGTGGGAGGGTGGGAGGCGGATGGGAGGGAGGCCAAGGGGATCTGAAAATGAACGTCGTCGTCGTTCTCGTTTCGTTTCGTCGTCGTTCTCGAGAGGGAAACCGAAAGAGAGGGTCGTACAACAAGAGTCAAGATCAAGATAGATCGCACACCCGTCCGAGATCAAGAGGGCAAAAAAAGGCAGCAGAGCAGAAAGTTCGAGCAGAGAAGAGAGAGTAACGTAAAACGAACGAGCTGAAAGGAACGACTGAGCAGGGGCAAAGATGCGTTAAGTTATGCAAGGTGTGTAAGTAAAGATCCAATGAAAGAGATGAAAAGAGATGCGTCTATCTGCAAATGAGAGAAGGAGAGGGAGTTAGGGAGGGAGGAGAGGAGAGAAGGGGAGTGGACGAGACGCGCACTCACGAGACGAGAAAGATGGTCCGGTCGATAAGATCTGCTCTTCCGAGGAGCTTTAAGGATCGACTCTCGTGCCATAGGGAGAGGGTGTGTTACATCGGTCTGTAGAAACGACGGAAGGAAGGGAAGAAGGTCAGCTCACTTCGACGCGTCGACGGAGACTGAAAAAAAAAACGAGAGCACTCACACCATCGCCGAGAACGCGGTCATCGTGTACTGGATCTTCCTGAGCGAGTTGTAGTGTTCTCCCAATCCGTAGAGTCGTCTGTTCAACCCACCTCCAACCTCAAAGTCAGCTTCTCTCGAACGGAACCTCGACGTCGACGAAGGAGAAGAAAGGGAGGGAGGGAGAAGAACGCACCGATGGTAACTGATCCTCACAGCTCTGATCTTCTTAGCGGCTTTGGCGTCGAGGGTGGCGTTCGCTTTGGGGTCTGTCGGACGTAACGAAGAGGTCGAGGTCAGTTCCGTTCGACAAAGAACGAAAGAGGAGAAGGGGAAACGAGACGAACCAGGTGAGTGAGCAACGATTTTCGGGTGGTTGGATTGGACGACGTGGATTGGGATTTGATAGTATCGAGACAAGGCGAGGATCTGTGTACACATCGTCCCAACGAAAGAAACACAAAAGGTCAGCTCGAGCAAGAGACGAGAAAGGAGAGTTTGGGCGTGACTCACCTCTGGTTCTCCTCCCCATTCGCCCGACTCCCTCACTCGCTTGCAGTACCGATGAAACCCCTTCATCGTCATCATCCCTGGTTCGTCCAGAAAGGATAGAGAAGGCGAAGTCAGCGCAAGCTTGAAGCTCGATTCGAGGAAGGAAGGGGAGCGGGATCGAGAGACTTTAAGACGCGTCAAAGTCAGGCCGAGGCGCTCTCCTCCTCCTGTCCTCTCTTTTCCCTTCCCTCCCGCCTACCCGCTCAACCGGCCCTCGCAGCTCCTTCGCCACCTCGAGAGCTTCTCCAACGAAGTAGAACAGAGAAAGAGAGCAGCAACTAACCATCCTCCTCCAAAGGCTCATTCGGATCCTCTCCCTCCTCCGGCTCCTCATCAGGATCCGCGGGCACTCCCACCAGGAAGGGCAAGAACGAGTCCGGGTTGGCGAGCATGTAGGTCGAGGCTGCTAGACGTGTTGTTTCGGGTTTGTTCTGTTTCGAGTGCAAGCGAAGGAGATAAAGTCAGCTTAGAGCAAAGGGAGGAAGAGGGGAGGGAGAGCGAAGGCCGAGGTGACGGACGACCACGAGCCTCGGTTCGCAGAGAGAGAAAGGAAAGGATGGGATAGGGATGAGAAAGAGAGACGTACCTCCTCCTCCTTGATCAACCTCAAGAGCCATAGCTGATCAGCTACAGCAGCGTACAAGCAGTGTCCGTCGGGAGCGATCTGAAAGAAACCCCAAAAACCAAACAAAAGTCAGCTCGCTCTTTCCAACTCTCAGTTCTCCTCATCTCGGTTCCCTCCCTTCCCCATCTCTACCAAAATCCCTCCAACGGGTGAACTCGGACACGACCCGAACCGAAACGAAGCAGAGCCCACTCACATCAAAGATCTCCACGCCCAACTCCATACACGTCTGCAAGAGATGAGCTCGTTCGGCCTGTTTGGCTCGCTCGATCTTCTGAGCCGGGGTCATCTCGTCCAGGATCCGTTGGGCTTCTTGAGCTGCTAGGAGGGCGGCTGCTGCTGCTGCCTAGAAAGAACGCGTAGAACGAAAGAAAGAAAGAAAGAAAGAAGAAAGGGAGGGAGGAAGGTCAGTGGTTGGTAAACGCCGGCGCACCAAAACCGCGAGCAAAACAGGACGAAAAGGAAGGAAAAGGTGGTAATAGGGACGAGAGCTCACCTCCTTCTTGGCCTTCCCGTTCCCCATGGACATGAAGGACCTTTTCTTGGGTTGGGTGATGGAGGAAGCGGCGGAGGAAGGTGGAGGGGTGAGAGCCGAGATGGTTGTGGCTCTGAGAGGAGGAGGAGCTGCCAGGGGAGGAGAATGGGAGTGGTGGTGATGATGATGGTGATGAGGATGAGAAGGGTGAGAGGGTGAGGATGGCGAAGGAGCGGGAGCGGAGGGAGAGGAGGGAATGTCGATGGCTGGAGGGAGAGGTGAAGAGGGAGAGGGAGAGGAGGTCGCGGGGAGGAGCGAGGAAGAGCCGTTCGTTGAAACTGGAAGATGGCCGTTTCCGTTTCCGTTGACGATGGGAGGAGGAGGAGGAGGTAGGGAAGATGCTGAAAGTGGGAGAGGAGATCTTGAAGCTGCTGAAGCTGAAGCTGAAGAAGGAGGAGGAAGAGCCGCTACCGAATCGTGCTTCTCTTCGTCGTGTCCCTCCTCCTCCTCCTCCTCGTCTCTCCTCCTCCCATTCTCACGCCCTATAAGTCCCTCCCTCCCCTCCCCCTCCTCATGATCCCCTTCCTCCTCCTCATGAACCTGTCTCCTCAAATCCTCCAGCGAGCTTCGTTCCGACGCCGACCCTGATCCATCGCTGCTGTCCGCTCGTTTCCTGAGCTCAGGCGGAGCGATTCCAGGCAGCGAGTTGGATCGTTCCAATCCTCCGGTTGAACCTGGAGTAGAAACTCCCGACGGTAACGTCGTAGTGTTGGTAGAGAAGGAAGTGGTGGAACTTTTTTGGGACGAGAAGAAGGAAGTACGACGTTTCACGGCTCCTCCATCGGACAAAGGCGTGGGGAGGGAGGAGGTCGAAGGGGAAGCTTTGCTGTCCTTGTTGAAGATCGATGGACGCCGTTTGAACATGGCAGAGAGACGAAGAGGCGAGGTGCGAGAAAGGAAGAAGAGGGAAGAAAAGAGCGACTGAGTGACGGTTGGGGGGAGGAGGAAAGAAGGGAGGGAAGCGACAGCCTGACCTTCCGAGCTTTGGGCCGAAGCGACGCTTTCTCCCAGTTCGCCTTCATAGCAAAAAAAAAGGCATAGAAATCGAGCTAAGACTCCACGGAGACGTCTCCTGCTGCTCCTGGACCCTGAAAGTCTTCGAAAGGCAAGTTTTCCTCAAGAAAACGGAAGAGAGAAGGAGGGGACCGGACCGCGATTTCTCGATTGCCTTTTCAACCACATCCCTCTCCTCGTCTCTCCTCCTTTTCTCCTCGTTTTCTCCCCGAGAACGCGTTTACTGTGCTCGCCCACAAGGAGCTGCACGTAGATCGACTGCTGTACCTCTCTAGCCCCCGAAAATGGCAGCGATAGGCTCACCGCGAGAAAAACAACAACAAGAAGCGGCAAAGGGTTGAACCGAGCATCGCCGACCAAATAACTTTTTTGACGTGCCCTCTTCCTCGTTTTCGTTCCGCCCCAACAGGAATTGGCTCTCTGTCTCTCTGTGGCTCGATCTAAAGCGCAGGAATCGTGAGTCGTATAGCCTATCAGAAGAGACGCGAGGAACCGAGAGAGCGACAGCCGCGCGTCGTTGTTAAACTCGGTCGACGCTCGAGCTCGACGCGTCCTTGTCTTTCGGTCCTTCCTCTTCGTTCCCTTCTTCGTCTTGCCTTTCATCTACCCCTCTTTACTGCTCTTATCACTGTTCCTAACTCTCATTCTCGCTTGTCACCGCTCTGGTTCGGTTCCTTCGAAACAACATGATCTCGATCTCGACGCGTCTCTTTCCTCTCTCTCTTTCTCTCTCTCCCTTTTTCCCCAATTTCTTCAACAAAACGCAAGTGCATACCAGGAACCCAACCGAAACACCGAAATCAAACACCATCCTCATCCATCAAACCAGAACCATCGACCCTGTCCTCGAATCAACTCTCATCCTCTTCCCTCTCGCCCTCGTCTCCCTCTTCCCTCCTCCCACCTTCCCCCCCTTCTTCTCCCAACCTACCTTCTTCTCCTCACCCATTACCCTCCCCACTCCATCTCTACCCGAAGCAGAAGTAGACGCAGCAACAGGCACCTGTAACAAGTTGACATCGTTCATCAAAACAACACACCCTCCCTCTCCTTCCCACCTCTCCTCGTCGTTCTCTTCAGGAGGAGTGAGCACCACACTAGGCGCGCTGAACCACGGGTTCGGGTTCCAAGCGGACGAGGCGGGGACGAGGAGGGTTTCGGTTGGGAGGAGGAAGGGGAGGTTGGTCGAGGGGTTGAAGGCCCGGGGGAGGGAGGTGACGACGGGCTTCAGCGTGTTGAAGGAGTTGATTTTGGTGGTGGATTTGTTGGATGACGAGGTGGTGAAGGAGAGGAGGGAAGAGAGGGAAGAAGAGGAGGAGAGGAAGAGAGAGGGGGTTTGGTTGGTGGTGGTGGTGGTGGAAGAGGAAGAGAGGGAGAGGGAGAGGGAGGGAAGGGAGAGGAAGTGGGCGAGTCGCTGTTTATGTAGAATGAGTTAAGAACGAGAGGAGGGGGAGGAATTGGGAGTCAGGTCAGCATACAACAGGGCGGGACGAGAAGAAGAAAAGAGGGGAAAAAAAAGGAGAGCAAACGAGCGAAAACGAACCTTCAAAGCAGCCCTCTTCCTTCCTCCTCCTCGTCCTCCTCTCAAATGAGCTTCAACTTCTTCCCTCCCTTCCTTCCTCCCTCCCTTCCTTCCAAACATCCCCACCCCCCAAAATCTCTTCTTCATCTCCTCCACCTCCACCTCCAGTTCTTCCTCGTCGTGGTATCGAACGAACGTTCCCGTTCCGAGGGTGTAAGATCTGACGTTGTTGTGGTCGACGAAGGCGGGTCGCGTCGAAGTCGAGGTGGTGAAGAGGGAGCTGGAACTGCTGTTGGAGTGCAAGTTTCTCATCGTTTGTTCACTGTTTTGGCGAGGTAAAGATGTGAGTGGGTGGTGGTGGTGGTGGTGGTGGTTGGTGGGGAAGTGACAGTGGGAAGGGGAGGGGAGAAGGAGGAAGAAGGAATGGAGAGTCAGAAATCTCAGATCGGGTTCGTTGGTGCCTTCCTTGGACGATCGGAAGATCGTCGCCTCCCTCCTTCCCGCGACGAAAAAACTTACTTGACTTCCAGACGGATCACGTCACGAAGAAGAAGGTTTGAGAGGAAGGGAAACGAAAGTTTTTAAGGCCTGGGCTGAAAGGAAATGGGAAGGTCGATCAGCGAGAGGGAGAGAGGAAGGATGGGAAGAGCGGAGGGAAAAGCTGCTGGCTCACCTGCCAAACTTTCTCGTAGACTCCATGGCGATGCTTGAAGGGTTAATGTGAAACTCGGACCTGTAGACGAGGGCTTTCGAACTTTCGTAAGGGAGAGGAGGAAGAGGACGAGCGTCGAAAGTGCTCATTGGATCTGGAAGAGGGAAGCGAAGAAGCGGGAAAGGGGTAGATATCAGCATTCAGAGTATCTGAAGGGAGCTCTCCTACCGAGTTTTCTGAACGTCGAGAACGAGGGATCGAGAGCGAGACGAACCTGAAATCGACGACGACGCGCGAGGTTCCCGACGTTCCTTCTCGACTCGAAACACCCCATCTCGACCTCTCCGTCTTCAAAGGAGGCAGCAGATCCGGTGGTGATCTGTGAAATCGAAGAGCGGAACGTTGATCAAGGGAATCAGGAGTCAGCATCGAGACGAAGAAGAGACGCGTCGAAGAAAAGACGAGGCGGGCTCACCTCACTTCCCAGAATTCGAAAAGCAGACGATTCCACGAGGGATTCAGAGGATTGCGAGGCACTGCGACGGCGAGTCAAACGGCCAGTCGAACGGAGACGGTCGAAAAGGGTGTCGTCGACGCGTCGTTCCTCTTCTTCCGTTTCCGAACGTAGCGTAGACGAAGACGGAACGCTGAGGATGTCGTTGACTCCCTGTTCGTCGAGCCACTCCAGCCATTCCGGCTCCTCCTCCTTGGGGTTCTCCAGCGGCGCGTCTTCTCCTTCCTCGTCCTCGGCGTCGTCCTCCGACAGCTCTGCGTCCTCCTGCCAAGGTGAAAGGGACTCCACCAGCTCTTCTTCTAGTCTGTCGATGATGTGCTGGCAGACGAATGGCTCGTCGAAGCAGTAGGCGAAGGGGAGATGGACGTGACGAAGACGAGGGAGCTGCGAGAGAGCGTTGAGGAAGGTTGGAGGCTGTCGCAGAAAGAGAACGAGGCCGAGAAGTCAGACGAAAGTTTCAAAACAGTTAGGAGGTGACGATACTTACCGATCCGTTCCCCACGTAATCACCGTGGATCTTGAGCAACTCCAACCTTGGGAGGAACTCGACGAGAGCTTCGAGCTGATCCGTTCGGAACGACGATGTCTCTCCTTCGAGCTCCGGATCCGCCCAGATTTCCAGTTCCACAATCTCGACCAGTCCCTCATCCAAACGGCGAAGTCGGAGCTTGACGTCGTGCATTCGAGCAGAGTCGAACCATTCCTGGAGGGAGGGAGCGACGACGCGACCGAGTCCTTCGACGAGAACGAGGCTCCTCCAAGGAAAGTGGACCTGTTGAGGGACTTGCGAATCAATTTCGAAGGAGAGGGAGTCGATGGTGGGATGAGCAAGAAGAACTCGACGGATCCAGTCGCCGTCGTGGAAGAGGGCGGGAAAGGGAAGTCTGTGCTCCGTGAGCGTGAGGACGAGAGAGGTGACGCCGAGGGGAGAGATGGTAGTGAGAAGACGAAGGGCCTGTTTGCTGCGATCTGTGAAGGTGTCGAGGTTGAGCTGGCGGACCTGTATGTTGAGAGTCCGACGATAGTGAAGGAGTAGAGCGAAGAAAGCGGCGGGCTCGCCGCGGTATCCTCGGTAGACGCAAACTGGAACGACGATGGGATGCTCCCGAATCCTACGATCCACCGAATCGAACCTTTGACCGATACGACCTAGATCGTTGGGCTTGAAGTCGAGGTGTTGGAGTGAAGGGTGTGAGAGAATGGACTGTTGAAGGGAGGGAGAGAGTCGGGGGATCTGACTCTGAGCAGCGATCCACAAAGAAAGAGATCGAAGGTTCCGAAGGAGGGAGATCGAAGTCGATAGGAGATCTGTGGTACCGGTGGGCGCGAAGGGAAAGGTAGGGATCTCGACATCAAGTCGTCTGTCGGGGAAGGAGGAAAGGGAGGTTTGGTCAACGAAGACCAATCTCTCGCTGCGATGGAGAATCAACGCACCGTACGAAACTGGGTAAATCTTCTCTCTGACTGACTCGCAGCAAGTTTTCGAGACCTTGAAACGACCTCACCCGGATCTCTCGAAAGAGGATCGGACGAGCGATCTGGAGGATGCGAGTCGATGGAGATGTGGTCGGCGTCTTCGCTCTCCCTTTGAACGTTCGCTAGGCTCCCAAAAGACCAAAACTCACAAGGCTGAAGCTCCAGCATACGGCACTCAGCATCGCCAAGCTCTCCTTCGAACAGAACTTGAAGATGTAGGTGATGATCTCGAGAGGGAGGGAAGAGATTCGAACTCGAGGGAGAGGGAGGTCGACGATTCCTCTGATGACTGCGTTTGGACGAGGCATGGCACTGTTGAAGAAAGAGACGGATAAGGAGGGCAAGTATATGAGGTCAGATATTGGACAGAGTCGTGGATGCATGGAAGACCGAGGGTAGGGGGGGAAGGAGGGAGGAAGGAAGGAGGGGCGGTGAGCTTCGTCCTCCCAAATCCGAAGCCTCTTCTTTCATTCGAAGACAAGACGGCCGAAGACCTGAACAACAGTGCTGAGACTCACATTTTATCAGCGTGTATAGGTTGATGAAGGCGATTGCTCGAGTGAGAAGGTTGAGGGAAGGAAGGAAGGAGGGATGAAGATGGAGTTCGAGGTCAACCACCTCGAGGAAGGAGATTCCTTGCCTTCGTTTCGTTCGAATATATGTCGAGAGCAACGAATTCTGCTGACCCTGAAGGAGAAGCTGCCCTCGATGCGAGCTCGAAAAACTTCAAGACAGAAGAGCTCGAGGAACGGAGGCAAATCAAACGAGAAGGTCATCTCCGAATCTGAAGCTCACCGTTTCTCCTCCTCCCGACTTCCACCCTCCCTTCTTCCTCCAGGTTCGTCCTATCCATTCTGATTTTCCCATGTGAGAGCCCCCATCTGACGTCGTGATCATTTTGTCCTCAGCTATGGCTTCCTCTCCCCCCTCTCCAACGACCTCAACCTCCAACCTCCAAACTCCCTCAGTCTAGCCTCAACTATGATCCTCAGATCACCTCCGAACTATCACGGCCATGGGTCTCATCTACTCGGCGGAGCGTCGTCTTCCAACACCCGATCTTCTCTGGTCCCTCGAGATGGGAGGGAGTCTTCGAGTGGTTCCAAAGACGCGACGCATCGTTTGTTGTTGTTGAGCTTTGGAGAGAGGTCGAAGCCGTTGCGAGCGAACGACGACAAGTCAAACTCAAGCTTTGCGCGTTGACTCACTCGGAACTTCCCTTTCGTCGACATGTCTCCGTTCGACCTCTGTCTCTCTCCCTCGTCTCTCTTTCGCTGGCCTAACTTTCTTCCTTCCTCTTTTCTTCCCTTCCACAGTCTCATCGTGTATATAGCTCCTTTCTTGTTCTTCGCTTTCACGTTCCTTCTCACGGCTTTGCTTTTTGCTCTCTTATTGCCTTTGTTCGTTCGTGTTTGTTTTTCGTCTCCCTCATCATCACTCTTGTAGCCTTCGCAACATTTGCTTTCACTGTCACAGTCTCCTTCTGAACCTTTTCGCCTAATCATGATCCTGCTACATCTCTTTGACGTTCGAATTAAGGGAACGGTTTCTCGATCTCGAATCGGAAACGCGTCGACTCGTTTCTTTCTGATCCGAGAACGACAGCGAGAAGCAGAAGCCCCTTCGGCACTGGTTCTCCTTAGGTTGTATCCTCATATCCCACCCCTTCGAAAGAGAGGCTCCGAGGAAAGGGCCAAGCAGAAGGTCAAGAGACCGTTCGACGCGTCGAGCTCGAGCTCAAACGCAGCCGTCGTCTGCGTTGTTTGAGCTTCTCTCCTCTTTCCTCGAACACGGCCGCGAGCAGTACAGAGTCATCAATCGAGAAACTAGAAGAAGATCAAAGAAGCAAGAAGGCATGTTGAGGATATCCGTGGACGGAGGAGAGGCCAGCAGTGAGAGTCGAGGAGCGGTCGGTCGTTGAGGTCGACGTGCTGCTGGAGAAGGATCGAGGATCTTGGTCAGTTCGGAAAAACAGAAGCGAGACGGAGTTGAATCGAAGCGTACCGATGTTCAGGCGGCAGATCTGATGAAGCGTGAAGAGGAAGGGGGAATGGGTCAGATCGAACGAGACGGCAAGAAGAGACGCGTCGAGAAGGACCTGACGGACCTGAGGAACGTCTCGAAAGAATCCGGAGTAGCCGACGAAGACTTCTTCCTGAATGCGAGAAATAAGAGAAGCGAATCAGTGATTTGTCCTAGTGAAAGTGGTAGAATGGGGAGACTCACTTCGAAACGAACTTCTTGAAGTCGAACCCTCCAGCCTCCAACGCAGCCCTGACCTCGGAAGCACTGAGCTTCATGAGCGAGGCGAGAATGGAAGGGCCCTTCTCGACAAGGTTCTTCGGCTCGCAGATGAAGCAGGAAACCGCTGCCTCCCACTTCTCCGGCAACGCGTCCAAGATCCCTCCTTCCTTCTCCTTGATCGTCTCGACTCGAACTCCTCCTTCCAACCTGACAACTCCCTCGAAACCAAATATAAGACGATCAACTTCCCCGAACTGAAGCTTGACGTGCGATTCTCCGGTCGTTCCGTCGTCGTTCGAAGGGACGTTCATTCCTGCGACGAGTTTCGAGAACCTCGCTCGGTTTGATTCTTTTCCGACCTTCCAGAGAGCTAGGTATCCTCCGACGAGGTCCGCTGCTTCGAATATGGTGGGATGATCCTTCCTCAAGGTCTTGTAGCAGGCGGCCGAGCAGGCGACGACTTTGCGACCGATGGGAGAGGGCGTGAGGGAGGATCGGACGGTGAGATGGGTGAGGGACGAGAGAGAGGACAAGGCGGCGATGGCGGCGTCCTGAGTGAAGAAGAAAACCAAGAAAAAGTTGTAAACGAGTCAGAGACGAGCGAGGAAGCGACAGGGAGGGGGGATACGCAGGGTACGCACAAGATCAGGCCAAAGGAGACCGAAACGTCCTCCGTAGAGGTCGAGGGAGACCAGAGAAGGAGCGAGGGTACTGAGATGAGTGATGATGGCAGCCGGAATGACGGTATCTACGAGGAAGACCGTAACATAAGTGGGAACGAGATGAGATTACAGTTCGGAAACTAGACGCACGTCGAAGAGAAGAAATGGGGACTTGCCTTTGTATCCCTCGAAGCTAAGGTCTCGAATCCCGTTCCTCGTGATCTTAGCCTTGTACCTGGTGATGTTGGTCGAGGCCCACGCCGAGAAGTCCGTCGGTGCGACCGAGGCCAACGCGTCGGACCAGTTCGATCTCCACGTCTCGGCGCTCAACGTGAAGTTCCCGTAGTGCCCAACGACGAGGTGGACTTCCTGAAGCGACGTTTGGGTAGTGTTGAAGATCCTCGAGAGCCATTGGAGGGAAGTAGGGCAGTGGGCTTCTGAGACGGTGAGGTGAACCGACCTGAGGTTGGGAACGACGACGGAGGATTCGAGTCTTCCGGAAGGCGATCCAGCGAGTCCGAGAGCTCCTTGAGGACCTCTCCGCTTCTGCCAGTTCCAAACGTCGACATCGGAGACGACGATGCCGTGGAAGTTGAAGAAGTCGAGAACTCGTCCCAATTGATGGTAATCGGCGGGGGAGCTAAGGAGTTCCGCGGAGAGTCGAGGAACCACGAGAGGGAGAGGACGAGGAGGAAGAGGCGAACGATCGTCGGTGTTGAGCTTGTTGGTTCTCATGCCGTCGACGGAACTTCCGATCTTGAGGACGGTGATGGAGGGATGGGAGTAGATGAGGGCGAAGGTCTCGTCGGAGAGGAAGGGGAAGGGGATTTCGAGGGAAGTGAGGTTGACGAAGATTGGGAGGACCGTAACGAGGTTCTTGGTAGCCGCCACGTCTCGATCGATAGAGTTCTTGGGTTTCCCGTCGACGAACGAGAGTTGTCTGGAAGAAGAGGAGAGAAAGGAAAGAGTCAGCGACGTGTCTTCGAGAGGCTGAAACTGTGAGCTTCCACCAACCTGAGTCGACAGCTCTTCTCCGTATCCTTAGCGAGCTTGAGAAGAGGAACGAAGTTCTCTTTCTTGTTGGTAATGATCTTGATGGATCGAAGAAGAACGGGAGTGGCGAGCTGTCGAGCAAGGGGAAGAAAGTCGTCAGAGAGGGAAACGGCGAGCTCGTCGTTCAACTCACGTCTCTGAGCCTCTTGCAGCAGACAGCGAGCGAAACGAGTGAGGAGGTCGACATCGAGCTCATCATGTACTGGAGGATCTCGGGAGGCACTCCAAAGAGGAAGCAAGTCTGTGGGTGGAGAAGAGCAGCAGAGAAGAAGAAGGGAAGGAAGGAGGGAGGGGATGGAAGGAGGAGGAGCAGGAGGTGAGCTTCATCTCGTGTCGTCTCCAGCATCCATCCTCAAGCTTCAGGATGGGTTTTACGAACTGAAGGGATGGTGTTGGATCTGGTGGACCTCATTTTCAAGAGTTCAAAGCTTTGGATCGAATATTCCGCAGAGGACGCTTCGGTGGAGGGAGTGAGAGTTGGAAGTGACCTCCAACTTCGAGCTCGACGGCTCCCAACCTTTACCTCACGATCTCAGCTGTGCTCAGTCTCCGACGTCTTTCTTCTAGTGACCCTCCCACTGAGACAGTTGGAGTCTTATGTCCGAGAAGCCTGTTTGGGCTCGGGAGAGGGGGGCGAATAATATAGGCGGGACTGAGAGGAGGGAGTGGAACGGAGGACGTGGTGAGCTCGACCGATCCTTCCTACCCCCTCGGTCGCTTCTCTGCGAAGAAGCTTCCTGTCCTTCGTGTTGACGAGCTATTTTTGCTGATCAAATCATAATCTTCTTCCTCCCCGCAGAACTCACATAAGCAGAAGTTCAACCGTTTGAAGGCTCTGGCGGTCGAGCGACCTCCCTCCCCTTCGTCCTCGACTCTCTTCCCTTCGCACTCCTCTCGACAGCCGTTGCTTCCGCCACTCTTCCAGCATGCTCGTCGGCCTCCGAAGGTACTCAGCTGAGCTTTTTGGAAAGTGGAAGAGGAAAAAGAGCGCCGTTCTTGGAGGACTCTCTCGTCGCCATGGAAGCGGAACCTCGGCGTCTTTCCCAAGGTGAGCTTTGATGATTCTTCCTTCGCTCTGTATGTTCTCTCTCTCACTCCCACCCCTTCGTTCTTGCTCCAGATCCATCAACATGGTCGTCCCTATCCCTCCTCCCCTCACTTTTACCTACAAAACCATCGATACCTCCCCGGAACCAGTCCCTCTTCAGCTCGACGTCTTTCTCCCTCCTCTCCCTTCTTCAACGACCTCCTACTCGCCGTCCTCACCCCTCAGGGTCATCGTCGCTCTTCACATGGGAGGTTTCGTCGCTTATGATCGGACTTCCATCTCGCCTTGGACACTTGACATCGCTAGGGAGCAAGGTTACGTCTTGATCGCTCCTGATTATCGACTCCTGGTGGGAGGAGGGAGGACGGGCAAGGCCGGTGGGGGAGCAGATATCGCTGATTCTCTGCGGGACATCGTCTCTGCTTACGAGTGGAGCTTTGGAGGAGAGCTGGAGAAGGCTTTGGAGGGTGCTGGAGTGAAGGGTGTGAAGTTGGATTCGAGCAGAGTTTCGTTGGTCGGATTCTCAGCTGGTGAGCTTTCCCTTGCCTTCCTTTCCATACGGTCGCTCGTCCGAGGTTGTGAGCCGATTCCGATGATAAGAGCTCTGACTTCTTTTTGTCCTGACCTTCTAGGAAGCTGGCTCTCCCTCGTTCTTCCCTTCAACATCCCCAAACACCTTCCCGCTCCCGTCGCGCTCGTCCTTTTCTACCCGGCGACGCGTCCCTTCTCGAACCCTTGGTACTCTACCGCTCGACAACCAGCCTCCGCCATCTCCTCATCCTCCATCTCCTCCATCGGTCCCACTCTCAACCCTTTCACCCTCCTCTCCTCCCTCTTCCCCTACGTCCGTCGGTTCCTCCTTAGCCTCGTTCGACAACCCATCCAACTTCCCCTCCTCCCCACCTCCGATCTCAAGCATCCCTCTCGCACTGCATCTCTCCCATCGTTCGGACTCACTCCTACCTACATGAAGACGGCTCATCGACTCTTCCTTTCGTCCTGGCACGGCCCTATTCTCTCCGGTACTCCCTTCATCGCTCCCTCCGTCAAACGCGAACTCGAAAAGGAAGGAGCTGCTGGGTACCGAGGAATGTGAGTCCCATCCATCGGCTTTACTGAAGACGACAAGAAAGGAGGGTAGCAAGGGAGGAAGAGAAAAGGAGCTCGACGACGCAAAACTGACGCGACTCGTTCTTTCTCGATCGAAAGGTTGTGCGACTGGACTCTCGAACGAGGAACGGCAGCAGATCTCTTCATCGGCAAGGGGATCGAGGAGTTCGTCGGCTTGGGGAAGAACGATCCTGCCGACGCTGAGGACGCGGATCAAGTCTTGAAGGCCGTAGGGAAGCAGGAGGAGGTGAAGGAGTTGATGACTCCGTTCATTGGAAGGAACACGCCCATCGGAGGAATATATCCTCCCAGCTACTTCGTCCACGGAGCATCGGATACGCTGGTTCAGGTTGAGGAGTCGGAATGGGCGCAGGAGCGGTTGGGAGAGGTTGAGGGAGTGGAGACGACGCTGGTGAAGGTCGAGGGAGTTGATCATGGATTCGATGGGACGGCGAGGTTGGAGGTCGGAGGAAAGTGGGAGGATGTGTTCAGAGGGGTCGAGAGGTTTTTGGTTGAGAAGATGGCTTGAGGGGAGGGTGGTCGGTTGCTGTTCGTGCTCGTTTTCTTGTTGTTCTTTTTTTGGGTTTTGCTGCTTCTCTTCTGTCTTTAGACTTCTCTCTCATATACGTGATGCCCTCTTCGATGATACCTCCGGCCTTCTCCTCCTTTTTTCCCTGAAAAGCTTCGCCCCTGATAAGTTTCGAGAGGAAGCGCGGGTTGTCACCTTGACGCGTCGTCCCTCGTCGTTGAGTCTGTCCTCGACTTCACCGTCGACGCTCTATATATCTTAGAGCGCACCATACAGGTCGAAGATCAATCGCAAGCCAATCATTTTTTCTCTTCGCTCTTTTCGACAAGGGGTGAAAAAGCAAGGAGGCAATGCTGTTCGGGTTCCCGCGGTCGACCATCGCCTCTCGCCTGTTCCCCTCCCTCATTTCGAAGCTATCCTGATTCTTACGTTCTTCCTTCCAACCACCACCATTGATTCTTTCTCGAATGTCAGAATCAAGTCATCTCTCACGAAGGAACGCCTGCCACTCTACCGTTCGACGATCGGCTTCGACCTCGTCGTTCTCGTCTTCCCTCTCCTCCTTGTCGACCTCCTCGAACACTTCCCTCGACGACAATCTGCTTTATCGAGCCCCAACAAAGAAGTCGCTCTACCTCAAGGCTACCGAAGTCAACACCAAAGCTCTGAGGATCGAGCAGGCGAGGGAGAGAAGACGCGTCGAGAGACAGAAGCTGGAAGAGAAGGGGGAATGGTCGACTGGGGTGGTCATTCTTGGCTCAGAAGCGTTGGAAAAAGAGTCTTGGGGCAGTAGAGATGAGATATGGGGGACAGAAGGGAAGAGTCTGGCAGATCAACAGTTCAACCTCCCGTCCCTCACTTCCTCTTCGCATCTCCACCTCCCTCCCGACCCCACGTCTCCGCTCCTCTCGAACTCTCCCCTACCACAGTTTGAGTCATCAAACAACGCCGCCTCGACCTCTCGACCCACTCTCTACCCTCTTGTCATCCCAACCCAACCCTCAGAACGTCCTCGCTCTCTTCAACCTCTTCCCCGCATCTTGGAGACGCTCGAGAGCTCTGGTTCGAGACGTCACAGTTGGACTGGTGAGAGCAGGCTCTCCGAAGAGTTGATTCTCGGTCCTGTCGAGAGATGGGGGACGGAGGAGGTAGTTTCGTGGTTGAAGAACAAAGGGTTTGGCACACGCGTCGTTTTTGCTTTCGAAGGTGAGCTTTTCCGCTTGAGATTAGGGCCGACCCCTTGCTGACTTTCTCGTCGCGCGTTGAATCGTGCAGATAACATCGTCACTGGATCTCAGCTTCTACAACTGGATTTGGATCGTCTCAAGGCTATGGGAGTCACTGCCTTCGGGACGCGTTTTCGTCTCGTCGAGAGCATTCGAAAGCTCAGCCCCGCCATCGTTCCGTCTCCTCAAGTCGTCCCTCAGCCTGTGAGTTTCATAATTCTCTTTCCCTGTCAGTCAGAGCAGCGGCTGATAGCGTCACCTCTGATAATCAACGGGCAACCGACGCGTCGTTTCCTCTTCCACCCTCTTCCCCCGACCCTCCTCCGGCTGCTCCTCAGTTCAACTTCCTCCTCACCTCCACTCACTCCTCCCCCGTCGACAGCCCTTCCATCTACTCAGCTCAGACTCTCACACCTACTCAATCCAACTTCGGAACTCCCACTCAGCGTCGACCCTCAGCTTCGATTCCGACTCCTCTCAACATCACCTCCGCTCGTCGTCCACGTCGCCCTCTGCCTCTCTCTCCTCCCCTCCCGGAATCAAAACCCAACTCTAAACACTTCCAACCGGAGATCGACATCCAAGGATCCCTACAAGTTCGATGCAGTCGCGCTGGGAGGCAGGAGGAACGATGGTGCATGCTCGTGAGAGGAGTCGGAGAGTTGTTGATTTTCGAGTCGCGTCTCGTGAGTTTCCTCTTCCTCTTTAAGCCCACGCGCTTTATTTCTTCTGACAATTCGCTCGACCTTTCAATCTTCATCAAGGACCCGAGCCCAATCCAAACTATCTCTCTTCAAGGCTACAAGATCATCTCGACGTTCGACCCACCCTCTCTCTCCACTTCCTCCCCAGCCGAAACAAGTTTCACGTTCCACCTCCTTCACCGACGAGCTCCAACCTGGTACCTCACAGCCACCTGCGCATCGTCTGGACATTGCTGGATGAAAGCGTTGATGAAAGGGACCGTCGAGAGGGATTACAACAGCAAGTCGAACGCGTCGTGTTTATCTTTTTGTTTCGACACGCGTCAGTCGAGCTGACTCTCTCTCTTTCTCTTTCTCCTCCCGTTTCAGCGATTGTCTTGAGCTCCGTAGTATCGGACACGATCCCGCTTCTCGAGGCCCAAGAGAGATGCAGGAGACCGGTGTTGCCTGAGGAGCTGAGGGACGAAGTGAAGAGGAGGAAGAGGACGGAGTCGATGGGCTCGACTGCTACCTTGACTCTTTGACTTCTGTTGGATATCCGTTTGTAGTTTTGCTATGCTTTCTTTTGGTGTCTGTCTTCGTTCAATGCTTCGGATTCCACTTATGTATCCAAAAGACCCTCTCCTCAGTTTCCTCTCGTCTTCACGTTCAGCTCTCTTCTCTTTGCTTCCTTCCTCTCACTCTACGAACTAGCTGCAGTTTGGGTACGACTGAACGATCTTGATCCTCCTCCGGCCTCTCTCTCTGCGTCTCTCCCGAAAGAAAGCGACGGTAAAGCCAAACTGATTCGATTCCGTTCCGACGCGTCGTCTACCAAACCTCCTCCTTTCCATTCGGCCCTCCTCCTCCTCCTCCTGCTCCTCCAGCTCGCAGATCTCCCCACGAAGAGGTTCCTCCCCGTCCTCCAGCACCACTAGGAGTTCCTCGCTCACTTTCGAGCAGTCGATCAAACTCGGCCTGCTCCTTTTGACGATCCGTCTGCGACGAGGAGGCGTAGGATGAGGAGGAAGCTGAGATACTAGGTGGAGGAAGGGATGACGAGGAGTAGTCGGAAATGGGAGTGGCAGAAGAGGAGGCGACGGTCGACGGTGGAGGAGCTCGAGAGCGGAGGAGGGCCCAGGAGGTTGGGTTCGACCGGGTCGCTTGATCTGAGGGAGAGAGAAAGGAGCGAACGAGGGCAGAGACAAGAGTCAGCGCTACCGTTTCAGCCATTGGCGGGATCATGACCTCTTGCCTTCAGAGAAAGGAAGAAAAGCGAAGCAACTCACCGACAGTTCCCAGATCAGCCCTGTCGTCCATGCCCATCCTCCCTCCGCCGAGCACCACCTCCCGTTCCTGCTCCCTCCTCAGTTCTCCTACATCAGCGTCCTCCCTCCTATCTCCGTTGTCGTCCTGCCTGGATGAGGCACCAGGGAACAACCTCCCTTGCGAGTCCCTCTTCGCGTCGTCGTATTGGACGGGGACGCCATCGAGCGACCTGGGAGGTTGAGGGAACGCCTTGCCTGCCCAAGGGTTGGCTCGACTAGCTTCCTGAGTAGGTGATGGAGTTGGGAGACCGATAGGAGCTTGAACGTTGGAGAAGTCGTAGGTGGAGGGATCGGAAGGGTTGGGGATGGGAGGAGCAGGGTAGAGGTTCGGGGACGTTTGATGTCGAGAGAGGGCGGTGTAGAGGGAGAGACGCTGCATGATTTGGGCGGGACTTCGATCGAGGTGTCTACATGCAGAAGAACGAAGATGTATAGTTAGTTTCAAGCTGAAGGCAAGCAAGGAAGGACGCATGCAAGAGCTCACCTGAACTCGTTCCTCATTTGGTAGGCTCCGATCGCAGATCCAGCGACTCCACCAGCGAGGGAACCAGCTACTCCTTGGATGAGGGATTTACCCATTCCGATTTTGATCCCCTTCTTCCACTGCCAGGCGACGGGAGCCATGACTCCGATGATAGAGGCGATCTGGAGGAAAGAGGGAGGAAGGAGAGATGGAAGTTCAGCTTCGTTCCAAAAAGGATCGGCAGCATAACAACGAAGGTGCTAGAACGAGACTAGTGAGAAGGTGGATATAGGAGTGGAGCCGATAGATATGTGTCTGAAGGGGAGGGCTGAGAAGCCAGTGAGAGAAGGTCGAGCTCATCGTCTTCCTTCCTTCCTCTTCTTCTTGCTCGCCTCCAAGTTCCTCTCCTCCCTACATTCTCGACCCAGCGCTTCCACAGAAAAGACGAAGTGCTCACCATGCTATACCGACTAGTCATCAATCCTGTTTCGATCCCAAAGCAACGCAAAGGTCAGCCCTTGCTCTCGTTCCATCTCCTCCTCCTCCTCCCTCCGTTCGACTCACCTCCTTTCTCAAAGATCTCAAAGTCGGCTTGCTCGATGGCTCCAGCATCGATGTAAGGTCGGATCAGGTCAGAAGAGATCTTGCGAGGGTCGGGGCGTGACATTTGGAAGAAGAAGAGAAGGTGGGGGAGGGTGAGGGTTAGGAGGGAAAAGGAAGGGAAGGAAGGGGAGCAGAGGGCTGAAGGTCAGCGGTCGGCAGCGGTGACGCGTTCCCTCATTTGTTGCCGAGATTTATTGATGAGGTGAAGTTTTTCCTTGTTCGGAGAACGACGCCTCTGGGTGTCAACTCAGACTTGATGTTGTGGAAGACTTTACTTCGAACCTTCTCTGTGGGAGAGAGAGAGAAGAGGAGTCGGGGACCAGACTTTCTCTTTCGAACGAGCGAGAAAAGGAACCACAATTGCATAGCTGAGATATCGACATAACTAGAGAAGACAAAGAGGCGAAGAAAGAGGGTGAATAGGAGGATCGTCAGTTGGTTGATCAGAAACGAGTCGAGTCGAGGAGAGAAGAGGAGACGCGTCGAACCTTCTCTCCCCTTCATCACCAACCCTTTCCTTCCTTCCAGACTTCGCTCTCGTAACCCTTCCCGCCACTCCCATCGAGCCTCTGCTGCTTCCTCCCTCAACAACTACTCGACTCGCTCTCTCCGACTAGCCTCCCTCGACGCGTCTCCTCTCTTCGCTCTCTCCGCTCTGATCGGCAAGGAAAGACGAAAGAGGTCAGATCCACAGTTTCTCTTTTCTTCTGCTCTGCTGAGGGCCCGACCCGTCATCCTAATCAGCTTTAGCAAAAGAATGCAAGAAGAATTCGCCGCTTCTCGTGGTCGCGAAGGAGGAAGGGACACTCTCTTCATTTCGACGAGCTCGCATTGAGAAGCTCTCAACTACATCCCTCTTTCTCCTTCTCCTTTTCAAACTCCACCCCTCCGCCCCACACCCACTTTCTTCCCAACACTCCCCCTTTTCACTCTTCTCGCAGACTCTTAGGAAATGGACGGACTTCAACGACTGCTTCAGCAGCAAGGAGGAGGAAGGGGAGGAGGAGGACCTCCACCGGCTGATGCTCCCATTTCGGATACGTGAGTCCCTTCTCACGCTTGTTTCTTCCGGTCTGGTGGAGGGATGAGCGACAAGATGCATGGGGTTGAAGGTTGGGAGGTAGAAGTGCCGAGGGAGGAGAGTTGAGCTTGACGAAGGGGAGGAAGGAGGGAAACACGCTGGAGCTCGGTCAGCTCGATCTTGCAACCAGAAGAGCTCGAGGAGGAGTCCACTTCGAGCTGCTTGTACACCTAGAGAGCGTGTGTGTTCTGGAGAGACAGCATTCGACTCTCTCGAAGTTGTTTTCCACTTCGGGCTCTACGAAGGAAGGAGAGCTCGACCTCCTTCCCTTCCCCCATCTCAGCTCGATCCACCTTCCTTCCCTCGATCTTGTCCTTTCGTTTCTTCGTCTGACTGACTCTCTCTTTCGTCGCATCTGCTTTTCCAGCGGAGAGATCGTTCACATCTCGTCTCTCGCTCTCCTCAAGGTTCGTTCCTCTCCCCCCTGATTCCTTTCCTTCAGCTCTCCTTCCACGCTGAAGCTGACCTTCCTCCTTCCCTTCCTTCCCTCCTCCAGATGCTCAAACACGGTCGAGCTGGAGTTCCCATGGAGGTTATGGGGTTGATGTTGGGAGAGTTCGTTGACGAGTACACTGTGAGTTCCTCACTCCTCTTCGATTCCTTGAGAGAGAAGAGGTGAGCGAAGGAAGGAGATCGAAGCTGACCGTTCCTTCCTTGCCTTCGTCCTCTCTCTCTCTCTCTCTTAGGTTCACGTCGTCGATGTCTTCGCTATGCCTCAATCGGGAACCTCAGTAACGGTCGAGTCGGTAGATCACGTCTTCCAGACTAAGATGTTGGATATGCTGAAGCAGACGGGAAGGTCAGTTTAAGCTCGTTTCTCCCTCCTTCAGCCCTCCGTCTTTCGACGCACCTTCTCGAAGGAGGCGAAGAGCTGACTTCTTTGTGCTTTCTCTTTTATGACGCTAGGCCCGAGATGGTTGTCGGATGGTATCACTCGCATCCTGGTTTCGGATGTTGGTTGTCGAGCGTTGATGTGAACACTCAGCAGGTTCGTCCCTTTCCTCTCCTCCTTCCTCTTCCCCATCACTCAAGCTCGTAGCTCGAAGATGTCTTCCAACTCCTTCTCTGGCTCGTATCCTCAACTGGACCGCATTGTGCCGAGGAGTGTGAACGAAGGACTCAGCTGACCTTCGCTCCCTCCTTCCTTTCCCTTTCCCTCGCCATCTTCACGCGTCCCTCCCTCCTCCAGTCCTTCGAACAACTCAACCCTCGAGCCGTCTCCATCGTCATCGATCCCATCCAGTCCGTCAAGGGAAAGGTCGTCATCGACGCTTTCCGGTTGATCAACCCTCAGATGCTCGTGAGTCTTTGGTTCCTCCTTCTCCCTCCTCATCGTCACTTCAACCTTGTCGCGGCCTTCCTCCGTCCCGCCGGCCTCGTCTTGAGAGAACACGAGGACCTCCACTGTCGCCCTCTTAGATTTCAGACCTTTTCCTCCAAACGCTCGTACTGATTCCGTCTTCCTCTCGCTCGATCAACAGATGGCCGGCCAAGAGCCTCGACAAACGACTGGAAACATCGGTCACCTCAACAAGCCTTCGATCCAGGCTCTCATTCACGGACTCAACAGGCATTACTACAGTGAGTCGACTCCCTCCTCACCTTTGTCGCAGCCTTCGCCTTCGTCCTCTCTTTGACGTCGTCTCGTCCCTCGACGCGTCTTCCCTCCCCTCTCGAACTGACCTCCCTGCCCTTCTTCCTTCGTCCTCGTTCGTCTCGTTTCTTCGCAGGTATCGCCATCGACTACAAAAAGACGGAAGCCGAGCAGGGCATGCTGATGAACCTGCACAAGCGAGGATGGACCGAGGGTCTGAAACTCGAGGAGTTTGACGAGTTGAAGCATCACAACGAGGATGCTGTGAAGGTGCGTTTCGATGATTCGTTCTCTTCTCTTTCCTTTTTTCCTCTCCTTCTCGTCTCTCTTCCTCTTTACCAATCCGAGCGTTTTTGCGTTGTCCTTCGGAAAACACGAAACTGACTCTCTCTCTCTTCCTTCCTCCCACCCTTTCCCTTTCCTCTCGCCTCCTTCTCCTCCTCCTCCCCATCTTCTTCCTCGCTCATCCTCTCACAGAACATGCTCCACCTCGCCTCGCTCTACACCGCCTCGGTCAAGGAGGAATCGACGATGACGGCCCAGCAGCTCTCGACGCGTCACGTCGGAAAGAGGGATCCCAAGAGGCATCTGGAGGAGGCTGTCGAGAAGACGATGGGAGGGATGGTCGTGCAGGGATTGGGGATGGGGGTGTTGGGAGAGCTGTAGAGGAGGGTGGGAGGGTGGTAGATTTGATTTCACGTAGGATTGGAAGAGGGGTTTCTTTTGAACGGGAATGAGAGCGGAGGAGGAGAGAAAGGAGAAGGGAACGAGAAGAGGGAGAGGGAAAGAGAGAGACAAAGAGAGAGAGATGGAAGAAAACTTTTCCGGTTCGATGTTTTCTTTATCTATGTAGTCTTCTGTCCCTATCTCGCTACCTATATCTCAAGAAAAAAAAAAGGGCTCAGCCTATCGGGGATCCTCTTAGACGCCCGAAATCGCCTTTCTCCCCATCTCTCTCCTCCTTCCCTCTCTTCCTCCTAACTCCCACCCCGTCTTTGGCCCTAAACCATGTCCCCCCTGACCTACGCCTTCAAAACCATCCCCTCCTCCTCTTCCACCCCTGCCCTCCCCATCAACCTCGACGTCTACCTCCCTCCCCTCTCCTCCTCCTCTTCAGCCCACCCCGTCGCCCTCCCGATCCTCTTCGCCTTCCACCCCGGCGGGTTCATCTCCTACGGCCGAGATCACCTCCCTCCTTGGGTAGCCGAGCTCGGAGCCAAAGAAGGTTGGGTGGTCGTTAGTCCGGATTATAGGCTGTTGATCGGAGGGATGGAAGGAGAGAAGTTGGATGCTGGAGATTGTTTAGAGGATTGTTTGGATGCGTACGAGTGGGTCGTGGGTGGGAGTTTGGATAAGGAACTGGAGGAGAAGGGAGTTAGGGTTGATAAGGAGAAGATTGCAGTGGTTGGGTTTAGTATCGGTGAGTTATTACACGTCAAAGAGAAACCGAGTTAAGGAGAAGAAGAGAGCTGGTTGGTTGGCCTCGGCCGAAGGTTGAAGAGCTCACCGTTTCTTTCCTTTCCTTTTCCGTTTGCCAGGTGGTCTCCTAACCCAACTCCTTCCCTCCCTCCTATCCCTTCATCTCCCACCTATCAAATCCGCCGTCTCCCTGTACGGAGTTTCCCGTCTCACCCACCCTTTCTACTCCACGCCTCGCTCTTCTTCCTCCTCCGACGAGCTCAAATCGCTGAACCTTTCGGACGAGTTCAGCACCGTCTGCTCGACCTTGTTCGACAAACTCTGGTCCCAGACGGAGACGATCTCAGGGGAGCTGGATTATACACCTGAGCAGAAGAGGGAGTTGGAGAAGGTTGGAGCAGAGGGGTACAGAGGGATGTGAGTGCGAACGACGCGTCTTATTCGGTCGTGCAGCTTCTCAAAGCTAAGCTGATCCTATCTCTCTCGTCGGTTCTTCCTATTTTCGCTCCTCCTACTCGCAGGCTCTGGGACTACGCAGTCGAACACGGACTCGTCCTCGACGTCCTCCTCGGAAAAGGAGTCCGATCCTTCGTCGGGCAGGGCAAGAACGACTCTCCCTCTTCTCAACAGCACATCGCCGCTCTCACAGCTCGAATCCAACCCTTCGTCGGTCCCAACTCCATCACCCCTTCCAACGCTCACCCACCCACGTTCCTCATCCACGGGGACAGCGACACGCTCGTCCCCTTTTCCGACTCGATCTGGTCGTTGGGCAAACTTGCCGAGGCTGGGGTGAGGTGCAAGTACGTTAGTGTTCCCGGAGTGGATCATGGGTTTGATGGGGCGGTCGGGTTGGTTGGAGGAGAAGGAGGGAGGTACGATGGGCTTTGGAGGGAGGTTGGGGAGTGGATCGGGGAAGGTTGGAAGAAGGAGTAGACAGGGAGTTCGTCGAGGTTGGAGATTGTAGATTGTGTGGTGGAGGTTAGGACTAGACTAGACGTTGGTTGGACAAGTTAAGGTTTGTTTATTGGAAGAAGTTCATGGAGCTTGGGAGGGTAGATAGGGGACCTGAAAGAGAGGGAGAGAAGGACGAGATCCGGTTTGGGTTCGACGCGTCGGCGTCGTTCTTTTCTTTCTTCGTTCTTTTCGTTCCTGTTTGCTATGTGTGTACTTCGCCGCTAGGATTGATCTGGTCGTACATTCCTCGTGAAGCTCAGTGCTGCCGAGATGCAGGGCTGCGTTGGAGGCTGGAGGATTCGACTTCAAGAAGTTCGTTTCGAAGTGAGTCTCCCCACTCCATCACTTTCAGTAGGACAAATCACTGATTCGCTTCTCTTCTTTCTCGCATCTAGGAAGAAGTCGTCGTTGGCTACTCCGGATTCTTTCGAGACGTTCCTCAGGTCCGTCAGGTCCTTCTCGACGCGCCTCTTCTTGCCGTCTCGTTTGATCTGACCCATTCCCCCTTCCTCTTCACGCTTCGTCAGATCTGCCGCCTGAACATCGGTACGCTTCGATTCAACTCCGTCTCGCTCCTGTTTTTCCGAACTGACCAAGATCCTCGTTCCTTCTCCAGCAGCACGTCGACCTCAACGACCCGACCGCTCCTCAACTCCAACTGCTGGCCTCTCCTCCGTCCACGGATATCCTCAACATGCCTTCTCGCTTCTCTTCTAGGTTCTCGACTGATGACTTTTTACTGCTTGCCTCCTTGTCCGAGGAAAGAGGAGAGAAGCTCAAACAACGCAGACGACGGCTGCGTTTGAGCTCGAGCTCGAGCTCGACGCGTCGAACAGTCTCTTGGGTCCCTTCCTCGGAGCCTCTCTTTCGAAGGGGTGGGATATGAGGGTGCAACCTAAGGAGAACCAACTCCGAAGGGGCTTCTGCTCTGCTGCTCGCTGTCGTTCTCGGGTCAGAAAAAAACGAGCTCTGCCTCTCCGACTCACTTTTCCGTCGCGTCGACGTTCTCAGTGGTCCCCTTCTCCCATCATCTAGCTCAAGCAAAGATCCCAAGACGGAGGGAATGTAAGCATGGCTATCCTGAATTACGGCTCAAAAGACGGAAGCAAAATCAAAAACATCTGCTGCTCAGCGCGATGGAAAGAAAGGGAGCGTTTTCGCGTCGATTCCGACTGCTGCATCGACCTGTTTTTTCGACAGAGTCCATGGGAACTAGAACCAGATGACCGACGCTCAAGAAGCTTGTCTTGAACTTGAAAAATTCTTGGAGAACTGGCCGTTTGATAGACTAGTCTACAACAGACCGTTGAACAAAAGTCTTAAAACTCGAACCCTCTCGACCTCAAACGGGGACTCTGACGAGGCAAATTTCGCTTGACGGTTCAATCTCATCGTTTCCGACGAAGGTATACTAGGGAGGCCAAGCAAGCTGAGTTCGAGCATTTGTGGATCTTTCTTCTCTGGGAGGCTTGCAAGCAAACCTGACGGAAAAAAAGTCGACCGTCGGTCGCGTCTCATCGTCCGCAGAAACTTAGATGGCGGGAACGTTCGCAGCTGAGACCGATGGGCGGAGGAAGAGGTTTCCGAAGACGACTCGCCTCCTACTACCTGGCTTGTTAGGAAGTAGATTCAGAGAGCTCGAAGTGAGATAAATACAACTGACCTGTCCGTCCAAAAAATGCAAGACTCTCCTTGAATCTCCCCTCCTTCTTTTTCAATGCTGGGAGAAGATTTGTCAAAGTTCAGCTTCGGAGCTTCTTCGAGTAGAGCGCAGCATATACACCGCTGCGTTCAGCTAAGAACCTCATTCTATCGGAGGCCTGATCATCGCACTAGAGAGGACGACTCGTTTCCAAACATGCGACGAAGCGGACGCGTCGAGGAAATTTTGCTCCTGCCTCCGAGCCAGACTCTCTTTCGAACTTCACACTGAAATCAGCAGCTTTGCGAGGGAATCTCTGATGAGGAGATGAAGTACAGATATGAGCCATGCGATGGGAGTGAAAGAGAGAACAAAGCCGAAACAACAACAACGCGAATAACCAGAACCCCCTCCTCATCTGCCATCTACCCGCCTTCCTTTTTCTCGCCTACATCCCGCTACTACCCGAAAACCTCGGCCTGCTGTTTCCACAATGTTTCAACTGGAAGGAGAGAAAAGAAGACAGAGAGTCAGTCGTCGGACGAGGAAAGCACGTCGCATCGAAAAGGATTCTGCTCAACTCACCTCGACCCCGTCATAGTCCTCCAGCTTCATCGACGCGATGGTAGGCTTCTGATCAGAGTTGGAGGGGCTGCACAAACGAGAGAAATAGTAGGTCAGTCAACGGGGGGACGAAAAGTCGACGCGATTGCCTGTCGGAGACGTGTAGCTTACAAGATAGCCGAGCCATTTCCAGGTTCACTTGCAGGGAAATAACGAAACCAAACCAAATCAGTTATATGTTCACGTCGTCGCAGAAGAATGCACATCAAGAAAAAAAGACGACTGACGTTTCGACGTGAAGGGCCTTCTTCGTCTCCGACGAGGATCTGGGGAGAAAAAAGGGGGAACCTTCAGCTGCCGAAAAGACTCGTTCCCCACCGAGACGTAAAGATTCACCTGAGAAAAGTCTCGAGCGATGACGGATCGACCGGCTCCGAAGGTGGACTGTGAAAGGAGAAGAAGAGACGGGTGTCAGTTCAGTTCAACGAGGCTCAGACGAAGTAAAAGCAGCCAAAGTTGAGTACCTCTTGAAGAACCCAGCAAGATCAAAACCTTCTCGGAACAGAGTCTGATGCACTTCCTCCACTCCACAAGCTCTCAACGCTCGAATCGGTTCCACCGTCAACACCCCCTTCCGCCTCTCGCATCCAAAGCAGCTCGACCTCCCCATAGCTTCCTCGCACCAGTTTGAAGGCGAAACTACGATGTATTTCACTGCCCCTCCATCTCCGTTAGGACGAGGGTAGGACGATCCATGGAAAGCGAGACGTTCCGTTCCGTCCTCCGCCGCCGACGTGAGTTTGACTTGAGATCCTGGAGGAAGGAGTCGGGTGAGATGTTCGAACCGACGATAGTTGATGGCGAAGAGAAGACGGGCGATGTTCTTGTATCCTCCGAGGAGCTCCGAATCGAGGTGAAGGTACGGGTGGGAAGTTGCGAGGCGGGAGTAGCAGGAAGAGGAGCATGCGAGGGTTCGACCGAAGGTAGGGAGAGGAGTGAGAGAAGAGTTGAGGAATTGGATTGTTGTAGGGATGTTGAGGATGTAAGAGAAGCAGCTCGCAGTCTGGTCCTGTGGTAGTGAAGGAAGATATCGAGGATACGCGTCAGCGAAGAAAAGGAGAAGGACGCGTCTCGAAATGCGGAAGATGAGAAGCGAAAATCTCACCCAATCTCCTCCAAAGAGGGCTGAAACCATCGTCATACGATTGACCTCGACCAGGAACTCCTCCGACTCGAGAGCATGGATCTGCCCGTGGTAGATGACCGTCCCAGTCTTGAAAACGATCTCGAGCGTGTCGAGCTCGAACCGTCCTTCGGATCCTCGCCTGTACGTCCCTTGTAGTTTCCTGATCCTTGTCGACGACCATTCCTCGAGGGTCTGAGCAGAGAGCGAGGTCTGGAAGCCATCGTCTGTCCATTGGGGGAGGAAGTTGGATGCCGCGAAAGGGAAGACGGACGAAGGCTTCTCTACGACGACGACGAGGGAGAGCAGATCGACCTGAGCCTCGACGATGCTTTCGAGCAACGTGTATCCTGTTGAGGCTGATCCTGGAGTGACGAGAAGATTGAATCGACGGAGACTGGACTGGTGTTGGACGACGAGAGGACCGGAGTGCTGGATCTGGAAAAGGTCGTCGAGTTCGTCGGGTTCGAAGTCGACGAGTCGGATCCCCAGCGACGAAATTCGAAATCCGTAGGAAAAGAGGAAGTCGATGAAGAGTCGGGATTCTACCAAGGATTGGGAGAAACCCTCTCCCCCGTAGAGGGTTCCGACGAAGTCTTGAAGGACGAGGGGCTCGCCAGATGGTCGAGGAAAACGAGGGAGTCGAGAGTCGTCCTCGACGTCGAGGTCCTGGGATACTGAGCCTTGGAAGTCGTTAATTTCGATGAAGGTGAGGGTCGGATGTTTGTAGATGACTTCGAGGAGGACGTCGGAGAGGAGGAAGGTTGCGATTTGGAGGTGTTTGAGGGAATGCCAGCCGTGTAAACAAGGGACGAGGTACGAGAGGTAGACCGGCGGAAGAATGCACTCCAAGGCCAGAGAAACGGTTCTGAGACATCGAGAACGCATATGAGCAACGATCCTTGATTAGAGAATTATATCGAGATAGAGAGAAGAGACTCACCTGGTCTGAGAACCGTGCTGAGAGGTAGCGAAGGCGACGAGGGAAAGGAGTTTCGACCTCTCCGTGTTGGGTCCAATAGTGAGCCGTACGTCTCGAGGGATGATTCTTCGAACGATCTGGGAAGGTCAAAGGATGCATTAACATCAGCGTAAAGCCTCCGAGCGTCAGCGGAAGAAACCCAAAGGAGGTCTGACCTCAGAGAGCAACGAGCAGGTCGAGGCGAGAGCGGTGAGGTCCTGTCCGCTCGTTCCCGATCTTCCTGCCTCTACAATGAGCTCGAGAACCTCCACCGGCATCGACAAGAGCGTTCTGGGATGTTTGGAGGTGATGGAAGAGACCTAGGCCGAAATTGGAGAGTCAGCTCGAGCTAGGGACTCTTGAGGAGAGAGAGGGAGGAAAGGAAGGAAGCGAGAGCTCACAACACCGAGCCGAGCCAGCACAGAAGGGGTGTAGACTCTCGAGTTCTCCCTGAGGCGTTGAGAGACCAGTAGCTCTAAGGGACTGATGGAAAGTCGTGAACGCTGAGGCGAGGAGAGAGGGAAGGTCGATTCCGACATGGTGGTGGGGGGAGGAGAAAGAGAGGGAAGGGAGGAGAGGGAAAGATGGCTGAGCTCACACGGTTCGGCTTCAAATCGTTGTTTCCGCTCTTCCCTCCTTCTCCAGAATTTCCAGGTCACATCTAAGTTAGAAGCATAGCAGAAGGCAAGATATGGAAAGTAGATAGATACAGAAATGAGCCGTTCCTTCGAACGAGAAGAGAGCAAGTAATTGTCGACGAAGCAAGACCTAATCGGTCCATCCCTCGGTGTTTCGGATGAGCTTGTACATCCATCGAGTCTGCGAGGAGGAGATAAGAGGTCAGAGGGGAGCAAAGTCAATTTCAGGATGGACGAAGAAGGAAAAGGAACAGGAAACAGAGAGGACGCGACTCACGGTCGTGAGGTGAGCGGTCGTGTGGATTCGCTCGTCGACGGTGTGGAAGTTCTGATAACGGCAGAAAGAAAAAGGTCAGATCAAGGGCTCGAGGGGATATCACGATGTGAACGAGAGGGAGGAGCTTGGGTTCGAAGAGAGGCGACACGAAACGACGAGGACGCAAAACTGACCTTGACCAGCTCCAACGAAGCAGGAACAAATCGGTAGATGTTCCTGGTAAGGTTCCATACCCTTGCAGTATCGGTGTTAGCTACACCAAAGTGAAGAAGTCGACCCAAAGCAAGCGAAGGCAGTCAGCCTTCATTCGTCCTTTCGTCGACGCGTCTCCTCCTTCTCTCTTCAACCCGATTCAACTCACCAATCATAGCCGAAGGCGCCACCACACTCCCATCAAACACATGCCTCGTCGTCCCCGCCATCAACTCCCAAGCAGGTCCTTCCGTCCTCGTGATAGGAGCCGGCTCCAGCCCAGGGTTTCCTCCGAAATCAAGTCGAACGACGTTGATCGCGTCGGAGGAGACGGGAGGGTTGTTGTCGAGGGAGAAGGTGAGGTTGAGCCGGTTGGTGATCGGGGTGATGATGTCGGTGATGTGGTCAATGGTTTCGGCGACGGAGGAGAGGCTGGAGGAAGGGGAGAAGAGGCGGAAAGAAGAGAGGTGGTGAGACTCGAGAGAGTGAGGTGAGAGAGCGAGGTTGGGACAGAGGAGGGAAAGTAAGACTCACAAGTCGATTCGGTAGTTGACGATAGCAGAAGCTTGCTCGGGCAAAGCATTGCTCTTGATTCCACCTGATGATCGAAATCGAGAACGACGCGTCGCGTCAAAACGAAGGAAAACGATCAGCGATGCGTTCCCTCAACCTTCTTCCTTTCCCCACCGCCTTCCCTCGTCTCTTCCGTCTTTCCAAAAAGGATCCCAAACTCACCAGAAATCATATCCACAGCCTGAGTAGTCCCAAGGAACGCTCGATTCTTCCTGTCCTCTCCAAACTCCTCCGCCAACTCAGGCCAGGCCTTGGGATCCTTCAGTCGGCTCTTGAGATCCTTGGACATGTCAGGTCCAAAGTCGGCGGCGCACTGGAGGTACTGGAGGTAGGGTGAGGAGGGAGAGAAGGCGGCGGGGAAAGGGTTGGCTTCGAGGTTGGTGAGGATCATCGAAAGGATTCCAATGGAGGTGTGGATGGGAGGGACGGATCTAGAAGAGAGTATGGAAGGAAGAATATATTCAATTTCAGTTCGAATTCGGAACAGCGGAGAGTGAACGAGGGAAGTGGCGGCGGGGGAGAAGACGGCGAGGAAGAGAAGAAAGGAAGGACAAACGAGTGACCTCCAGCAGCATCAACGCTGAGCTTGATCGTAACAGCTCCCTTCTCAGCGACTCCGAAGCTTGCAACAGTAGCTCCGTACGCGTCGTCGACTCCAGTGAATCCCTCGTCGACGAGGAGAGCGATCCCGTCCTTGCCGTATCGTTCGAGGAGGGTCGCAGAGAGTGCTCCAGCTCCTCGAGCTCCTCCGATCTCCTCATCTGTAGATCAAGAATGGAAGTTGAGAGTCAGCGGCTGAAGAACATACACGATGAGAATATATACTTACCGTAACCGAAGGAGAGGATGATGGTCCTCTCAGGCTCGAAGCCCTCCGCGACGAGCTTCTCGACAGCTCCCAAGATCCCCATCAACGTGTTCTTGCAGTCGGCCTGGACAGTCAAGCAGACATCGGAGAGTCAGCGACGTCGAAATCGATTCGAGATCTTCCACCAAGGAGCGAGCGACTCACACTTCCTCGTCCCCAAAGCCAACCGTCCGAATCAACGACTCCAGCGAAAGGATCATGAGTCCACCTCTCGACCGTAGGACCTGGAACAGGGACTTCGTCCATGTGAGCCATGAGTACGATAGGTTTGAGAGAAGGGGAGGATCCAGTCCAGGTGTAGAGACGAGCGTAGGAGTTGATTCGTTCGACCTTGAGGACGTCGACGCTGTGAGAAGAGCAGAGGTAGGTCAGTTTCGGAGATCTCTGCTGTAGGAAGAAGGCTGAGGAACTCACAGAGAAGGAAACTCGTCGTCGAGGAAGTTGTTGAAGTTGGCTACTCCTTCCCATCGAGAGTCCTTGTCGATGGGACCCATATCGTCGAAGGAGACGGTAGGGATCTGAACTGGAGGAGGGAGAGGATGGAGAAGACCGAAGGAGGGTCAGATTGATCCCCCCAAAAAATGGAGATGGGGAGACGTTGGCTCACCAGCTCGAGAAAGACGATCGATAGCTTTAGCGGAGTACTTCTTGTCCTCTAGAGGGTTCTGCGGTAGTAGATCAAGGAGGGAGGAGGAGGGATCCGGATGCAGGTCAGCTCTGTCTTTCCTTCTCTTAAGGCCGCCCATCTCTTTCAGCTCTATGAAAACTCACCCAATCCGCTCCTACGTTGATAGGATCGATTTGAGAAGGACACTTCCCCTTGACGAGCATGTCGCTGTAGCTGGCGTCCATCCTCCTCGATTCTGAGATTGAAGATAAGAGAGCAGGGAGGGTGGAAGGACCTTTGAGGACCAGAGTCGTGAGAGCGACAGCAATGGTGAAGCTGGCGAGAGTCTTCCATTCTGATCTCTTCTTGATGATCTTGATGGGAGGGTTGGTAGGCGTGAGGTTGAGCTTTTCAGAAGACATTTTGGTTCGAGGAGGGGCTGTTGGCGTTGAGAGGAGAAAGAGCGAAAAGGAGATGTCCGTCCAGACGGCGACCTTCCCAAAACGCCCATCAATGTCGAGATCTTCGGTACCAGAATTCTTGGAATTGCTCAACGCAGAACAGTTTGTAGATCTACCAAAGGTGAGTAGAGTCGGATCAGCTTTTTCAGCAGTCGGATCCCTTTCAGAGGAGGGAACAGAAGAGCTCACCTTCCTTCTCCTCCTTCCCTCCCTCCCTCCCCCGCCTTCGCCTTTTGATCTCTTCGCTCCTCAGGTCAAGGAGTTTTCTCGACATGGAATTCCAGATGAGATCCGAGGAGAGGTCTGGATGTACCTTCTGGGAGTACTGTCTCCCGACAAAAGTCAGTTCTTCACGAGTCTCTCCTCGTCTTCCAAAGATCGAAGCTCACCTCACCCTCTCCTTCCCTCTCTCCTTCAGCCTCTGAGCTCACCACCGCTCGATCGAGACTTCAAACCTACTCCTCCCTCCCCAAATCCAACGATCTCGTCTCCCGTCTAGCCACTTCAGCAGCGAGAAAGTACCACCTTCGCACGTTCGGAACGAGATCCATCGAACAAATGGTCGAGGACGCTACCGTCGACCCTCCTCCCCTCCCTCCTCCCTCCTTTCGTCCAGATATCCTAGCAGGAGTAACAGGAGGAGTAGACTTCAGTCGTAACGGGAGTGCTCAAGCCAGTCCTCTCTTGGGAGCAGAACGTTCTTTCCCACCCAACTCGATCCTTCCTTCCTCACCGACCCTCTTCCCAACCTCGTCCAGCCCAACTCCTCCCGCCCTCTTTCAAGACGACGACCCCTTCTCCACCGCATCTCTCGAACCCGCTTCACCTTCTTTCCCTCCTCCTCTACCACCTTTACCTGTTCCTCAACTCCAACCCCAATCTCAACGCGTCTTCTCCCAGTTCTCAACCAACGCCAACAACTCGTCCGCCCCTCCGTCCATCTTCCCTTCGCCTTACCCTTCAACGGCTGCTCCACCGATTCATACTTTCACGAGATCGATGGTGGATGTGCTCGCAAGCTGGGCGAACCAGCATCCTGGGTGCTTGGACGGGCTGGACTGGGAGAGGAGGGAGATCGTCGAGGGATGGGTGAGCACGGTGGGACCGTTCGTTGGGTGCTTGAAGTTGGAAGCTGGGGTTTACTGGGGATGGGGAGAATGGAGAGGGAAAATGGGTGAGTCAGATCATTCTCAAACTGATCGTTGTTGAGCAGAGGAAGGAGGAACCTCGCGTCGTCGAGCAACCCTCTTCGTTCGAGCTCACCCGCTTCTCCTCTTCTTCCTCCCTCAACCTCAGACGCCTACTTCACCGAAAACCCTCTACCCAATCGACTTGCAACCTTCATGTCTCTCTTCCGATCAACCCTACCTGAGCTTTACGTTCGTCTCCTTCCTTCTCTCCTCCTCTCCTCGCTCGACGCGTCCTGACCTCTTCCCCTCTTCCCTTCCCCTACAGGACTACTTCGAAACCGAAGAAGTCCCCATCATCGAGATCGCGTCTCGCTGGCTCACAAGCTTGTTCTCGCAGGAGATGACTCTCCCAGATCTCTCGAGGCTATGGGGTAAGTCCTATTCGCTCGCGTTTGCGTTTCTCTCTCTTCCCTGCCTCTCTGACGATCCGTTCTCGGTTTTATCCTCAGACACCTACTTCTCCCATCCCTCCCCTTTCGAACTCCACATCTTCGTCTGCCTCTCGGTCCTCACTACCTGCAACGACACGCTCGAAGAGCTCGATCAAGGGGAGGTGAAGCAGGTTCGTTTCCCTCTTCCTTGTTTCCCTCTTCCTCATTTCTTTTTGTTTCATTTCCCAAGCTGACATCGCTCTTCTTTTCCTTTTCACACTTTCCTTCAATTCAGATGCTCCTCCATCTCCCTCGCCTGGACATAGATCGCGTTCGTTCCCTCTCCCTTTCTTTCTTTCCCTCTCCCACCTCCTTCCCATCCATCTTCCTTCCCTTGCATCTCTCCGACTTCTTCCATACCGTCCCGTCCCATCCCATCCCTTCGCCTTCACCGCGGCGACCCAGCTCACACCTCCCTTCCCCTCCCTTCCCTCCACTTCGTTTCTTCCATCGCATCACCTCATCCATTCCGAATCCCCTCAACTCCCCAAACAGATCCTCCACGAAGCGTCCAACCTCCGCAAAGCGCATCTGCAAGCTGTTTCGGTCCTTGTTAAACCACCGACGCAGGTTTTACTACTACCAGCTTCGGCGAACGTAGGGGTCGGAGGAGGAGGGAGGGGTGAGATTTCATGAAGGGTTGATTGAATGGGCGAAGTGCATTTCGGAGCCTGTTCGGGAGAGAACGAGGGAAGGACGATGGTGAGAAGAGAAGAGATGGAAGGCAAAAGGGTCCGACCAAAGCAGAACAGTTGAGATTGGTTGAGAACAGGCGGAAGAGAGACGGTCCGGGGAAAGAGAGAGAGAGAGCGAGAGGAGGAGAGGAGGAGCGTGTCCTGTCGCGTCGCCGCTCCCCCTTTGCCTCCTTTGTTCTCGACGCGGAGTTGCTTTTTGTTTGCCAGGAAACACTTTCCACGAGATCTCCCAGACCTCCTGTTTGACTGAGATCTCTCTCTCTTTCTCGTGGTTCAGCCCTTCGGAGAAAGTGGTCCGATCCAAATCTACAGGAGCTGGGTGGGACGCGTCGTTGCTGATGGAGAGAAAAGAGAGCAAGGCAAAGAGAAGGTTTTCGATCGCCCTTCTTGAGACGGTCAATTCCCCAGACAAAGAGTTGCGAGAGATGGGCGTTTTTCTCTCGAATGAGGAGATCGGACCAATCGAGCACAAGAGCAAAAAAGGCGGAGGGAAGCAGCAGAAGGCGAAGGCGGGAAGGAAGGCAGGACGCGTGGGAGCGGGCGCTTTCGTATGCAGACTGGGAAGCACATGATAGAACTCGACGACGCGTTCTCACAGCAGAGGGAGCAGGAGGAGAGAGGGTGAAGAGGGAAAATTCTTCTCCTGGTATGGAGCTGTTTCAACGGTGGCGTTTCGGGGGTAAAAGCCTGGGGGGAATTCGCCCTCTCCAACTGGCCCTTTCTTGAAGTTCAGCTTCCTTCTCCTCCAACTGCTTCTCTCCCTTCCTTCTCCCTCTCAGCGAGTTTCTCTCAAACGCTACAGGCGCTCTCTCTTCTCGTCTTTGTGAGTATCCGTTTTCTGTGCTATGGAAGGAGGGAGGAGGAGGGAGAAGGAGGAAGAGCGAGGGAGCGAGGAAGCTCACGGAGAACTGACTCCTTCCCTTTCTCTCTCTCCTCCCTCGCTTCTTTCCTCTCGCTCCTCCTTGTATACTTCCTTCGGACGCATACAGCTTCGATCCTCCTTCTCCTCTTCGACTCGACTCTCGAAATCCTCCTCCTCCTCCTCCTCCTCCCTCGTCGTTCTCGTTCTCGTCCTCCCCTTGCTCGCCTCGCCTCCACCTTTCTCCTCTCGGCCGACCTCAACCTCCTTCGAGTGAGTAGCTTCTTTCTCACCTCCTTGTGCTCGTTCTGTATATCTTTCTCGTCTCGAGGAGGAGAGCTTGCTCTCTCTCTTGCTCCCTTCGGGAAGAAGTTCTCGGTTTCGGACAAAGAGAGGGAAGCAGGAGTCAAAGTGTTTGGTCGGGAGAGCTCTGGCTCCTTCCTTCCCTCCCTCTCCCTCCTCCTTCCCTGAAACGCTCCTCTCGGCTCGAGATGCGCCTCTCGGAGTCAAAAGCACGAGAGGAGAAGAATGTCATTTGGTAGAGAGGAACTGGCAGAAGGAGCGAGAGAGAGAAGAACGAGGACGAGTCCCTTTCTCGAGGGAAAGGGAGACGGGACGAAGGGAAACGATGAACCCTCTTCCTTCTTTCACGAGCTTCCTCTCTTTCCCTCGATCTTCGGATCACGGAATCACAATCCTCTTCATATCTCTCATTCTAGAAGCACCACGCGCTTCCACTCTCTTTGACCTCCAACCGCATCGAACTGATTCTCCTTCCCTCCTTCCCTCCCTGGCCTCCCCTTCTTTCTCCGACCTCCTCCCTCCCCGCAGCCTTCTCTACCACCGACTCCCTCCCTCCTCGACCTCCTCCTCCTCCTCCTAGTCAAGCTCGACGGTCCCTTCTACTCTTCCGTCATGGAGGCTCCGCAATCTCATCCCTCCTCTTCGACTTCCAAACACTCCTCCTCCTCCTCGTCGTCTTCTTCGCACAACTCGGGAGGACCAGCTTCGTGGGGTCGACAACGAGGGTCTCGTCGTCCATCCGCTTCCTCCTCTTCTTCCTCCTCTCAATCCACCTCCCATTCGAAACGGCCAAGCGTCAACATCCCTCTCGCTCCCGTAGGAGAAGAGCACTCCTCCTCTTCCTCCTCTCGCCACAACAACCATCAAGGTCTCAACCTCTTCCCTCCTCCCTCCTTCTCCTCAGGTTCAGCAGGAACCAACAACCCCGCCGCCTACTGGTCTCGTCCAACGTCAGGCTCTACCACTCCTCTCGATCCTCCAGCTTCCCCTTGGATCCATCAGTCGTTCGAACAGACCTTTGCAGCAGCTCTCTCACAGTCCCTCGGGAGCAACAACGGAGGCACACCTGCTTCCTTCGGAAGCGCGACCTCGGGAGACGGTGGAGCGTCGACAGGGATGATGTCGGGAGCTCTGGATCAGCTGGGTTTGGGGTTTGGGACTGGAGGCATGTACTTGGGAGGCAACGGAGCTGGAGAAGCGTCTTCGTCGTCGGGAATGGGAGGGGCAGGAGGAGGAGTCGCGGGAGCGGAGTTCGGACAGAGTTACGACGGGCACTCGTTTGTTGGAGGAGGAGCAGCTGGATCAGGGATGGGAGGATCTAGCAGTGGAGGAGGGAGTGGGATGGATGGGATTCCCGACTTTGGTGGTATGGATCCGTCGAACATGGGAGCAATCGTGAGTCGAGCCTGATCTTCGTCCTCTTTCATCTCCGCTCTCCTCGAGCTCTCCTGACCGAGCTACTTCTTTCTTCACATCTTCAGGATTGGGCAAACCTAGGTGAGTTGGTTCTTCATCTATTTCCCTACCTTCCTTCCGAAACGAGCTCTGATTGCTGATCCTTTCTCGACTCTTTCCCTTCCTCGCTTCCCCAGACTTGACCAACCTCCCTCTTCACCCAACGGTTCTCGCCAGCCTCGCCAGCTTAGGTCCTCTCGCTTCCAACCTCCAGAACGCTCAACCCATCCCTACTTCCAACGTCCACCACAGCTCCTCTCACTCCCGTCAATCCTCCCAAGGAAACTCCTCCCAGCAGCCCTTCCCGTACGGTCCTGGAATCCCCTCGTCGTCCTACCACTCCCTCTCCAACACCAACTCTCGACCTCAATCTCCAGCGATGCAGTCTTCCGTCCCTGGACCTTCGCTTCTCACCAGGAGGATGCAGCAGTCCCAACCACCGTCGAGCGCGTCGTCTCCTCAGGTCTCTACCTCTCCTACGACCAACCCTCCCGCTCAAGTCGGACCTTCGACGATGACGGCCGTTCTTCCCACTCCTCCTCACTCGTTCGGATCAGGAGGACTTCGTCGAGCTGGAAGCAACAGGACGAGCGATGCTGGAAGTCCAGGAGAGGGAGTGAGTTCAGCTTTCCTTTCCTTTCCCTCCTTCCCTTGGCTCCTCGCCTCGGGTTGCGAGCTCACGCTTTCCCCGACTTTCGGACGAGTCACTGACTTCCCGTTGCTTTTTTTTATTTCTTTCCTTCCTCTCTCTTCCTCTCATCTAGCCTTCCTCTCGACCTCGGAAACCTCGAAGCCAACGACCTCCCACTCCCTCGAGCTCGAACCTCAACTCCGCCGCTCCCTCGAACCCTTCCCTCCCCGCCTACGCCTTCCCCTCCGCTCTCTCCTCCCTCGACGACCCTTCCTCTCCCATCGCCCTCTCCAACCTTCCTCCGTTACCACCAGGCTTCTCCCTCGGTCAGTTCTCTCACCTCGGAGACGGGAACCTCGCCAACAACGACGCTCTCTCGCTGGCGATTCGACTCGGGATGGGAATCGGGATGGGTCTCGGAGGAGGAATGATGTCCCCTGGAGTAGGAGGACAGCAGTCGCCTGGGAACCTGCAGAACCAGCCGATGGAGTCGTGGTGGGGAGCGTTCGGTCCTGCGACCCCAGGAGGAGGAACCGTCAACGGAGTCTCGAGTCCCTCGGGATCGAACAGGAGCTTCGAGAAGAAGAACATCGTTAGCGACATCCTCGCCGACGCGATCTTCTCCCCTTCGGCTACTCCTCAACCTCAATCAGCGTCGGAAATCTCTCCTCCTCAGGATCACTCGGGAACCACCACCGCTTCGACCTCCCCGACCAACACCATCAGTCGAACCGCTCGAGAATCCACCACTCCCACTGGAGAAGCTTCCTCGTCCCTCTCCCCCGAAGACCACCTCGCCAAGAACGATCCTCTCGCCACTCAGGTCTGGAAGATGTACTCGAAACAACGAGCCGAGCTCCCGAACGGTCAACGGATGGAGAACCTCACCTGGAGGATGATGGCGATGACCCTCAAGAAGAAGGAGGCAGCCGAAGCAGCAGCAGCGGCAGCTCGAGCGGCCGAGACGGCAGATCTCGAGTCGGCTCTGTTCGTGGCGGAGGAAGAGGAGAAGTCGAGGTTGAAGGAGAGGGAGGACGAAGGGGATTTGGCGAGCTTCTTGGTTCCTGAGATGTTGGGCAGTGCGAGTGGGAGTGGGAGTGGAAGTCAGGGAACTGCTAGTGTGAATGGGAAGGAGACGGATAGGTTTCCCGAGCTGCCGGTGGAGGAGGAGGCGAGAGGGAGGAGAGGAAGGACTTCGAGAGTCGTTGGGTTCAACGCGTACGCTGTCAACCCTGAGTGAGCCGCTTTCTTTGCTCTTCGAGACGAAGGAGAAGCTTGTTTTACTGACTCTTCTTCTCTTCTGTCTACTCCAGGGATCCCGACATCATGGACTGGCGAGCAAAGAGTCGATCTCGCTCTCGAATGTCGATGGATTGGCGAGCCGCTTCCCGCTCCCGCTCTCGAGCTCCCTTCCCCGAATACGAACACAACGAAGCCCACTCCCACGCCCTCATCGGAGCTCTCGACTACCTCAACACCGATCCTACCGAATGGACTCGTCGTCAAGTCACTCCTCAACCTTCCTCCCTCAACTCCGGAGGCTCCCAATCCATCCCCATCCCTCATCACCTCGGAGGCTCCTTCGATCCTTACCACCACAACGGAGGCCATCAGTCGATGCACACCCTCGGAGGAAGGAACTTCTCGATGTTCAACAACGGGAGTGGAGCACCGGGAGGAGGAGACGTCGCGTTCTCGGGACCTGGAGCCTATCCTTCTCAGCACTTCGCTTCGGGGTCTCACACGTCTCACACGTCGGCGTACGAGGATGCAGTTCGAGCGACTTCGCTGTTCGATCAGTACCCTGCTTCGATAGGTGGATCGCTCAACTCGCTCGGTTCGGGATCGAGGGTGGGAGCGGAGAGGTTGAACATGCTCGGTGGGTTGCAGATGACGAAGGGAGGAGGAGGAGGAGGTGCGACGACGTCGGATGGGCTGGAGTTTGGGTTCGGATCTGGGTCGGGGAAGAAGTCGAGGAACGGGAGTTCGTTGGAGGAGAAGAAGTCGAGTTTGCTCGTGAGTTCAGCCTTCTTTCTTCTGAGGATCAAAAGAGGAGGTCTCGTTTTCGAGACGAGCAAAGACGCGACTGACCCTCCTTCTCTTCTTTCCTTTCTTTCTCACAGGGCCAGAAACGACCCGCCGAAGCCAACGCCAAAGGAGAACCCGTCTACGCCTCCGAGATGTCCACCGAACCTCACGACGAGAACTCTCACTTCGGCGACGAAGGAGGATCCTTCCCTTCCTCCCACTTCACCTTCCAGTTCCCCAACGGTCAAGACTCCGAGGCCGGCCACTCGAACGGAAACTACGACGCCTTCTTCGACATCAACGCTGCCAGCGATTCGACTCCAGGGCCCTCGGATTCGACGGTGGGAGGACAGTCGGCTTCGCCTCAGACGGTTCAGGACAGCACTCCTCGGACGGAAGAGGATGCGGTCGCAGATTGGTTCAACATCAACTCAGCTTCCTCCTCGACGACTCCCATCTCCCAGCATCCCTCTCCAGGATACTCGTCGGCGTTCCAGTCGGTCGTTACTTCGCCAGCAACGGAAGCGGCAGCCTTCATCGCGTCGGCAGCTTCGTCGTTCGAGTCGAGCAACGGATCCTCAACCTCAGCAGCCGACATGGAGAGTCTCATGAACCTCTTCTACACGGCCAACGCTTCGTCGTCGTCCAGTCCCTTCGCTACCATCAACCCTACCCAGGTCCTCGGATCAGGTCCTTCGCCAGGAGGTCCCTCCCCGAACGGAAGCGGAGCCGTCCTCAGCCCAAGCTACTCCTCCCCAGGCGACTCTCCTCATCAGAACTCCTCTCATCAACACGCAGCTCCCCAATCTCTCTTCTCCAACTCCAAACGACCCATCGCTCGACCAGGACTCGTCCAAGCCGCTTCCTCCTCGGGAGCCTACCACCCTCACCCCATCTCGTCGAAGAAGAAACACTCCTCCTCCGCCGCCTCCTCAGCCGCTCCCTCTCGCTCCACTTCCTCGCCCAACCTCGTAGGACTGAACGGAACCAGCTCCCTTGCCAGTTCAGGAGCTCTCGGAGGACCGCTCATGAGCCAACAGCGAACGGCGAGTGGATCGTTGAGTCAGGTTCATCCAGGAGGAGGAGGAGGGTCGAAGCAGCATCGACCGAGCAGTGGTTCGAAGAACTCGACGCCCGCTACGACGCCTCAGAGTGAGACGACAACGCCTGAAGGGTCGGGGTCAAACGCCAGCCAGAACAACGGAGAGACGCCGACGGTTTGCTCGAACTGCCATACGACCAACACCCCGCTTTGGAGGAGGGATCCGGATGGGAACCCGTTGTGTAATGTGAGTTGATCAGAGCGTCGTTTGGTTGAGCTTTTGCGTTCGAGAATGAGAAAACTGACGCGTCTTCGTCCTCTTCCTACCTCTCCTCTTCTTTCCTTTCCAGGCCTGCGGTCTTTTCTACGTTCGTTCTACTTCCCTCCTTCTTCCCCTCTCATTCTTCCTCTCGGTACTAACCTCACCCTCCCCTATCTCGCTCATCTCAACCAGAAACTCCACGGAGTCGTCCGACCTCTCTCGCTCAAGACGGACGTGATCAAGAAGAGGAACCGAATCAACCCCAAGGAACCCTCCTCCGGATCCAACCTCCCTCCCTCCTCTTCTTCCAACGGACTCGTCCGAAAATCAAGCGTCCAACCCGTCTCCATCCCAAGCAGCAAACCCAAATCCGGGAACTCGAACTCGTCGTCGTCGTACCTCGGAGGACAAGCGTCTACTTCGTTGACGACCAAACGACCGAGGAGAGCGTCCGAGACGAATCAGCTGAACAGCTTGTTGGAGACGCTGGATTCGGACACGAAGGCTGGGTTGGGGATTCATGGAAATTGAATGGAGGCGGGGCGATGAGACGAGGACGCGTCGAGGGGTTCGTTTCGGTTTCGGTTTCTTTTCTGGTTCGTCCTTGCTTCGATAGACTACTACACTTTGCATGCCTCTTCTCTTCTCTTATGTAACATCCACCCCCACCTATCTACCTCATCTCTTCTCTACAAGCCCCCTTAATCGCTCCGCTCTCGTTTATGGCTCCGCTGTGTTTCTCTTTCTCTCCGTCTCTTCTCGTCTCCCTTACACTTGGTTCCTACGTTTCGTGTTTATGCTCCCACTCTCGTGTGTCTCAGCTTATCCTAGTTTTCGTTCTCGGGTTTTCTCTCTTCTTCTCCAGGGTGTTTCGTTTCGCGTGGTTGTGCACTTTTCGATGTTCTCGTTTCTCGTGTTTCCGTTGTATAGACTTTCTCCCTTGCGTTTTAAAGTTGATGGCGGAGGGTGAGATGATGTGATATCTCTCGTCGTTGTGTTAGATCGGATTGGATAGAGGAAAGGGACAGAGAAGAAGGAGGGAGACGAGGAGGAATGCAGCAGCCGACGCGGTGGCTAGTGGACGCGGTGAGGCTTTGCTTTCTTCCCCTTCGCTTCCGAAGTGATGAACACGAGACGGTGAGATAAGATCCTGCTGGCTATGACAAATCTTCTCTGAGTAGTCGACTAACACGAACAAGAAGGTGACTCTTTTCAATCGTCGCTCAGAACAATCTTCAGTGACGCGTCGCAAAGAAAGATCCGCGCCAGGAACCGAAGCCTGGCCGGACCAGCGATCTTTGGGTCTCGGTTTTCAAAGTCTCGCCGAGTTTTGTTTCAGAAGCCATCATCAAAGACGAGATTCAAACTTCGCAAAGCGATTTGGACTTTGGAAACCGAAAACACGTCGCGTCGTTTTCCCTTTCTCGCCCTCCCCCCTCACCTCTCAGTTCTTCTGACGTTGAGGAAGCTGAACTAAGAAGCAGGTGAAACTTTGGACTGGTAGCCGTGGCACAGAACGACGAGACGGTCGATTCACGTTCTTCGTGCTCGTTGTTGTTGTTTCGTCTCTGTGCTCTGTGCTCTCCTCTCTTCCTTTTCCCTTGCATTTCATGGGTCGGATCTTCATTCTGCCATCCTTTGCGCCATTGCTTCGTTATGCTGTATCTCTTATCGAGATATCTGGAACGAGCTTAGAAGAAACGCACATCTCTGCTCGCGTCGCGTCGTCGTTCTCCTCTTCCCTCTTCCTCCGCTTCGCTCTTCCGTTCCCAGCCCCTTTCTCTCTCCAATTCTCCTTTACTAGCTCGTGATCCATTCGCGTTGACTTGCAATTTTCTTGCCCCTTCCTGACGCGCTCATTTACCTTTTTTTGCGTCATCAAACAACCCCCATCTCTCCTCGCCCTTTTTTCATTCAAAAGCTCCCACCTTTCGCTTCCTTCCTTCCCTCCTCACAAACCACCACTACCTCCAAAAGACCACTTCCACCCCTACCCACTCAAGCTTCAACTCAACTTTCACAATGGCCGACACCATCAAGGTCCATCTTCCTCCTCGCTCCCCACCTGCATCGGACCCATCACTCGAGTCGCTGACTCTTCCTTCATTCCCCCTTCTCTTCTTCTTTCCTAGAACGCTGCCAACTACGTTTCCGAGACCGTCCAGGAGGGAGTCTCTGCCGTTTCCAAGGAGGGAAACAGTTAGTTCAGCCTCGCTTCTCGCGCTTCGTTCTGCGTCGCTGACCTCTTGCTTGCCTTTTTCACAGAGGAGGTAGCTAAGGATTCCAACGCTTCCCTCGGAGACCGAGCTTCTGCTGCCACCTCTGCCCTTGGAGACAAGGCTGATCAGACTGGACATTCTGCCTCGGCTTCGGCCAACCAGAAGGCCATCTGGTGAGTCTCAGCTCGCACGAGAGGGAGAGATCAACGCGACAAGGTGGAAGCTGATCCGTTAACCCTCTTCCTTTTGACAGAACGGATCGAGCTTTCGACTCTTCGGTGCTAGGAGGGAGATACGTTTATGAATGATGAATCGACTCGTACGAGTTGTCAGACGTGAGGGAGAGAGAGAGAGAGGAAGAGGAGCGGGAGCCGTTGATTCTTCAGCCCTCGAATGTTCACGAGAAAGGTCCAGTTTTGCTACGAGCTCGCCCTCAGTGAAGCTCCCGGGATCGAGGAGAGCATCTTGTTGCCCGAACACAGCGAAAAGAAAGCAATCTCGTCCTATCTCGTCGCCCCGTCCCAGCGCTAGGCCGTCGCCTCCTTCTCCTCAACGTCGACAACCTCTTTCTATCCCTCCCATCTCTTCCCCTCCTCCCTTCGGCTCTCCCTCCCTCCTCTCTCCGTGGCTGTATGCCTCTTCCGAACGAGCATGCTTTCCTAGCAGCTCTTCCTCTCGTTCCCAGGGACGTAGACCCAAGCAGGATCTTCAAAGTGAGCTTCGTTCTCAACCTCGTCCTCCTCCCTCCCTCCCGTCTTCTCTCTCCACCCCACCCTCCTCTTCACCTCCCACAATCACCAACACTGACCCTCCTCACCTTCGTGCCCCTTCCTCTACCTTCAGCGAGTCGAAAAGATCGGCAAAGGAGCGTTCGGATCGGTCTACAAAGCTCTTCACATCCCAACTTCCTTCGTCGTCGCTCTCAAGATCATCGACCTCGACACTCAGGATGACGACACAGCGGATATCCAGAGGGAGGTTGGCATGCTCCAGAGCATGACTAGGAACGGGGATGCTGAAAAGTCCAACGTGACGAGGTACTTTGGGTGTTGGATGGAAGGGCCAAAGGTCTGGATCGCTATGGATTACGCTGGAGGTGGGAGTTTGAAGACTTTGGTGAGTTCAAGGTCTCCAGTAAGCTTCATCAGTTTAGGTGCGAGTCGTTCGGATGGGATGGGCGGGTGGTAGATGAAGAGGGGAGGAGAGAAGGGAAGGAGAGGTCGGTCGAGCTCACTTGTTTGGAAGGAGGAAGACGAGCTGCCGTAGATCCCTGACCTTCTGTCGGAAGTAGAGCGATGTTTCTACAACCTTAGTAGATAGAAGGAGGTATAGAAGAGCTGCTTCTCTGGAGTAGTAGGCCTTGATGGTTGTGGTGCTGAGGGGTAGGACGAGGGAGAGAGGAAAAGGGAGGTCTTCAGCCCTCCTTCCGTCGTTCAGCTCTGAATCCTACCAGTTGAACGTGAGATACCGAGATCGGACCAGATCCCGTATCGTAACGTGGCCACTTGTTACCGAATGCACCCTCCTTCGGTAGAATCAAGCTCAAACTGACCGGCTGCTCCGCCTTCTCCTTCGTTTCCTCCTCAGAGAGAAGCAGGTCACATCGAGGAGAAGTTCATCGTCCTCATCGTTCGAGAGGTTCTCGTTGCTCTTTCCTACCTTAACCGAGTTGGTATTATTCATCGAGACATCAAAGGTCCGTTTTCTCATCCTCCCTCCTTCGCCAGTTCAGCGAGTTCGAAGCTCACCTTCCCTCCCTCCTCCTCTCCTCCAGGTGCCAACGTCCTCCTCACCTCCGCTCCTCGAGTCGTCCTCTGCGACTTCGGAGTCTCCGCTCCTCTCTTCCTCTCCTCCTCCAACACGTCCAAACGTACAACCTTCGTCGGAACTCCCTACTGGATGGCTCCGGAGGTCCTTCTCGGTCGCCCGTACGACACCAAGGCCGACATCTGGGGACTCGGGATCACCGTGCTGGAGATAGCAGACAAGGACGGAGAGCCACCTCATGCGAAGGAGGATGCGATGAGGGTGATCATGATGATCCCCAAGATGAAGCCTCCAAAGTTGCCTGAGAACGAGAACTGGTCGAGGGAGATGAGGGAATTCCTGGCTGGGTGTTTGAACGAGCAGCCTGACGAGGTGAGTCTTTCGTCCCTCCTCGCTTTATACCACTGAAGTTCGAAGGCTGACATTGCCGCTCGATTGCTCTCCCTTTTGTGCGTAGCGATCCTCGGCGGACGACCTCCTCAAGACGAAGTGGATCAAGTCGGCTTCGAAGCTTCCTCTCACGCCTCTCAACGAGCTTCTCCGTCGAGTCGACGCCTACAAGGGTCAGCAGGAGAACAGGAAGAGCATGGCTGTCAGTATCTACGGGGAGGATTCAGAGTTCGGTCTCGACGGGGAGAATGACTGGCAGTTCAACGTGAGTCTCTCGATCCTTCTCTCTCTTCTTCTTCTCTCGAGCTGACCCTGGCTCTTGTCCGTCTCTACAGACCTTCAAACCCTCCGAAGGCTTCCCTTACACTTCCTCGCCTCCGAGTCCATCCCTCGCTCCTCCTACCCTTCGACAGCCTTCAGCACCGTCAAAGACGGCTCCCAACTCCCTTCGTCGCCTCTTCGAGGACGTGAACGCTCCCGTCGACCCTTTCCGATCTGGCCCAGGAGGAGGAGGACTCTCTCCGTCGCCAGGAGGCTTCCTCGCCTACCCTGCGAACAACAACAACGCGACGAGGTCCCTGGACGAGAATTCGAGGTCGAATACCATCCGTCCAGGAGCTCCCGTCGTTGTGGTCGGAGCAGTCGAAGCGAAGGAGTTGGAGGAGAGGCTGGAGCTGGAGAACGACGACGTGTTAGCAGCGAGAAACGGTCTTCGATTCAACTCGGACGAGGAGGATGAACTTGGAGTCGTCGACCTCAGCGACTCGCCCGATACATCGGTCCTGGGTCTCTCGTCGGATCAAGAGTCGACGCGTTTGGATCGTCGAACAGCATCTCGGTCGCCTTCCCCTCTCAAACTCCCAACCTACAACTCCAACCCTACCTCCAACTCCTCCTCTTTCTCTTCCAACTCCACCTACCGGGACGTTCGAAACTCCAAAGGCCTCGCCAACATCGCCATTCCTCCTCCTCCCGCCTTCACGAACGAACGCGTCGACGGTCTTCGCTCGGGAAGTCCTCTCTCGGCTCGGTCGCCTGGATCGATGGGAGGGCTGATGCCAGATGGGATATCGCCGAGGAGAGGAAGGAGCGCGTCCCAAGGATTAGCAGGAGGAAGCTCACCGTCGTCTCCAGTCACCAGAGGCCCTCCTCCACTGTCTCGAAACCCCCTCTCCCCCTCTGCCGCCTCTTCCTCCTCCACCTCAACGAGCAAGCGAATGTCCCACGCTCCCTCTGCCTCCCTCGACTCCTCTCCCACCCGGAACTACGATCACCCTTCCTCGGACCTCGCTCTCTCTCCTTCCTTCCTCAATCGTCGCCACATCGGCGAACACGAATCTCCAACCAAACCACTCTACCCTCCTCAACGTCCCTTCATCAACCGTCAAGCCAGCGTCGCCGTCATGGAAACGGTCTCTCCTCCCCATCCCATTTTCGTCCCTCTACGAGCAGGGATCTCTCGGAGCGCAACAGGTCTCGTCACAGGTCCAGTTCCTCGAGCAAGAAGCCATTCTCGAACGGAACCCGAAGGATTCGTCGACGTTGGTCGCCATTCGCCTCTCCCACCTCCCACTCCCTCTTCCCTCTCTCGTCAGCAACTCAGTCAACCTCAGACCTCCCTCCTTCATCCACCACCACCTCCGTCGTTGGGAGGAGGTCTCAAGGACATGCTCAAACTCCTTCCCGTCGGTCCAGACATGCAATCGGATCTCCTTCCTCCCTCCCCATCAGCCTCCTCCTCAGTCGCTCGATTCAACTTCATCCCCATGCCCTCACCTCTCAACGGAACCCTCTCAACCTTCCAACATCAATCCTCGACCACTCCTTCGTCAAGTCCTCATCCAGGCTCGTCGACCTTCCTCCAACTTCACACCTCCCAGTCGGATCAGAACCTCCGTCGATCGGCTTCCCCTTACCTACCTCCCGTCCCGACACCTCAACCACCACCGCCTCTCATGGCTATCCCCAACGAAGGACCTCCCATTCGGCCTCTTGATTACGCCAGACTCGTCACTCAGAAGGACGTGGTCGCAGAGCTGGAGAGGACAGTCGCAGATTTGGGGAAGTGGTTGGAGGTCGTCGATGCTGGGTTGGGAGGGATGCTGGACGCCGCGTTTACGTATCCCTCGCCTTCGAGAGGAAACGATAGTGACGAGGAGGAGAAGGAAAGTGGAGGAGTCCAGAGGGAGGAGGTGTTGGCTTGAAACCGAGGAGACGCGTCGGTTCTCGTCCCTGCCCTTCGTTTCGTTCTGCTTTATTTCTCGGTCTCATCTTTTACTAGTCCTACTTGCGTAGTGTAGCATCTTACGAACTTCCATCTCTTCTGCTCTATCTTTCTCGCAACGTCTCTGTTCTCTTCGATTTATTAACGATTCTCACGTCGCTTCGTCTCTTTAATTTCTTCCGACCGATCTTCATGCCGAGTAGGACAATGCTGATGTAGAGTTCCACGTGCCAAGCTGCCGCTTTCATTTACCCTCAGCGGTAGTCCAACTGAGGCGTCGAGACGACGAGGACGAAAGGAAAGGGAGACAAAGGAACGGGAGAGCGTCAACCTCATTCTTTCCCAAGTTCGATACTTTCCGGAAAACTTTACGAGTTCAATTGGAATCCCTCAAATTTCATCCTCCTCTCGACTCCATGAGAACCGATGCCTTAAACTCGAAAAGCAGCTTTTTTTCTGTCGTCCTTGTTGACTGACTTTCTTTCTTTCTTTTTCCTTTCCTTGGACGCGCCGCCTCGCAGTCTTTTTGCTTTTCGTCTCTGTTCTCTAACGTCGATGCAGACTCAACCCTCCACTCCTTCTCGCATCCCTTTACCCACTTCAAACTCAATGTGAGCAGCTCTCTGTCATCTTCTTCCCCTCGTCCGTGTACATACTGACTCTCTCTTCGTTTCTCGCGTGGCTTACAGGTCTTCGTTCTCAAACTCTGGAGGACGAGATTCTCCCATCGCTTCCTCCAGTCCAGCTGGAGGAGGAACTACTCGGGCCAAGCAGTCAAAGAGAGACGAGGTTAGTACAAGGGCTTCTTTTTCTTAGTTCCCTCGCCGTGTATGTGGTTTGAGTGGTGGATGTATAGGAAGGGAGAGGGAGAGGGAGAGGGAGAGGAGACAGGGGAAGGGAGGAGGCTCGAGAGGGAAGGAAGGAAGCGAGCGAGGAAGGAAGCTTCAGGCCACCCCTTTCCTTCGTTTCCTCTCTCTCCTTGCTCGGGGGAGGAGAAGCTCAAGTTCAGCTTCTTGTGCATGCGAGACTTGAGCTCTGAGGAGGTCTGGTTGAGGCTACAAGGCGAAGGGTTGAAGGACCGGACGGAGGTCCGCCCTCCCTTCCTTCCTGGATGTTCTCCTCCTTCATCGGGCGTCCTCGGACGCTCTTAGGGAAGATATACAGACAGGGAGTCGTCACTACGACGATCTCTTCGTTCTTGCTTCTTCTTTCTCTTCCTTGATCTTCTCGAGGAAGAGGAAGCAAAAGAACAACCTCGACCTCCTTCGAGCGGTCGGCTCTCCCTCCGCTCGCTCCCTCTCCTTCCCACTTTTTCTACCCAGATCTTCATCCCATCCCTCCCTTCCCTCTCGGCTCGGACTCCTACCCTACCCTACACACCCATCATCTCATTTCGCTCATACCCATGTCCATCCTCCCCTCCCCTGTCATCGTTTCTCACGCAGCTTCCTTCTTCTCTTCCCTCTCCACAATCTCTCCCTTCATCCGCCTTCCTCCCTCCCCTCCCCGAATCACCAAACGACATCGCTCAACCCATCAACCTCCCTGCTCCAACGCATCAACGACAATCCTCCAAATCGGTCAACAACGTCGCTCCTCCTCCTCCGGTTCCCTTCCCATCACCTCCGGCCTCCCTTCACAACTCGGACGATCCTATCGCCTTCCCTACCACTCGAACAACCAACTCCTCCCTCGAATCCAACCCCGAATCTACCGATCCCACTCGACCTTCCATCGCTCTCTCTCGCTCCTCAACGACTGGTCACACTCGATATCGTTCAACTCTCTCTCGATCTCACTCGACTCCCACTCCCATCGCCTCTGCTCCTTCCTCGAAATCCCTCACCGGTCGTTTCCAGGCGATCAGGAAGAAGATCGAGTCGGAACTCTCCAGGAAGAGGACAACTTCCTTCCCTTCGTCTCAGTCTCAAACGAGCAGGTCGGGGAAGCCTTCCAAGGTCGGAAAGAAGGGAACTGTCGCGGGCCTCAAGCCCAGTCCTGCCTTGACCGTTCCTGAGGGAATGAGCGTCGCCGATGCTAGTCAGCTCTGTGCTGCGAAGAGGAGTGACTGTGTGCTGGTTGTTGACGACGAGGAAGGGTTGAGTGGTATCTTCACCGCTAAGGATCTCGCGTTCAGGGTTAGTCGAGCTCTCGACTTTTGGGCTGAAGGAGACGCGGTTGATTTCGAGTCGAGCTGACCCTTCCTTCTTGTTCGTAGGTCACCGCCGAGTCTCTCGATCCTAGGAACACTCCCGTCTCCGCCATCATGACTCGAAACCCTATGGTCACTCGAGATACCACCAGTGCTACCGAAGCTCTTCAGCTCATGGTTTCCCGAGGCTTCCGACACCTCGTGAGTCTCCCTTCCCTCCTCCTTTCTTTGTGTCGAAGACTCCAGCTCATCTGTCCTCCTCACCTTCCTTTCCTATTCCTCAGCCCGTCTGCAACGAAGAAGGCGACGTCGTCGGTCTCCTCGACATCACCAAAGTCTTCCACGAGGCTCTCGCCAAAGTCGAACGAGGATCCTCCGCTTCCGCTCAGCTCTCCGCCGCTCTCGCAGGAGTCCAAACCGAGCTCGGTCCAGGAATGACCTCCAGTCCTCAAGCCGCTGCCATGCTCGCCTACGTCGACTCCCTCAAGGAGAAGATGGCTCTCCCCGATCTCACCACCGTCATGGATCAGAGCAAACCTCCTCCTACCGTCGGACCCAGGACGAGCGTCAGGGAGGCTGCCATGTTAATGAAGGAGAGGAGGACGACTGCTGTGTGTGTGATGGAGGTGGTTGGGGGAGTGCAGAAGATCGTCGGAATCTTCACGAGCAAGGACGTCGTGCTCAGGGTCATCGCTGCTGGATTGGACTCGCAGAGGTGCAGCGTCGTTCGAGTCATGACTCCTCATCCCGATACTGCTCTCCCTACGTTGAGTGTTCAGGATGCGCTGAAGAAGATGCATGGTGAGTCGCGTCTCTTTTCGTCTTGTTTCGCCTCAAACCTCGAGCGAGAGCTGACTTTCTCTCCTCCCATTCACTTCCTTCTACTCCAGTCGGACACTACCTCAACCTTCCCGTCGTCGAGAGTGACGGACGACTCGTTGGAATCGTCGACGTCCTCAAGCTTACCTACGCTACTCTCGAGCAGGTTCGTTCCACTCCTCGAATCGACGCGTCGTCCGAAGTTCGACTCTCGATCTGACCTTTCTTCTCCTCCTCTTCTCCTTCAGATCGGAAACATGAACGGAGACGGAGGAAGCGACACTGGAAGTGGAGGAGGAGGGCCTATGTGGGGAAAGTTCTTCGATTCGATCGGAGGAGGAGCCGACGACGACAACAACTCCGTTCACTCTGGATCCCACGCTACTCCTTCCAACGATCCTCGACCTCACACTCCCTCCCGACCCGCCAACAAGCTCTCCTCTGGATCCTACGTCTCCTCCCCTCCCTTCGAAGTCCTCCCAGGAGACTCAGCCTCAGCCGTCGGCGTCGACGACTCCTCCGAGATCGGACTTATGAAGGGAGGACCAGCCACCTCCTCCGTCGCTCCTCCAGCCGCTCTCGTCGACGACGGAACCTACGTCTTCAAGTTCAAGACCCCCAGCGGACGAACCCATCGATTCCAAGCTCGACACGACATGCTCGAAAACCTCAGGGAGATCGTCGCTGGAAAGCTCGCCACGGATCCCTTCTTCACCGAATCCACCTCCACCACTCCCCTCGACCCAGCTGGATTCACCCTCTCCTACACCGACGACGACGGAGATCTCATCCACATGACCAGCGACGGAGACGTTACCGACGCCGTCAAGGTCGCCAGGTCTCAGATGCAGGATCGAGTCGTCCTCTTCCTCTCGGGAGGAAAAGCTTGGGACGAAGCTATTAAGGCTCAGGAACCCGCTCCCGCCCCCATCCCCGCTTCGCCACTCTTCTCTCCTCCCCTCACGTCCACGAGGTCCCTCGCCGCTCTCCAAGAGGAGGAATCCGAGGTCGCTGCCCCTCCTCCTCCTCCCGCCCCCATCGCCGTCCCCGTCGCCGTTCAAGAGAAGATGATCTCGCCCGAGGTCGACCCCGCAAAGGAGCCTGCGATGGCTCCTCCGGCCAAGGTTCACTCTACTCCGACTCCTACTGGAGACGGATCGGTCGCTGGAATCCCCAAGGATCTCATCCTTCCCGCTTCGATTGGGTTCTTGGGTGTCGTTGTCGTTGCTGTGTTTGCTATCTCTCGGATGAGCAAATAGATTGGCTTAGAGCTACCTTTCCTTTGCTTCACCTTTGCACCTCCTTTTTCTCCTCGTCGTGCTGTTAGCTCTGGTTTCGACTCGTTTCTCTTCTCCCTCGTCCTCTTCGATATTCAACCTCACTTCCTCTCTTTCTATTCTCACGTTTCTTGCTATTGAAGCTTCCCTACATCTGTATTTTACCCTCTCTTCCGCTCTGATTCCATACCTAGTCTACACTCACTCGCTTCGAAGGTCCCGTCTCCGTTCTCGACGCGTCGTCTTTTTCGTTGTAATTCGTTTCGAGTCTCTCTTCTGTACATAGTTCGAACTCCTTCTCGCTCTCACGATCAAACTTCCTTGGATCATAATGCTTCTTTGTTTTCGACAGTCGAGGGAGAAGAGGCAGACGGAGGGAGAGGAAGGGATAGAAGGAGAAAGTGAAGGGAGCGGAGACTGGGGAGGGAAGGAGGAGAGAGGGAGTTGAGCTCGAGCGAAGCCCTCTTGGGAGGCTTTTCTCAGCTTTTTTTTTCTCCAGCATTTCGAGGAAACCTCTCCCCTTTCCCATGGCACTATATAGACAGCCAAGTTGGTAAAGTGTTCAGAGGGAAAACCTGCGTGATGACGTACCAGGAAGGACCCCCATCTTTCGTCCTTCTCTCTGCCCTGCTCTCTTCTTTTCCTCTCCCCCAACCGCCATGTCGACTGCAGCACACGTTGATCTAGGAGCTCCCATAGGAGACGGTCGAATCCACGACGTCGCCTCTCAGTTCGACTCTACCAAACCCTTGGTCGAAACTAATCCTCCCACTCCCAATAAAGTCATTCAGTCTCAAGCTCAAGCTCTCCCTCCTTCTCCCTCCCCTCCTCCTCCTCCTCCTCCCCCTCCTCCTGTGCCAGTCAAGGAAACTTCTCCTCCTGCTCCCATCGTCACCTCTCGACCTCCTACCCCTCCTCCCAAGGTCGACGTCCCTCCTTCGCCCGTTCGCCCTCAGAAGGAGTGGGAAACTCGACTCACTCCGAGCTCGCAATCTCCCGCTCCCAACGACGACGGCAGCTCCCTCCGTCCCACTCCCATCGTCGTCGCTGATCAGAAGGTTGTTCCTCCTATCCACGAGAAGGACCACGTCGTCGAACTCGAGAAGAAGGCGGCTGAGAAGAGGGAGATCAAGGGCCAGGCTCCGTTGGGAACGGTCGTGCTGGGAATCGAGGACGACCGTCTTTGGGCTGGTCTGAGAAGGTTCGACAAGGTACGTGCATATCCTCTCTCACTTTTATCTACATGATCTCACTCTCTCCTGTATCTTTCACAGCAAATCACTCACGTCCTCTCACCTCCTCACCAACTTCCTCACGGCGAGCCCGACCTTCGACGATCTCCCCTCCCAACCGTCCCCTTCAACTCGGATCTCATCCGCTCGAATCTCGAGAGGCTCTATGCTACCGCTGGAGTCTCGGGAATTCGCTTCTCGAGAGAAATGAGTCGTCTCATGGTCTGGAGTCCTGAGGAGAGGCATCGAACTGGAGCTTTCTGTGCTGTGAGTTGAACTCTGACTCTCTTCTTCGTCGCGTCGAGATCTGACCTTCATCCCGCTCCTTCTTCTCGGCAGGCCTACTTCTTTGCCTGGATCTTCCACCAAACCACTCCTCTCATCCTCGCTCTCATCATCGTCCTCATCATGGTTCCTCGCTCTCGACCCATCCTCTTCCCTACCATCCCTCCTCCTGCTGGCGTCCCTCCCTCGGCGACCGACCCAACCAACTCCAAGGGCGACGAATCGCTCGTCGCAGCTACCCACCCTCAGAAGCATCGATCGAAATCCGAGCAGATTGAAGAACAGTCCTGGGAGTTTATGAAATCGGTCGAAGGGTTCGGGTTGAGAGTGCTCGTTGGAGGGAGACACAAGCCCTCCGAGAAGCAGCTGCACATGGCTAGGGAGAAGGATAGGAAGAAGTTCGGGGATGACACGAGTAGCGACGAGGAAGAGGTGGATAAAACGAGGTTGGTTGTGCCCGGAGGAGCTGGTGTCGTTGGAGGACGAGACGAGGTCGGAACGGGGAGAAGGGACGAGACTTTGAAGGACGGAGGGACTGTTGCGGAGGCGAACGAGGACGAGGCTGCTGAGGCGAAAGCCAAGAGGGATGCGGTTGTTGGATTGTACGCTAAGGGGCTGCAGGATGCGCTCGGAGACTTCGCTGATTTCGTCGAGCGACTCGCAAAGTGAGTACGAGGAGACGCGTCCTTTCCCTTCTTTTCGAACTTTCTCTTGTCGACTCGAACCAACGCTGACTCCTTCTACTTCCTCCGGTATCAAATTTAACAGCACCCTCACTCCTCCCGCTCATTATCCTCGAAACCAAGCTCGTGCCAAACTTGCTTTCGCTCTCTTCCTCCCAATCCTCATCGTAACCGCCGTCGTCCCTGCTCGAATCTTCGCTCATGCTGGATCCTTCGCCTTCGGAGTTGGTTTCTTCGCTCAGCCTCTCCTCATCCGAGCTGCCAAAGCGTTCGTTCGAGCCGTCCCCGACTGGCAGGAGCAACTTGATCTCAGGAAGTGAGTCCTCACTCCTCTCCTCTCTGGTCAGACTCTTTCGTTGGCGTTCACTGACTCAAGTTTCCCTCTGCTCACCCACCTCCTTTGCTCGTCTCTCAGCTCCATCTTCTCCCACGTCCCAACCGAAGCCCAACTCACCCTTCACCTCCTCCGAGAACGAGAACGCGCCGACAACCCTCTTCCTCGACCTCCTACCTCGGCGACTTCCGTTGAAGCCCAGAAGAAATTGAACGATACCAGCCCCATGTCGAACGCTCACGAGCAGGATACGACTTCGTCCGTCGGGGATGGAGACGAGTCGCACCTCGTTGGAGATGGCGATCACGACGAGGAAGGGAAGGGGCCTTCGAAGCTCAAGTCGACGATGGTTGGGTTGGGAAAGAAGCTCGCTGCGAAGGGAGCTACGTTCAGAGGTGCTGGGAAGGTTGAGGTTTTGCCTGAGGGAGTGAAGAAGCCGGTAAGCACTCGTCGTTTCTTGAGACGGGAGAGGAAAGGTTTCGAACTGACGCGTCTCATGCTTCCCTCCCCCTTCCTCTTTCGTAGAAACGAAGCACCAAGACCAAACTCAGTGCCTTCATCCTCAACCGACAGGAACTCAAGGACGACGGATCTATCTGGGGTTCGTTCTGACTCTTCGTCGCGTCGGACCTCCAACGCTGACCTTCCTCTCCCTCTTCTTCTCGCAGCCTACCCCGCTCGACTTTCCGGCAAGACTGGACACATCGTTATCGACAAGGACGACGACGATCCCATCACCGAAGCCGACGTTCTCTTCGTTCCCAAGGATTCAGACGAGCCTTCCAAGTCGTTCAAGATCGGAGAAATCGCGGAGCTCAAGAAGGGAGGTGTTGGACTTCCGAGGTCGGTTCTTGGTTGGGCTGCTGGTGAGTCGCTCTCTTAGTTTCCTTCCCGTCTCTTATGGACGTATGTGTGAAGAGAGGAGGGGGAGAGGAAGAAGACGCGTCGCTGATGCTCCCTTTTCTTCGTGCAGGGATGGAGCTCGGAGGAACCTCGTTGGAAGTCCGAATCAAGAGGAGCACGACGTACCGACAAGGCTACGAGACTCGACCCAACGTCTTCGTTACCAACGTGTACTTCGAAGAGGAGGGAGAGGAAGAGGAGGGAGGAGAGGTGATTCAGTTTGAGAGGATCGGGAGGAGGGATCAGCTCGTGAGTCCTTCTCGTCCTGCTTATCCTACAACTCTTCGACTGACGTGCGAATCTCGTTTCGTTTCCGATCTCTCCCAGTTCCTTCGACTCCTCGCTGGATCTCCTTCGCAGTGGGAGACTCTCTAAAGCTCACTCTCTCTCTCTGTCTCGCTCGATCTCTCTCGCCCTTCGGTTACGATATCTTTCTTGTTTGATTTCTCTACGTTTTCACTATTCTTTGCCCGCCACGCTATACATGCTTCTCGTTCTCGTTCTGAAAACAGCAGGCCGTCCTCCTCCTTAGCGACCGTTCAAACTGAAATCGCTCCTCCCAAATCGAAAGTCGACGTCACCTGGTTCGTTCAGCCCTCCTCCCCCCAACCCTCACTCCCCTCCCCTCTCCGCCAACAAAGATGCTCCACCTCCCTTCTCGCCCATCAGCGCCGACTCCAATGTCAGGGCTCATCCACAACAGCACCACCACCACCACTTCCAACCCTCCTCATTCGCCGACCGGGTCCTCGTCCTCCTCCCCTCTCGCTCTGGCCTCCGACCTCTCTACGAACCCTACTTCGCCTCCTTCCTCCCTGTTCGAACTTCCACCTCAGAATCATCAGCATAACCATACTACGCCTGTGCGGAATCAGAGGAGTGGAGGTGTGGGAGCTACGGCTGGAACGAGGTTGGGTCCGAGGGAGAAGGTTAAGAAAGTCGAGGAGATGAACTTGGAGGTCAGTTCGAATCGAGCCTTCGAGGAGCAGAGGTTTCCATGGGATGGAGCACTGACTATATGCGTCGGTTCCTTTCTTGGTGTATAGGAACTTGGAGGGACGTGGGAGAGGAATCAACGAGTCTTGGGAGATACGTGAGTCGAGTCTCTCCTTCTCTTCCTTCCCTTCCTTCCCTCTGGCCTTCCCTCTGCTCCTTCCCTCCTTTTCGCCTGCCTCTTCTTTCACCACCACCCACCTCTCCGGCCCTGTTCCCAATACCTTTAAACTGACTCCACCTCATCTCTCTTCTCGGTCCCCTCCTCCTCTTTCTTCAGCACCATCTTCCCACCCCTTCCGCCCACCTCCCCTCCAGATCCTCATCAACTCAAACTTCTCGAAGCTCAATCAGCTCTAGAACACAGAATGTCCCTTCTATCAACTCAGTCAACGTCACCACCCGGATCAGCCAGTCCGGGGAGCACCAGTTTCGGAAGCAGAGCTAGTGCAGGAGGCCATGGATCTCCGATTCCGTGAGCTCAACGTTTCTCTCTTCCTTCCTTCTTCCTTCTCCTTTCGTCGCCACCCGCTTTCGCATAATGCTAACTCGTTCCCTTCGTGCTCTCCTCGCTTCTTACAGTCCCAACGTAACTCCTTCCCGTCGAGGTCTCACCGCCCCTCTAGCCCTCAACGAATCCCTCGCTCTCCAATCCTCCGTCTACGAGCGCGAACGAGCGAGGGAGGAAGCCAGAGCGGAGCATGTTAGAGCTAGGGAGATGGAGAGTGAGATGGCTAGATTGTCGATGGTCCCTGGGACTGCTGGAGGGCCGTCGAGGTTGGCTGGGGTTGGGGAAGGACAAGGACAAGGGAGTGGGAAGTTGATGGATGAGCTCGAGAGGATTAGAGGACAGGCGAGGATGAGGGCTTTTATGTGAGTTTCTGATCGGATTGGGTTGGGTTGGGAGTCTCTTGGGGTGGTGGTGTGGTGCTGTAGGAGTTGGACTTTGTTTCGTTAAAATCGAACCGTGAAAAGCCCGAGCTGATCTCGACGCGTCTCCCTCTTCCCCTTCCCCTTCCCTCCTCTTCCGTCCTCCTCGCAGGCAACCTGCCCTCCCCATCTCCCGCGACCCCTTCTACAACGACGACAACGGCTCCGACTTCTCGGATGACGACGACGACGCCAACAACAACGACGACGAGGGAGATCTCCTCGACGTGGACGACATCTTGGGAGGAAGAGACGAGTGGGAGGACGCTGGTGGAGGAGATGGGAACGGAGAGATGATGGTTATTTCTCAAGAAGAGGTGGAGAGGGGGTGGGTAGAAGATGGGAGAAGTGGGAGAGGTGGGAGTGGGATGATTGGGAGTGGGAGGAGAGGGAACGGGAATGGATGATGAGCTTTCGTTCGAGTCATGGCGGCATTGGGAGAGTGAGAAAAGCGTCGATAAAGATAGCTGGTACATCAAGAGGTCAATTCGTTGCTGGCTACGAGCTTTGGGTGTGAATCTTTCAAAGATCGAGACGCGTCCTCGAGTGAGTTCAACCGCTTCTCCAACGGCAACGCTAGCTCGCAGGGTTTCCAGAAACTGGCTGTGCTTCCGTCTCACTCCCTTTGTCTTCGCAGGCGATGCCTTCTCTAGTTCTCTGAAAAGTAAAGCCATGAAAGAAATGAGGAAACGATGCAGCTGAAACTCGAACGCTCGACTCAACGATTTCTTCTAACTCAGCAAAGATGGGAAGAGGAGGCTCTTGTTCGGTCAAGAAGGTCCGTTTTAAGGACCTCCGGAAGCAGCAGAGGGAGCGGAAGTTTGTTGTTGCGTCTGTCGTCCATTCGTTTTGTTTCTCGTCCCTCTCCTTATCACTCCTGTAGCCTACGTAGCATCATTTAAATTCTACTTTACACTTTCATGTCCTTTCACGTTGCTGCTACGTTTCTCTCGTGTTCGAAAGGGAAAGGGCGCGACCTCGAATCGTGAAACGCGACGATTCGAGCTGAAAGAGAAGGAGCTGATTCCCACAGAACCTTTCGAGCTCTCGAGATCTGCTTCCCAGCGAGATAAGTAGTGGGCGAGTCGTCGTCGAAAATTCTTCCTCCGCTCATCGGTCTCAGCTGCGATCGTTCCCGCCATCTTTCTGCGAACCTGAATGAGACGCGACCGACGGTCGTCTTTTTTCCGTCGGGTTTGCTTGCAAGCCTCCCAGAGAAGATCCACAAATGCTGAAACTCAAGCTTGCTTGGCGTCCCTACCTTCGTCGGAAACGAGAAGAGAGAACCATCAAGCGAAATTTGCCTAGTCAGAGTTCTGGTTTGAGGTCAACAGGGTTTGAATTGAGAGGTGGTCTGTTGTGACAAAACGGCCAGTTCTCCATGAATTTCCAAGTTGAAGACCATGGGCGTCGGTCACTGGTTCTAGTTCCCATGGATAGACTCTTTCGAAAACAAAAAGGTCGATAGCAGCAGCGGTCGAATCGACGTGAAACGCTCCCTTTTCTTTCCATCGCGCTGAGCAGCAGATGTGTTTGTTTTGTTATTGCTTCCATGTTGAGCCGAGACTCAAAATTAGCTATGCTTACATCCCTCCCGTGTCTGTAGTTTTGTTTTGAGGTAGATGGGAGAAGGGGAACATTGAGAACGTCGACGCGACAGAAGAGTCGGAGAAAAGAGAGAAAGCTCGTTTCTTTCTGATCCGAGAACGACAGCGAGCAGCATAGCAGAAGCCCCTTCGGCATTGGTTCTTTCTTAGGTTGCATCCTCATATCCCACCCCTTCGAACGAGAGGCTTCGAGGAAAGGACCAAGCAGGAGGTCAAGAGACTGTGCGTCGCGTCGAGCTCAAAAGGAACGTCTGCGTTGTTTGAGCCTCGTGAACGGCTCGTGACCTTTTCGCAGCTTCTGAACTACCCCGACCCTCCGGGCCGATGGTAGAAGTAACACGGCTTTTTAGAAGAAGAGACTCGTATACCAAAGCCAAATAATGTATCCGCGAAAGAGCCAGTTGTCAGTTGGGCTCGAGAACGCACGACGAAGATGAGGATTGACTCCCCAGATACGCCCATCTCGTTGGAATACCTCGAAAGAACTGCTATCTTCGAATGGGCAAGAAAGCAGCTGTAGAGGAGAACAAAACATCAAGGGAGACGCACTCAAGTTGATCGACAACGCGTCTCACTGCAGTCAGGATCCCTCGACTCGACTTGAGAAATCGACTCCGTCCAGATGAAGTGTAGTAAAGATCAAACCTGCGGATTTCACTCTTCCCTTTTCTCGTAGTTCCCTCGCCCTGCGACGCGTCCGATTTTCCTGTCTTCCTGTTCCCCTCGTCCCTCCCGCTCAAATCTCCCCTTCCTCACCTCTTCCCCTCCCTAGCTCCCCGACCCTTATTCCCGCAACACCCAACCCGAACCGAACCCGCTTCGAAAGAAAGAATCAAGGACTCGCATAGGAAAAAAAACTCAAAACAACGGCCTCAACCAAAGCAAACCCCAACTCCCTCTCCTTCTCCCACCCAACCCAGATAAACCCAGCCTAAGCAGCCCAAACACCCACCACTCCCAGTCCCAGCCCAGCGACAACAAGCCCCAGCGCACTCGTTAGAAGTAAAGGAGACGCGTCGCTTGTCGTTCCGAGGACTTTGCCCGTGTCGGTGTCGGTTCCGGTTGGGAGGTGGGGACCGGCCTGATGAGCGAGTAGGAAAGTAAATAGAAGAAAGGCAAACGAGAGTCAGCGAGAAGGCTCGGGTGAGAGTGTAAGAGAAGAAAGAAGGGAGCTCGGCACGCAAAGGCTCGACGCGTCGCGACCCGACGACGTTGCGTTGCGAGAGGGATGAACGGAAAAGAAAGAGGGACCTCACGAGCGTAGCAGCATACTGAGCTCCAAAGCCCGTGACCGTTGCGGTGGTAGGGTAGGAGGGAGGGGAAGGTGGTGAAGCTGGGGAACGAAAACAAAAACGGATTTTGCGGTGCGACGCTTAATTCAATTAGCCCTTCGTCCATCTCTCTAAATCCAACCTCCTGCTGAGGAACGGAGGAAGGGAACGAACCTGATCCTTTAGCTACGACGGAGAACTTGTCTGACTGAGCGAAGACCTGGAATAAGAAAGAGGATCAGCATCCGAAGCCAAAAAAGCGAGACACGAGCGGAGAGTTTGGGTGACATCGGACCCGAGGTGAGGCGAAGCTGAGTCTGGCTGCCTCGCTCTCCCTCCTCGAGACGGTTCTGCGAGAGACTTCCTTCCCATTGTGTTCAACTATCTCCTCTCCAATCTCCTCGCTCTCGAAACCACACAACCCTCCAAGAAACCGACGAGCTGAGCTTGCCTCCCAACGACCCTCCTCCCTCCCCGATCACCTCTCTCTTCCGACTCACCTGCCCAGACCAAGAATCGTAGAACGTCAACCTATAGTTCTCTCCCTCTGGAATCCCCGTCTCAGCCAACGCGAGCGGAACCGACAGAGCATTCAGAGGGACTTGAGCTAGCAAGCGAAGAGGGCCGTTCAAGCTCGTTGGGTCGATCATCCTGTTGCGAGCGTCGAAAGGTCAGCGGGTTGAGGAGAGAAAGAGAGATGGGATAGTAGAGAAGAGGGATATAAGGGCTACGAACGTAACGTCGAAGGACCCAGGGAGTTGGTTGCTGATTCCGATGGACCAGGAGAGGGTGTTGGTTTCGCCGAGGATCCATCCTTGCGAGGAGGAGGGCGAGAGGATGGCTGCGATTCTCGAGAGGGAACGAACGGGTCGTTTCAGTGCAGATTTCTCTCGTGAGAAGAGAGGAGAGAGAAGAAAGAGGGTATACGTACGGAAGAAACCTTGGAAGACGAACTGGGAAGAGACTGCAAGGAATAAAAGAAGGGAGAGGAGGAGGAGGAGGAGGTGAAGGTCAGCTCTCGTTCGGCTCTCGTTCCTCCTCTCTCTCTCTCTCTCTCGTAGGGGACACTGACCTAGTGCTGGCGAGAGCAAGAGAAGAGAAGCTGCGAGAAGGGAGGGGAGCATGGTGTTCTTGAAGATCTCGAAAGAAGAGAAGGAGGGAAGGAGAGGGAAAGCTTGGTGATGGTTTGGAGGGGATCGAGAGAGGACAGCTTGAGTTTTGTTTTGGGCCGAGTTGTCCTTTGTTCTCGCAGGAAATACATCCGTTTCTTTTCGTTTTGGATCTCAACGGTCACCTCAGTTCGAGCTTCTTACTCTTTTCTTCCTCACTTGTATGCCTCTCAAGAGGGAGAGATTGGGAGTGGCCGCAAAGCGACGCGTCCAAGGCAGGAATCGGGTCGCCGTCGAGAGACATCCGACCCCTCTGTTTCTCTATTTACCCCTTCCTTTGGAACGAAACGGAAGCTCATCTTTCCCGATTCTCCTTCAACAACCACGACGAGCGTCAACTCTCCAATCTATATATCTCTGCTGATGGCGACGAGCTCGCTCTGGGGTTGATATCTTTGTCCCCGGACTCTCCCTCTCTCTCGTCGCTCTGTTGATCGACCTCTCCTGGTCAAACTCTCGTTCACCTTGAACCCCCTCCTTCTTCTCCTTCTTGTCCCAACTATGCTTCTCCTCTCCTCCTCCCTCCTCCTTCTCGCCTCTTCAGCACATGGTCAGTAACCTCTTTGACACTCGAAACACGCAGGGACAGGACGAGGAAGGAACGGGAAGAAAGGAAAGGAAAACGAATCGGAACGAGCTGACCTTTGTCCCTCCTCGCGTTCAACCAGCTTACCTCTCTCAGGGTTTCTTTCGTGAGGCCGTCTCTATACCCTCTAGTAGCTCTGAATCTCGCTCGAACTGACTCCATATACCTTTTCGACTCTTTGCAGCCCTCGACTCTCCTTCGAGATCTCAACCCTGGGTCATTGGAGAGGTGCGTCCCTCCCTCCCTCCTCCTTTCTCTTCTTTTCGCTCACCTCTCCGTCTCTCTTTCTTCGTTCGTTTCGCAGACCAACACGTTAAGCTGGGAAGTCGGACTCTCCTCCGGCGATATCAAGCTGCCTCCTAGTTTCGATGTCATCGTACGTCGTCCTCTTCTCCCTTCTCCTCCTTCGCGTTTCGTCGAAAGCTGACCTCTTCTCTCGAACGAACGAAACGAAAACGCCAGCTCCAAGACCCCTTCCACGCTGGTGACTCTATGCGAGTAGCTACCCAGGTTCCTCTCTCTGCTGGATCCATCGCCATCTACCTTGGAGAGGAGGTTCCGACGGGTTCAACGTGGTATGTGAGCTTGGGGAATACTTGGTGAGTTCGGTTCCTCCTTCCCTTGAGCTCGAGGAGGACGTTTCGTGTAGAGCTCGAGCTGACCGCATCGTTCGTTATCTGTGCTGTTTTCTGAATCTATCCATCTATCTACAGGCAAGGAGAGGTACGTCCTCCTTCCCTTCCAACCTCCCTCCCAAGCCTCTTCCATCCTTTCAAGCCAAGCTCACCTCCCTTTCCTTCCTTCCTTCCCTCCCCTCGTCTACTTCCTTCAAACATAGATCTTCGCCATCTCGGAACCTTTCATCATCTACCCTGCTGGAACTAGTAGTGCGTTCTCACTTTCCCTCTTTTCGTCTTTGTCCTCTACGCCGAACGAATGGTTCGAACGGACGAGCTGATCTCTCGACGTTCGAACAACCAACCTCAGACGTAACCGTCCCCACCCCGCCCACCTTCAAACCAACCGTCACCCTCGATCACGCTGGGTCTATAGGGAGGGATTTCGCTGTTACTATGGTTCGTTTGTTTTTCTCTCCCCCAACCCCAACCCAGCCGCTCTCCCTCCTTCCTTCCCGCTCACGTACCTTCCCTCTCCCTCTCTTCTCCCCTCCCTTCGTTCGCTCGTTCGCTCTTCCTTCGTTCGAAAAAACGCAGACCGGCTCCCCTCTCCCAACCCTCGACACAACCAACAGCGCGTTCGCGTCTCTCGCTCCTAGGCTGGGATGGGTCGTTGCGACGGGAGCGATGGTCGTGGCGAGTGGGTGGTGGACTTTGCTCTAGAGGACGAGGGATGCGGGTGAGAAGTGCAGAGAGGAGGAGGAGGAGGAGGGCTCGTATCGTTTTCTATTTATCGTTCTCTTATATCTATTTATCGTTTCGCGTTGATCGCGATTTGTCTTTTCTTTCTTGCTGCTTTCTTTCCCTTCTTCGAAGGCAAGCGGCGGGCTCGCTCCGCCTTCGTTCAAGATACGAGCTCGAGGTTGAGACACTCGCTCGTTATGTAGACCTGACCTCAACGTACAGCGCTCTACTCGACTGAAACGAAAATCGAGGGAGAGAAAGAACGGGAGGAGGGAAAGTCGACGCGTCAAGCTCTCTTCCTCCTTTTCTCCCTCCTTTCCTTTCAGCCTCAGAACGAGAGAAAAGAAAGAGATATGTGTACCAGCATTAAATTTCGTTAACCACTAAATTACCCTCCGAGAATCCTATCCACAGCACCACTTTATCTAAAACCCTTTGGCGTATGTAAATCAAACAAGAAACGAAACGAAACCCAAATCAAAAACCAAACCCATCCCTCTCGCCCTCTTCCCACTCCTCCTCCCTTCCCTCTACCGTCCCACCCTCTCTCGTACATCGTGCAACGACGTCGTCTCAAGTCTCCCTAGCATGAACAGGACAGCTCCTCCCCCTGGACAACCACGAACTCAAGCAGTGGTCGTGGAACGAGCAGAGACAGTTGAGGCGAGCGACCTTGGAGCCCGAGAGGAATTCTTCGAGGCAGATGACGCCTGTGAAACGAAGAGAGGGAGAAGATAACAGGAGGGAGAGAGAGAGGAGGTTAGGGAGGGTTTGAGAAGGAAGGGAGGGAAGAAGAGAGGGATGAGGAGGACGAACATTCGACTCCGACGAGGGAGGATTCCGGTTTGAGTCGGTAGACTTTTTCGAGAGAGGAAGTTAAAGAGTAGAAGATCAGCGATGAACTTCTAGAAGAGAGCACAGGAAGAGGAGGAGAGAGACTCACCAAGATACCTCCCCGCCTGAACGGACGAACCCCCGTCCTCCAGACAAGCTCGAACGTGAGCTTCCTGCTCGACGAGCCCTCCGAAATCAGCGAGGGTTCGGTTGCAGACTGGGCATCTACCAGCAACCCAAAACCAGAACGCACACGAGATCAGTTTTTGCGTTCGAAGGAAGCGACCTCGAGAAAGCAACCAACTCACTCAGCCAAATCACTCGCCACCGACGACCCTCCCTCCCTCGACCCACTCCCTCCCGTCCCACTGCTCTCGCTCACGCTCGCCAACGATCTCCCCAGAGCTGGCGTAGTAACCTCAGCGAAACAAGGGTCGCACGTTCGATGCTCGACGTGGATTTCGTCTTGAAGGCGAGAGAAGGGGGTGTTTGGATCGAGGACGATGTCGGAGGGCGGAAGGAGGACGCGGTGAGGGGAGCAGGAGTCGCATACGACGAGACCGCAGCGACGGCAGTGATGCTGGAAGAAAGGAAGAGCGGATGGAAATTAGTTGGGGAGGAAAGAGGGAGAGGGAGAAGACGAGGAACGAACTTTTCGAAGGAAGAAGGTGAAGCGACGACGGCATCGTCGACAGTCCGTGGCGAGTTCGTCTCGTTCCCATTCAGCTCCTGCGAAGGAAAAAAAGCGTAGAAAGGTCAGTAGCGATCGCCCAGCTTCCAAGAACAAACTAGGAAACCCACTAGCAATCATCGGCGAAAGCATCCCTCCCGTCGGTCTTCGAACCTTCAACCCCGCCTCGTGCGTCGGGACCCTGAACGCTTCACTCTCACTCAGCACAGTGGTGATATCCGGAACCTGTGAGCCAGCGACGTGGAAGTAGTCTGTGGAAGCGGAGGTGGTTCGACTGGCGTCGCTTCTTCGAGGACGACGAGATCGAGAGGAGGAGGAGGATGGAGCGGCGGGAGAGGTTGGGTAGGTGAACTCGGATTCGTCGGAGTTGGAGTCGTACTCGGAGGAGTCGGCTGGGAGGGAAGAGGGCAGGGAAGGGAAGGTCAGGTCAAAGCAGACATGAGAAGAAGGAGAAAGAGCAGGGAGAGCGACCGACCGTTCACTCCCGTTCCCGCTCTCGAAGCGATCGTCGTTCGAAGTCCCTCGAGCTCGTTGCTCAACTCGACGAGTAGCGTTCCAGCAGCGTTCCTCCTGAAATCGTTCGTCTCAGCTTCAAGAAGAAAGCAAAAAACGAGTCAGCCAAAGACTCAAAAGTCTCGTTCGCCTCGACCGACCAAAATCCTCAAACTCACTCGTCAGCCCCATCCTCAACCCACCCACAGCTCTCTCCAACTTCCCCAACCTCCTCCTCAGATCCGGCAACGTCAACTCCCGTTCCAGCTGCGCCCCCTCTCCCTCTCCCTCCTCCTCCACCAAACTCCCCTGCCTCCCTCTCACCGTCCTCACACTGACCGCGTCCGCTCCAACAACCTTCAACCCTTTCCTGCCACCGGTCAGGTACCTCGCTCTCGCCAGATAATCCGCTTCCCCTGACACTCCATTCCCACCAGCATCCACCGTCGACGCTCCCGACACCCAACTCGCAGGGAAACTTGCCATTTCCTCTCCGTCGTCGTGATCTCCTCCCGTCCTCCTCCCTGATCCTCCGACTCTCCCTCCATCGGCTTCGAACCCAGCGATCGTCATCCCGTCCGGTTCGAGGAACGGTAAAGGATCGAGATCGAGTCGACGACGCAGGATTCGAACCCATCCTCGACGACGAACCCACGTGGCGGAGCCTTGTTCTGCTCGAGTTGAGGAGGTCGTGGAGAGGTGGTGGTCTGAGCCTGAGCGAGGAGCGGATCCGAGAGCTGCGGAGACGAGGGAAGCGCCGCTGAGGAGGTGGGAGAGAGGTGGTGGGGGGGAGGGAGACCAGAGCTCGTAAGGGGTTGAGAAGGAGGGGGCGTAGGACCAGCCTGTTTGAGCGTCGACTTTGGGGGAGGACTGAAGAGAAGGAGAGGAGGGACGGGAGAAAAGTCAGCTTCAGGACGAGAGAGAGCACGATTCGACGCGTTTCCTCCTCGAAAAAAGAAATCCGACAAAACAGTCTACTCACCACATCCACAGCCCAATCGCTCAACCAAAAATGACTCTTCTCCTCCTCCGTCGCGTCGTTCGTCTCCTCCTTCGGCAGAGGCATCACGAACCCTCTCCTCCTCTCCGGCAACCCAACCTCCTCCTTCTTCTTCCGACAAGGAATCACTCCAGCCCATTTCCCTTCCTCCTCCTCGTCCACCCCACTTCCAGCATGGACCCTCGAGCCGGTGGGGACTTTGAGCTCCCAGGGCGAACGACGACCGAGCTTGCCGAGACCGGAGGGGGAGAAACGAGGTTTCCCGGAGGAGGTGGCGAGCGTTTTAAGGCGAGCGTCGAGGCTGGTGTTGATAAGAGAAGAGAAGAGAAGAGGGTTAGCGTTCAGTTTGAGGGTAAGAAGGGAACAGAGAGAAAGGGGAGGAAAAAAGGAAGGGAAGGCCTCACCGTTGATTCTCGTAGACGACGACGGGAACGCTCGTGTGAACGGCGAGAACGTTGTAAGGTTCAGCTCGAGGAGCATCCCCTGAAGGCCATCGAGAGGCTTCGAACTGTTCGAGAACCTTTTGCGAGAACAAACGAAGAGAGAGAGAGAGAGAGTCAGATCGGATTATGCGACGCGACGAAGAAGAAAACGCACCTCGCAGATGTAAACCTCAAACACACCCGCCGAAACGTCGTAAGCAGTCTCTCCGAAGTTGTTCCTGACGAGAGGATCGGCGTTCTGCTTGGTGATCAGGTAGAGGACGACGGGGAGGTGGCCGTCGGCGCAGGCGCACACTGAGAGGAAGGGAACGAGGGCAGGAGAGACGCGTCAGTACAGCTTCTCTTTTGACAAAACAGGTATCGGGCGTGTTTGCAAAGATCTCGTAGGGATAGGTAGAAGTAGAAGAACGCGAGGACGTACTGAGGGGTGTCCAACCTCCTTTACTTCGTCGATCAACTCCCTTGACTCGACCTTCTCCCGACGAGAGCGACTCCTCTGGATCGTATGAGGCAGCAGAGGAGTTGGAGCACTGTGATAGAACACACAAAAACCAAGGCATTCAGATCTTGTTCCTCGACGCGTGCTGAGAAACAAGGAAAGAAGCAAACTCACCAGATATCGAACGATGTCGAGAAACCCTTTCGAACAAGCGTTGTGAAGAGCAGTGAATCCCTCCTTGTCTCTAGCGTGAGGATTGACTCCTTGGTTCTTGATGAGGAACGAGATGACGGAGAGGTGGCCTTTGAGAGAAGCTTTGTGGAGAGCGGTCTGGGTCGACGCGAAGGGAAGAGAAGGTCAGCGCCCGCTCGAATTAACTCGGTACGGTCCAAGAAGCTCGAAAGAGTTGAAAGGGATTCGAACTGACCTCTCCTTCGGCATCCTCCATACCAACGAGAGCTCCTCCTTCCGAGGAGCAGAGCCACTGGACGATAGGGAGATGACCGTGGGAAGCTGCGAGATGAAGCGGGGTGAGGAGGGTGTGCTGGGAGAGGGGAGTGTTGGAGAGGGCGAAGGGTGATAGCTGTAAGATTGGAAGAGAAGGGAAGTCAGGTTCGAGACAGAAGGAAATAAAAGAAAAGAAAAAAACCTCACTGAAGAAGCAGCAAAGATTCTCTCGAGCTTGAAGAGCTCTCCCGAGGCGATGGCGGCGATGATCGAAGGTACGAGAGTAGGATCCGGAGGAGGAGATGCTGAACGAGCTCTGGAAACGGTGAGCGGTGCTGGTGAGGGAGTTGGAGGAGGACTGGGAGCGAGGACGGGCGGGGAAGAGGTGTTGCTCGTCGGAGGAGGAGAAAGGGAGCGAAGAGGGTCTGAAGGCGAGCTCGACTGCAAGGGGTCCGAGGAGGGTGATTCTTGGGCGATTTCTGGCGGAGGAGGTGTCGAAGAAGTCGGATAAAGGAAGGGCTCGTCGTCGTCTTCCTCTGACTGGTCGTCTTTGAGTTGAGGAGGAGGAGAGGAGGGTGCTTCTTCGATGTCGACCTCCTCCTTCTCCTGATCTTGAGCTCGTTCGACCAGCTCCGATGAGCTCCCCTCTCCTTCCACCGGCTCTTCCTCAGCTTCCAACTCCTCCTTCGCCGTCACATAAGTCTGATCTCCAACATCGACTCCGGTATCCTCTTCTAGAGGTGCCGAATCGTGCTCTAGTGACGGGTTGGCGTTCGAAGGAGGGGAAGGTGGCGGAGGGGAAGGAGGAAGCGCTGAGAGACCCCAGATTTGATCGCCTTGAGCTAGTTCGGGAGATTCGTAGTCGAGAGGGCCTCGAAAGGGTGAGACCGTCAGAGGGGGAGGTGAAGGGTTGCGTCGAGGTGGTCTAGAGAACGAGAAGGAAGGAAAGGAAAGGAAAGGAAAGGTGGTCAGCTCGGACCTTCTTCCTTTCTTTTTCCCTCTTTGACCTCGTCGACTTACCCTGGAACGAAAGGAGCCGAGTTGGGATTCAGAGGCATCTCCAAATGAGTTTGTATCCAGTCGAGAAAAGCAAGCTCGTCGGGAGGAGGGGAAAAGAGATGGTGGCCGTTTGGGTTGAAGGGAAGGACGGAGGGAAGGGAAGCTCACCTGCTCATTGCCTCCCTTTTTTTGAAGCGAAAATCCACAGACAGCTCACTCGTTCGGAGGTGATCTCTAGATATCTCAGCATGCTCTATGAGGTTCAACTCCGAAAGTCGATTTTTTTTTTCGCGTCCGTTCATTTGAATCGGACGCGTCCTTCACCTTTCCTCCTCCTTCCTCCCTTCCTCTCAGACGTCCATCCTCCATCATGGTGAGTCTCTCCTCCCCGCCTTGTTTCGTACATCAATAACCACATCCTAACATCCTCTTTCTTATACAGTCTTCCCCTCCTGGACTCCCTCCTTCCTCCCAACAGAATTCTCGGCCTAAACGACCTCGTTCTCCAGGTCTCCCTCCTTCCTCCCCTGGAGCTCAAGCTTCCTCCCTTCCACCTTCCTCTCCACCAGCACCCTTCAGCGATTTCGACGACGACGATCTAGGACTCGACGAAGGAGATGATAACCTCAGGATGAGGGACGACGACGACGAGGAGGACATGGAGGAGGAAGGAGAGGCAGCGGGAGGAGGAGGAGCTGGGGACGATATGGAGGAGGAGGATGGAGATGGAGAGGATCTTTTCGGAGATGGAATGCGAGAGTGAGTGCATACATCCTTGTTGCTTGCTGGGATGCGGTCGAGGGAGGGGTCGTAGAGAGTAGATGTTGAAGGACGACCTCTCCTCGCTCCTTCCTTCTTTCCCTTCCCTTCTTTTGTTCGAGCTCACCTCTTTCGCTTTTCCTCTCCCTCCCTCTAGCGACTACGAATCCAACCCCGATCTTGACACCTACTCTCAAGCAGACATCGACGACGTGAATGACTTTGGACAGATGAGCATGAGGGAGAGGAGGGAAGCTGAACGAGAGATGGAGAAGAGAGATCGAGGAGCGACGGGAGGTGAGTTTCTCCTTTCCGTCCTTCTTTTCCTTTTTCAGAGAGGAGCTCAAGCTGATCCTCTACTCACCCTCTGTATAAAACACACCACCAGGCCGAGCAGCACGAAGGTCTCGAGCTCCCGCTTTCCTGCAGCAGTCGGACGACGAGGACGAAGGAGAAGGAGGTCTCCTCGATGGAGTCGACTCGAGACGAAGGAGGCGACACTACGACGAGCGACGACCTGAGGATGACATGGAGGGAGAGGAGGATGTGAGTGAAACTTTTTGTCCACGCTTCTGGAAGCAGTGACTGACTTCGTTCTCTTCTCATCTCGCAGGAAATCCCCTTCCAAGATCTCGGAGACATCAAGGCCAACTCGATCAACGAGTGGGTCGCCATCCCTGCAGTTCAGAGGTCCATCGTTCGACACTTCAAGAACTTCCTCATGACCTACGTCGACGAAAACGGAGCTTCAGTCTACGGAAACAGGATCAAGGTCTTGGGAGAAGGTGAGCTCGAGTTCTTCCTTCCTCCTTCGTTGAGCTCGAGCTCACCTCTTCCTTCTTCTTCTTCTGCTTTACCCAGTCAACTCCGAATCCCTCGAAGTCTCCTACCTCCACCTCGCCTCCTCCAAACCCATCCTCGCCTACTTCCTCGCCAACTCCCCCACCGCCCTCCTCACCATCTTCGACACCTGCGCGCTCGACTCCATCCTCCTCTACTACCCTTCCTACTCGTCCATCCACGACGAGATCCACGTCCGAATCACCCACCTCCCCACGAGCTGCACCCTTCGAGATCTCAGGCAGAGCAACCTCAACTGTCTCGTGAGGGTGACGGGAGTGGTGACGAGGAGGAGTGGAGTGTTCCCTCAGTTGAAGTACGTCAAGTTTGACTGTGGGAAATGCGGGACGACGTTGGGGCCGTTCTACCAGGACACGATGAAGGAGTTGAGGGTTAGCTTCTGCTCGAACTGCGAGTCGAGAGGTCCGTTCACGGTGAACTCGGAGCAGGTGAGTCTACGTTCAGCTTCTTTCCTCGTCCCTCCCTCTTCCTCGAAAGGCTCGAGCTGATCACCTTCCATTCCGCTCGTTCTCGTCTTTCAGACCGTCTACCGAAACTACCAGAAGATGACTCTGCAGGAGTCTCCCGGATCCGTCCCCGCTGGTCGTCTTCCTCGTCACCGAGAGGTCATCCTGCTCTGGGATCTCATCGACTTCGCAAAGCCTGGAGAGGAGATCGTTCGTCGCTTTCCCTTCCCGTTCCGACCTCCCCCCGTCGCAAGCCCAGTATGCTGATTCGAATGCTCATTTCCCCCGTTTCTTTCTCCTCTCCAGGAGGTCACCGGAACCTACAGGAACAACTTCGACGCGTCGCTCAACTCCAAGAACGGCTTCCCCGTCTTCTCGACCGTCCTCGAGGCCAACCACATCAACAAGAAGGAGGATCTCTTTGCTGCTTTCAGGCTCACGGAGGAGGACGAGAAGGAGATCCGAGCTCTGAGTCGAGACGAGCGAAGTGGGTTTCCTTTCCTTTGCTCATTCTCGTTTCTCCGTCTTGCTCGTCGAGCTGACCTCCCCTCGCTTCCTTCGTTTGTTCCTAGTCTCGAAACGAATCATCAAGTCCATCGCTCCCTCCATCTACGGTCACGAGGACATCAAGACCGCCATCGCTCTCTCCCTCTTCTCTGGAGTTCCCAAGGACATCAACCGGAAGCATCGAATCCGAGGAGACATCAACATCCTCCTTCTCGGAGATCCTGGAACGGCCAAGTCTCAGTTCCTCAAGTACGTCGAGAAGACCGCCAACCGAGCCGTCTTCACTACGGGACAGGGTGCCAGTGCCGTCGGATTGACGGCGAGTGTGAGGAAGGATCCTATCACGAGCGAGTGGACGTTGGAGGGAGGAGCGTTGGTGTTGGCGGATCAGGGTGTGTGTCTGATCGATGAGTTCGACAAGATGAACGATCAGGTTAGTCAATCATCTCTCCCTTGGCTCCTGATGTGCAGATGTTCCAGATCGAGAGGCGAGTGCTGACATCTTTCCCTTGCTCGACGCGTCTTCACAACAGGATCGAACCTCGATCCACGAAGCCATGGAACAGCAGTCCATCTCCATCTCCAAAGCCGGAATCGTCACCACCCTCCAAGCTCGATGCGCCATCGTCGCTGCTGCCAACCCCATCCGAGGTCGATACAACCCTACCATCCCCTTCCAGCAAAATGTCGAGCTCACGGAGCCGATTCTCTCTCGATTCGACATCCTCTGCGTCGTGAAGGATACCGTGGACCCCGTCAAGGACGAGATGCTCGCCAAGTTCGTCGTTGGAAGTCATCTCAGGTCGCATCCTCAATTCGACAGTGCCGTCGACGAGGTCAGCGTCGCGACGAGTTTGGACGCCGATGTGAGTTTTTCGACGCGTCTCTTCCCTCCTTCTACCTCGAACGCTGACCGATCCTCCTCTTTCTCAAACCTCACCCACCTTCAACAGATCATCCCCCAAGACCTCCTCCGAAAGTACATCGTCTACGCCAAAACCATGATCAAGCCCAAGCTCCACAACCTCGACGTCGAGAAGCTCTCTCGTCTCTACGCCGACCTTCGTCGAGAATCGCTCGCCACTGGATCCTTCCCCATCACGGTTCGACACCTCGAGAGCATGATCCGAATGTCGGAGGCTAGCGCCAAGATGAACCTGAGGGAGTACGTTCGAGGAGACGATATCGATCTGGCGATTCAGGTGACGGTGGGGTCGTTTGTGAACGCTCAGAAGATGAGCATCAAAAAGACGCTGGAGAGGGTACGTTGGCTTTCTTTTCTCCTTCCACTTCCTCTAGGAGAGCGCTGACTTTTGGTTTTGTTTTTGGGGGGCAACAGGGATTCCGAAAGTATCTCAACCAAGCTACGGATCGTGAGTCTTCAACCTCTTCCGTTCTTCGCGTCTCGTCCCTCGTTCTGACCTCTTCTACCCTTCTTCCCATCAGACGAGGAGCTCCTCTCCTTCCTCCTCGGTCAACTCGTCAAGGAGAAGGCCCTCCTCTACTCCAACCTTCACGAGGAACCAGCAGAGAAGATCGTCATCAAGGTCGCTGAACTCGAGGAACGAGTGAGTCGTCTCTCCTTTACCTCCTTCGCCGTCTCGTCTCGCCTTACTGACACTCTCTCCTTTCTCTTCCCTCTTCTCTTCTCAGGCCAAGGAGCTGGAGATCTACGAAACTACCCCCTTCCTCCGCTCGGCTCTCTTCAAGAGGAACGGGTACACCCTCGCCGCCGCTGGGAAGGAGATCGTCAAGAAGTTCGAGAGGAGGAGGGTCGTGAATGAGGATGAGGAGATGTAGAGTCGCTTCCATCTGCCTTACTCCTAAGCTACATTACTCTTAGTCGAGGTCGTGCTCAGGGGATCTAGATTAGTTGGTGCGGGTGCGTGCATTCTGCGAAGGGGAAGAAGAGTCGCGTCGAAGTCCTGTCTTTTCGTTTTGTTTGGTTTCGTTTCTTTTTGGGGGTTTCTCTTCTTTTTGCTTTTCTTTGTACGAGTGATGATTTACTATGCTTGCCCACGCTTTTACAGAGACCTCGTAAGAAAACCTTCGGTCTCGTTGGCAAGGCAACAGGTGAACGCTCGAAACGACCTTCCTCTCTCCCTTGCCACGTCAGAAGTTGACCCTCAACACCATCTTTCCCTCCCTCAGAGACCTTGGACTCACTCTTCTTCAAAAAAAGATGAGATTATCATCAACCCTCCTTCTGCTTCTCTCTTCACCCTTCCTCGCTTCTTCGGCGACGGCTCAGGAAGGGCAGGAGACGTCGACGAAACACGAGTACCAGGTGAGCTCGCACTTCCCTTCTTCCCCTTCCCTTCTTTTGCTTGCCATCTCCCTCTCGTCTCTTTCCTTCGCCTTGAGCTGAGCTGACTCGTTTTCGATATCATTTCTTCCCTGTCGAACAGGTCAGTACTATCACCTTGCGTTTCTGAGATCTCGCTCTCTAGCTGTCGAGCTGAAACGATCTTCCTCCCTGCTTCCCTTCAGTCGGACGTCTCTCGTCTCCGGAACATCGTCGTCAACTCTCTGTCAGTCCTGTCTTTCGTCCCTCCTCACGTCTGAATATAGGCTCATGCTTGTCCTCGTCTCGACAGATACGGCACCAAATCCATCTTCCTACGAGAGCTCCTCTCCAACTCGAACGACGCTCTCGAGAAGCTTCGACTCACCTCCCTCATCGACAAGGACGTTGCCATCGGGTTCGGAGAGCTCAACGTCACCATCAGAGCTGAGAGGGACCCTGCTGAGATCGGAGGGATTGGAAGGCTTGTGATTCATGGTGAGTATCGTTCCGCTTCGCACAGAGAAGGGGAGGAGAGCAAGAAAGAGGGGAGGAGATGGAAGCTGACCTTTCTTGGGCTGAATCTCGAGCAGACACTGGAATCGGAATGACACCTGAGGAACTCAAGAAGTGAGCTCTGTTCCTCTTCTGAGAGGTTAACAGACGTATGCTGATACTTACGTCTTTCTTTAGGAACCTCGGAACCATCGCAAAATCTGGAACTTCGGACTTCCTCTCGCAGAGCGAGTCGCCCTCAGCGAAGGCAGACGGAAACCTCATCGGTTCGTTCCTCGCTCGACTTCCCAAGAACTCTTCTTCAAGTCGAACTGAAGCTCATTCGCGCACTCCTTCTCCTCATCAGGTCAATTCGGTCTCGGATTCTACTCGTCCTTCCTCATCGCGTCCCACGTCCGCGTCGCCTCTCTCCCTCCTCCCTCCGTCTCCAACCCTCACCCCAAGCAATACGTCTTCGAGTCTGCCGCCGACGGAACCAGTTTCGAGATCTACGAGGATCCTCGTGGGAACACTCTCGGAGAGAGGGGAACCGAGGTGCTGATGGTGTTGAAGGAGGGAGAGAAGGAGTGGCTCGAGGCTGATAAGTTGAGGGAGCTTGTGTGAGTTCCGTTGATGCTCTCTCGCCCTACCTCATACCGTCATGGAGGAGCTGATGCTGGCTCTCCTTTTTTCTCGACTCAGCGCCAAACACTCCTCCTTCGCTTCGACCTTCCCCATCTACCTCGAAACCGTCCAAACCGTCACCCGACCCGTCTCGCCTCTCGAAGCCGCCGAACCCACCTCCTCTGCTTCTGACGACGACGACGACGACGACGAGGGAGAAGTCGAGGAGGAACACGAGGAGAAAGAGCCTGAGACCGAGGAAGTCGAGGAGGTCGCCTTCGAGCGATTGAACAAGGCTGAGCCTCTTTGGATGAGGGATCCCAAGGCCGTAGAGAAGGAGGAGTACGAGGAGTTCTACAAGGCTACGAGCAAGGATTCCGTTGCTCCTCTTGCTTGGAGTCATTTCAAGTGAGTCCTCTTTCGCCTGTCGCCCTCGTCGAAGACGCGACTGATCTCGGCCGCTTCTTCTTCTTCTGCGTTCCGCTTCGCAGGGCTGATTCGGGAGCAGGGATCTCGTTCCGAGCTCTCATCTTCGTTCCTTCGGAGCTTCCTACCGACTTCTGGGGAAAGGCTGAGAAGGGAATCAAGGGGATTGTGAGGTTGATGGTCAAGAGGGTTTTCATCACCGGTGAGTCTCGACGCGTCTTTCGTTCCTCGTTCTGCACTGACTGACCCGCTTCCGTCTTCTTTGGACACTAGACGACCTGGGAGATAACTACATTCCTCGATGGCTCAGTTTCTTGAAGATTCACGTCGACGGTCAGTCGGCTTCGAGCTTTGATCGTTTCGTCCTCGATTCTCTGTACTGACCCTACCTTCGCTCCTGTTTCGATTCACAGCCGATGATCTTCCGTGAGTCTTCGAACCATGGATACCTCATCTGAACATGGTCCTGATCTTCTTCTCTCTGCCGTTCCAGCCTCACTGTCTCTCGAGACACCATCACCTCCTCTCGATTCGTCAACCAACTCCAGCGAACTCTCATCAAGAAGTCCCTCGATCTCTTCACCAAGATTGCCACCTCCGAGCCCGAGAAGTACGAGAAGCTCTGGAAGCTCGTCGGAAACGCACTCAAGATCGGAGTCACCGAAACCTACACCGACCGAGCTCGACTTTCGAAGCTCTTGAGGTTCGAGACCAACTTGAACAAGTTCGTCAGCTTGGATGAGGTGAGTAGTCTCTTCTCTATATCCTGTACGTAAACGACTGCTGACCTCCCTTCGCTCTTGCAGTACGCGTCTCGACGACGAGCAGGTCAAACTCAGGTCCGGTTCTTCCCCTCCTCTCCCTCTCTCGAACCACAAGCTTACTTTTGAATCATCCCAGTAGATCTTCTTCCTCGCCGGAGTCGGTCAACCTACCACCGAGCTAGCCAAGTCGCCCTTCGTCGAGAAGCTTCACGCTCGAGGTTACGAGGTTCTTTTGCTCGACCAGCCCATGGACGAGGTCTGTCTCTCTCACTTGAGGAACTACGAGTGAGTGCTGATTCCTTGCCTTTCTTCCTCTTCCCCGAGCTGATGATTGCCTTCACTCCCACTTTCTTCTTCAGGTCGATGAACTTCCAGGACGTCACCAAGAAGGGACTCAAGTTCGGAGACGAGGGTGAGCCGATCAGCTTCGCCTCTTTCGAAGACGCGATCCTTACTCGTACGCTTTTCTTCTACAGACATCGTCGAAGCCGACGAGAAGGCCGAGCAGGAGCGGCTTACCGAGGAGTTCTCCCCTCTCATCTCGTGGATCAAGGACGCATTTAAGAGTGTGATCAAGGACGGTGAGCCACCACTCTCGTCCTCTTCGGCTTCTTCCTTTGCTGATCTTTTGCTTGATTTTTCTAGTCATCATCTCTCAACGACTCGTCACCTCTCCCACTGCCATCGTTTCGGACGACCAGGGAATGTCGGCCAACATGCTTCGAGTGAGCTCCGTCTCCTCGTCGTCCTTCGACTCTCTTCACTTCGCTGACCCTTGCCTCGCTTCCTTCTTCCAGCTCATGGCTGCTCAATCCGACAACGGAAAGGAGGATCCGATGCTCACGATGATGCGATCCCAAGCTCGAGCTCTCGAGATCAACCCTCACTCGCCCATCATCAAGGGTCTCCTCGAGGAGATCGTCTCTGGAGATTCGGACGAGGAGACTCTCAAGGAAACGATGCAGACTCTCTTGGACGTCACTCTCCTTCGATCTGGTTTCGAGCTTGAGAACGTCAACACGTAAGTTCGATCCCTAGATCTCTTACGTCCAAGTCTTCGGCGCAAAGACTGACGCGTCTCTCCGTTCCTCTCCTCGATCGAACAGCTTCTTCGGACGCGTCGAGTCTCTCCTCCGAAGATCCATCAACGTCTCCCAGTCCGCCAAGACCAAGGCTCCTCCCGTCAAGCCTGCTCCCGAGGTCGAGGCTGGTCCTCTCGCCGACAAGCCTCCCGTCGTCGAGTCGCAAGAGGACGAGTCGGTCGTCGACCTGGATCTCGAGGACTTCCCTGACCTCCCCGTCCGCTCAGACGAGACTGGAGGTCGAATGTACGAGGATTTGGAGTTCAGGAACACTGTCACGTCGGATGAGTTCAAGGTGGGAGGAGGAGGAGAGGCGGGAGGGTTCTCGATGGAGCAGTTGGAAGAACTCATGGCGGCGAGCAAAGCAGGAGGGCACGACGAGCTTTGAAGAGTCGATAGACACATCTGGATACAATGCTTTCAAGAACTCGGGAAGCTTTTCCTTATCGCCAATCTCGACCAATCCAGCCTGCGAGAACGAAGATAGAGCTGGAAGAAACGGCTCTCGCCCCCCTCCAATCTTCTTCGCTCGCACCGAGAACTTTACGACTGACCAGCACCGACATGGGCTGAGGAAGCCTTCGTTGAGAGATAAGAAAACGTCGGAGGAACGCACGAGCCGATATGGAGTTGCGGTTGGATGAAGGCCTCCTCCGAAGAGCCGTGAGCTTCCCTTCCTTGGTTACCAAAACGATCCGACTTTAGTGCTCCCTTCGATTCTTCCTATCTCTCTTTCCACCAACCACCTTCGACCTTTTACATCAAGGATGCACCCTCCAGCTCTCCACACCTACCCTACAGACTCCAAGTCGCTTCACGACGAGGAGAAAGGACACTCTGGAGAAACCACCACCGTCCAGGAGGTCGGTTTCATCTCGTCCGGCAAGGAGGAAGGCGAGGTTGGGTACTTTGAGGAAGACGCACCTCACGGGGTGAAGAAGTTCATGGCCATGAGGGGTCTGATGGTGAGTTCGAGAGAGAGGGAAAGCGAGAGAGGAAGGAGTCGAGCATGAGCTCGCTCGCTTTCTTGAATTGAGAGCTGACTGCTCGCCATTCGTTGCTGATATATACAGTCGAAGAAGATGCTTTGGTTCCTCTGGTTTGTGAGTACTAGCTGTTCGTTTCGAAATGATAAGGCTCGGGGGCGAGCCTCGTACATAGTGCGAGGAGAAGGGGAGGTCGTCGGACTCAGCCGCGGCTGAACCCATCCTGACTCTTCTCGTTCTTTTCTCCCCTCTGTTCTCGCTCGTAGGGACTCGCCATCGCGTACTTCCATTTCGAATTTGATAATGTCTGTGTGTGGCGTGAGTCCTATACATTCCCTGACGATGGGAGCTGTAGAACTGGACATCGTGCGGGTTTCGTAGGCTGACTTCTCTCCCTTCTCTTTTCCTTCCCGGTTCTCTCTCCCCCACAGAATACCTCCCCTACGCCACCTCTTCATTCGGTCACCACTCTCTTCTCTCAGCTGTTACCGTAGCGTGAGTTTCTGACCTTTCTTCTCTCCGGCAATTCAACCGTTCGTAACTTCGTCGGGACGACGCTGGCTGACTGTTTGATTTCATGTCTCATCTCGCATCTAGTGCTGGTTCCGTGGCTGCTGTCGGAAAGCCTGTCTTCTCGAAGTTCGCTGATACTCTGGGACGAGGAGAGACCTGTAAGTCGCCAGTGTTTTCCGTCTTAAAACCAACTGAACGCGTCCCGACCTGACGTTCTTCTCTCCGTTCAAACGAACAGACATCATCTGTTGCGTCTGCTACATGATTGGATACGTTCTCATGTCTCAATCACCTACGATTGGCGTCTACGCCGGAGGTTACATCTTCTACAACTTGGGCCAAACCGGAACTCAGGTGAGTCTTGCACAAGATCGTGAGGTGGAGCGCGTCGCTGATCTCTCTGCCCTCTTGAAATTCTGAATTGTAGATATTAAACGTCATCATCATCGCTGACGTCACCAGTACTAGATGGAGGTCTCTTGCTACCAGCAGCGTCTTCGTCACCTACATCGTGAGTTCGATTTCTTTCTTTCTGGACAGGAACTCGCTGACGCTTCCGACTCCCCTCTGTCCCTCAGATCTGCGTCTGGCTCTCTTCTGAGACCGTCGCCCAGATGCTTGCTAAGTCGACTTGGAGGTGGGGAGTCAGGATGATGCTTTTCGTGAGTTCTCAACCTTTTTCGCCTCCTTCCCTTTTTCCTTTTCTATCACCGAGCTGACTTCTCCCTCCCGCTCTTCTCTACTTTCATCCAGATCATGCCAACTGGTACTTCCGTTATCGTCACCACTTTGTTCTTAGGAGAGAAGAAGGCTCGAGATGCTGGCTTAATCCAGAGGAAGCAGATCAAGTGGAAAGCGCTTCACCTCGAGATCTACGAATTCTGCAGTCAGATCGATCTTGGAGGTATCATTCTTCTCGGGGGAGGGGTTGCTTTTATGTGAGTTTAGCTGAGCCTTCGTTTCCCAAGCATCAGTCGCTGACAGCCTCGCCCGTCCCTTCTAACAGACTCGTCTCCTGCGCTCTCGCTGCGACTTTGCCTGAAGGATGGGCGTCTCCTCCTATCATCGCTTCTCTCGTTCTTGGACCCATCTTTTTGGTGAGCGAACACTCTCTTCGAACTATCTTCTGCCCGCCGTCGACCTCCGCCCTGACGCGTCGAACTTTCCCTCTTCTCTTTTCAGATCGCTCTTCCCATTTACGAGCGACAATTCGCCAAATACCCTCTCGTCCCCTTCATCTTCTTCAAAAACTCTCAGCTCATGATCATCGCCTTTGCTGTCTTCACCCACGCCATCGCCGCTGCTATCTCCGACACGTACAAGTCAGTCGGAAGCTCGAACAGAACTTGAACGCGTCGAGTCTCGCTGACCTTCCTCTTCTATCTTCTCGTTGCAGGTACTCCTGGATGGTTGTTACTCAGGGGTGGTCGACTCAACATCTTACCTATTTCACTTACGGTTCGTCCAATACCCTCTCCTTCCGCTTTTAGAAAGAACGCGTCGTGCCCTGACGATCTCCTTGTCCGAAGCCACTCTCTCTGACTGACCCCTAATCTCACGTTCTTATCCGCTTCTTAGCCAACTACCAAGTGTCTACCCTCGCCGGAATTCTCGCAGGACTCTACATGGTCAATCCGGATATCTTTTGTCTCCCTCGACGCGTCCCGTGAGCCCCTGCTGATCCTCTCCCTCCTGTTCCCTTTTCTAGTTCTACTTCCGACGATACAAGTGGCTCGTCGTCGGAGGTAGTGCTCTGTACACGATTGGTATGGGTATCCAGTTCCAGTAGTGAGTCGACTTCTATTTCGGCCGTCGAGTCAAAACGAAACGCTTTGCTCACTCTCACTTTCCTGTCTTCTTCCTCGAAACAGCCGAACTCCTCAGCAGAACCGAGGCCTCTTGATCATGGTCCAAATCATCCAAGGTTTTGCCAGTGGAGTCGGAATTCAGATCCTCGCCACCATCGCTCAGGTTCGTCGAGCTTTTCGCTCCTCCTCTTCAGCTTCTTCGAAAGTCGAAGCTGACCTTGCTCGTCTCCTTCTCAGTTCGAATTCACCCACAAGCACACCGCTTCCGTCATCGCCTTCGTCCTTCTCGTTCAGTTCATCGCTGCTTCCGTCGGAGACTCCATCGCCGGAGCGATGTGGACGAACGTGAGTCGATGTTGAGAGACAAGAAGTAAGAAGAAGAAGCTAACCGTTCTCGACGCGTCTCCCTTCAGTTCCTCCCCGGTTTCCTTCGAGCAGAGCTTCCCGATGTTGACCAGTCTGTACTCGACGGACTCTTCGCCGATATCTTCACCATCCCGGCTTTCGGAGACCCCGTTCGAGACGGAATGGTTCGAGCTTACATGGTTCGTTTCCACTCGACGCGTCGTTCCCCTCCCTTTCCGATGCTGACACCTTTCTCTCTCTCCGACTTCAGACGATCAGGAGGAGATTGACCATCGCTTCACTAGCTCTCTCTTTCATCCCCATCATCTGCACCGTTTTCATCCACAACAAGGAGCTCACCGATGGACACGATTGTGAGTGATCGCTTCGTTCTTCCCCCCTTCCTTTTTTCCCCTTCAAACCCCCACTGACTTCGTCTCGTTCTCTCCTTCGCTCTCGCAGTGGTCACCATTCCCCTCGACCCCATCGGAGCTGAAGGAGCCACCGTCGGTCAGGTCATCCCCTTTTCCAACAACACCGCGTCCGAATCCGCTTCGAAGTCTTCGAGCGACGTCGTCAAGCAGACTCAGACTGTTCGGGTTCGGATATAGCTTTCATCCCTTCTTGATTTCATTTTTTTTTTTTTTCCGTTTCTCTGCTCTCTTAGGTTGTACTCTCGGTTCTCTCTCTCTCTTCTCTTTTTGTTCCCCGTCGCGTCTGCTTTTCTCGTCCCTCTCTCACCTTCCCTTTCCGCCTTGGGCTTTCGGTCCAGACTAGTTGTAATCTCTTCTTCATGAGTTGGACATTACTGCGTTGTTTTCTCGCTCACCTAAAGCACTCGGTGAGAAAAACAGCGAACGAACGGAATCGATGAGCGGTTCGAACAGTTTGAACGCGTCGTCGCGTTCCTACTCCCTCTTCCCTTTCCTCCCAGCATCCTCGCCTCACCCCAGTCTTCCCTTCTAGCACATATTACTGATAATAAATCATGCAATCTCACCGAACCAGTCCCTCAGTCCCCTCCCTCCTCCTCCCAGCCCTGCCACTCCCCCACCGTCCCCTCCCAAACCAACCTCCCCCAGCACCACACCAACCCCACCGCACAATAAACACTCGTCGCCATGAGAGGCAAGAACTCTCCTCCCGCCCAGGTTTTCCCCTGGGCGAGAGCGAGCGGGTGGAGGACGGAGACGAAGAGTTGGAGGAAAGGGAAGAGGTAGAGGTAGACTGATTCGAGGGGGTGGATGAGGAGGGAGGAGAGCGGGGTTGGAGGTGGACTGGATGAACAGGGAAGAAGGGTCAGTCAGGTGAGAGAGAGAGAGAGAGAGGAGAGGAAGAACAGGACGAGGCGAACGAACCGATAGACGACTCGAGAGAGGGAGGAGAAAGTGAGAAGACACCAGAGGAGGGTGTAGGCTAGTTTGATGGGCGTTTCTGTCAATCCGAATAAAGCACGGTACGATCAGTTTTCGTCTTCAGCGACCGGAGGCAAAACGGAGGGGAGAGAACGAAACGAACCGGAAGGCGTGAACAGCAAAGGGAACAGCGAGACGATCCCAGCGACCGAAGCGATCGTGAAGATTCGGAAGAAGGCGTAGGATTCCGAGGCGAGGAAGCTACACCGAATCAGTTTCAACGGAAATAAAGAAGAAGGAAAAGGGTCAGCGAACGAACGAAAGAAGAGGAACGGGACGAGAATCCGAGGCGACGCAAACGAACCTCAGCGGAACCAACACCAGCAGAACAGCCTTCTCGTGAACGTGCCATCCAAACAAGAAGCTCGTGAATCCCGAAAGGGTCAGAGCCCAAACAAAGACTTTGTAGGTCGGTCGTTTCCAGAGTTTGACGAGGAAGAGCTGATCCGACCAAAGGAGAAAACGAGAAGGGAGGAGTCAGCGAACGAGCAATCGCGTTCGAACAAGATCGAGAAGAAGACAATGGCAAGGAAGAGTGTATCTATACCCACCGCCTGCAAAGCCACCGTGATCGCGAAGCAATGACCCGGCTTGATGTTGGGCAAAACAGCGAAAACGGTATCGCCAACGAACCCTCTCGTCGAACTCTCCACTCCTTCCTTCGCTACGTCGAGTGTGAAACCGAGGACTTTCTCTCCGTCTTCCAACACCAAAATCATCAACAGTCAGCTCGTCTCCTCCTTCCGCTCTCCCGCTCTCCTCCCCTCCCCGACCTTCCCCTCTCAAACTCAGTTACACTCACATTTCAACAACCCCCTATCCACCACCGTAACCAACGCCCAGAAGTTCGGCGCCCAGTACGCATGGTTCAGCCCCCTCGTGAACGGGAACAGCCTCGATGCGAGTTGAGGGAGTTGGTTCAGGAACGGAGCGAGGGAGAGGAGGAAGATGGAGAGGACTAAGGAGCCGAGGGTTGCTAGGCGAGGGAGGGAGAGGATGTCTGAGAAAGAAGGGTCAGCAAGGAGGGATGCGTTGGGTAGGGGAAGCGAGAAGAGGGATGGACGAACTGGTGGAAGGAGGGAAGCAGTAGGATCGGAGGAGGTAGATGAAGTATGGAGGGGCGAGATACATGTAGATGTGTCTGTTTTGAAGCAAGTTCGAGAGGGAGGAAGGAAGAGGTCAGACGCGTAAGAGAGGAGAGAGTCGACGCGTCGAGGGTAAAGGGACGAGGGATTGGGACGGACTTGAAGTTGAGAAGAATGGCGAAGAGTGCTCCACAAGCGAGGTGGTTACCCTAGAGTGCGATGAAAACGTATTTGAGAGAAAAGGAGAGAGATCAGCTCGACTGCTTCCTCCGACTCGACTCGACGAGACGAAGGAAAAACCGGAGCGAGAACCGAGCGAGCGTACCTGTTTCGCATGCCACATACTCCAAATCAGAATCCCATACATCACTCCGTTGTACTACGAAACGAACGAAACGAAAAGTCAGCTCGAGCTCGTTCAAAGACGCGTTCCCTTCAGTCGACCGACCGAACTCACCTGGAAATGAATATGATCCACGATCAAGAACCCCGGGTGCAAGAACAAACTCGCTGAGATGACCAGTTGAGTAGCTGGATCTTTCGAAGTTCGGACGTATCTGGGGAAAACAACAACGAACGAACGATGAGCTCTGCGTTCCTCCCTCCCTCCCCTCGGCCCGCTCGTTCTGGTTGACTGACTTCCAAAGCACCGATCCCAACACCAACAACTCCGTGACTACTACACTCCCTCGTTGGAACATGATCGTTGCAGGTGAGGCGTAACCGAGTTGGGAAAGTTGGACGATGGCTGGATCGAAGAGCTGAGCGAGATGGGAGAGGGAGTGTTCGAAGTGGGCGAAGAAGGGCGGGTAGTCGCTGCACGAATGAAAAGACAAGGGATCAGTTGGAGGAAGCGGGTGGGTTGTGGGAGGATGGAGGAGAGAGAGAGAGTGGAGTGAGCTTACAGAGCTGCAGAGGGCAAGGCGAGAGGGAGAGGACGGGAGGAGAAGGGAGGGAAGGGTGAGCTTGAGCTTTGGACTTTCTCGGTTCAAAGGAGAGTTAGAGGAGAAGAGGGAAGATGGGGACCAACTCCATTCTGACGTAGTCTAGATAAGACAAAGAAGATATCAATCAGCTTCCGAGCTTTTAAGATAAGGAACGAGCGACTCCCACGAGCTCACATCAAAGTACCAACGAGAGATGGGAAGCTGATGCGTGACGGCGAGCCAGTTTCGATGGACTTCAAAGTCCGTAGACCTGCTACAAGAACCACAAACGAATCAGCCAGGGCTACCTTTTGTATATAATCGAAGGTAGCGAACAACACGAGCTCACTAAGCAGGAAAGAGGAGCAGTTTGATGGCTGTCGAAAGCACGAGGAGGTCCTTCTCTCCCGGCGAGACCATGGCCGCTTCCGTTTCTTTCTTGCACGGTCGGTTGGGAGAGAGGCCTGAAGGTCGACGCATCGAGGAGGTGGTGGACATATTCTGGGATTCCCTAGCTGTTTGCAAAGAAGAAAGAAGGGAGTGGGAGAGAAGAGGAAGAAGAAGGGAAGGGAAAAGACGAACGAGCTCAACTCTCCTTTGCGGAGTTTGAAAATGACCTCGCAAACTTCGCTCGTCCGACCTCTCCTTCTCCTTCAACTCCCACCCTCCCTCCCTTCCCAGCCCTTTTCTCTCCTTCTTTCTTCCTCCTCTACGATGGACACCTCCCCCTCTGAACCCATTAAATCCCGCCTAACCGCCTCTGCTCTCCCCTTCGTGCCCACGAAACGAGTGTCGTCCTCCTCGCTCCAGGCTCCCTCCCCGAAGAAGGGCACTCCTCCTCCTGCTCCTTCCTCCATCCCTTCAGGTTTCCCAGAAGAGGAGGATCCTTCTATCGGCTCTTCGTCTTCAACCCGACCTACGAAACCGTTGCCTCGAAACCCTACTCTGATCCCCGTCCCAGCTACGACGCCCAAGACGCCCGCTCAGAAGGAGAACGCGAGGAGGTTGATCGTCGTTCTCGAGAGTGCTTGCTTGGAGGTCTACAGGCTCAGTGCTGGAAGTGGAGGAAGGGATGGCAAAGGAGGAAAGGATGCAAAGTACGCCTTGTTGAACTGTGATGATCATCAGGGCATTCTCGCAAAGACGGGGAGGGATATCGCGGATGCTAGACCGGATATTACGCACCAGGTGAGTAGCTCTAGGGCTGTGTATCTCGTAGTGGAGTCTTAAGCGAAGGTAGAAGGAGGTTCGAGGAGGTTACGGGACGCTCTAGGAGCTGGTAGAGACGAGTCAGGGTGCCTCTTTGGGAACAACGAAGCTCGCTTCCTCCTTCCTTCCCTCCTTCCCTCGCCCTCAAACTCACCAAACCTCCTCCCTCTCTCATATCGTCTGCCCCAGTGTCTTCTCACCCTCCTCGATTCTCCTCTCAACAAAGCCGGTCGGCTCCAAGTCTACATCCACACCGCTAAGGGAGTCCTCATCGAGGTCAACCCTCACGTTCGAATCCCCAGGACGTTCAAGCGATTCTCGGGACTCATGGGTGAGCTTTTTCGTTGACTTTTTTGTTGGATTGTGTAGATGGGGATCAGGGATGGGCAAGGTGGAGAGATGGTTTATTATGGGGCGGAAATGGGCGAGGGAAGGGAGGTGGGCGTGGTCGTGCGAGCAAGGAGAGCAAACAGCAATCGAAATCTGACTCGACCTCGTTTTCTTTCCTACCAGTTCAACTTCTTCACCGACTCTCGATTCGAGGAATGAACGGATCCGAGAAGCTGCTGAAGGTTATCAAGGTTAGTTTTGAGCTTTCTCTCTCCCTTTCTCCCATTCTCGTCGAGCCTCCTTCCTTTCGACTCGACTCGAGCTGACCCGTCCTTCCTTCCTCCTTCCCTTCCTCCTCCCGCTTCTCTCCTCCACTTCCACTCCCTCGTCGCCCCCGATATCAACTTGTCGACGTCTCAGAACCCCGTCACCGACCACTTCCCCACCAACACCATCAAGCTCACCCTCTCCGGAGACGTCCCGACCGTTCGACTCTCCAAATTCCTCCCCACCCTGCCCGAGTCTCACAGCATCGCCGTGTTTGTGGGAGCTATGGCTCGAGGGTACGTTCTCGTCCTTCCTTCGTCCACTTCACTCCTTCCCCTACGCCTCGTCGAGCTCGCATCGTTCGAGGTTCGAGTTCTCAAGACGAGACGCGTCGGCTGACCCTCCTTCCCCTTCTTCTTTTTTTTGCTCGATTCAGAGAGGACAACTTCGCCGACGGGATCGTCGACCAGAAGATCTCCATCTCCGAGTACTCGCTCAGTGCCAGTGTCGCTTGTGGGAAGTTCTGTTGCGCCATGGTTCGTTGCCCACCCCTTTCTTTCTCTTTCTTTCTCTCCCCCACGTCCCACACCTTCTCCCACCCCCATCCTCTTCCCATCCACACCTCCACAACACCCTTCAACCCCTTCCCCTTCCCTCTCATCCCACTTCCCTCCCCTCCCCTCTGCACGGCATCGCGTCCAAACCAAACCATTTCAAGGGTCATTCAACTGACCCTGTTTCTTCCTTACATCCTTTCCATCGTCCTTCTTTCAACAGGAGGAGATCTGGGACATCATCTAAAACTCCGTCTCGTTCTCGTTCTCGGCTCACCAACCAACTTCCCCGACGACTCGTTCGCGTCTCGACGCGTGTACTTTTTCTTGTTTTCTTGCTTTGTTCAACACGACCGTTCCTTTGTGTATTTGTTTTTTGGGGTTTGGTGTTTGGGGGTTGGAGGGGTTGGAGGAGAGAGGATGAGGATGAGATGGCGGTTCCACCCGTTTAGATGCTGAGTGGGAGGAGAGGGAGAGGAGAGGAGAGGAGAGGGAGGAGAGGAGAGCTGACCTTTTGAATCTCCTTTGCCTTTCGCGACGAGCTCTGTTCTTCTGAAGGCTATGTTCGGCTGGTTGCAAGCAGGAAGTTTTCTCTGCTAGAAGAACGTAAGGCCGGAACTGGAAAGAGTGAGCTCAGTCGGTCTCTTTGTCCCCCGATCCCCTCCCCTCTCTTCCTCCTCCCACCCACCATCATCCTCACTCAGACGAATGTCCGACGTCAAAGACCTCCCTATCTCAACTTCTACTCTTCTTGTTCAAGCTACCGTCGATAGTCAAGAGGACGGACCTCCTTCGAAGAAGAGAGCGAGGCTTCAAGAAGAGACAATCTCGAGCGTTGTGAGCTTCGACGGATCCCTTCCTTTCTCCTCCCTCCCCATTCCTTGCTTCTCTCGCTGAATCCCTCTCTACCCTTCCTTATTCTTGGATACAGATAAAACGGGATTCTGCGTCCTTGCTCTCTATGCCTTACGAGATCATCAAGCTCATCGCGGACGAGGTGTGGGACCTGAAGAGAGCAGACCTCAAGAGCTTGAGCTTAACTTGTTCTCGACTTCGAAGGGTTCGTTCTGCTCCCTCATTCGCTCTGCTACTCTCCACTCATCCAGTTCTATCTCTTCCGAATAGATCGCTATCTCAATCTTGTTTAGATACTACAGTGTCTCCCTCAGTTACGACACACCGAAGTCCAAGCTCGACTCCCTCCTCGCTCTCGCCACCTCCGACCTCGGCCTTCAAGTCATGTCAGTCGTTCTTCCTCCGTCTTGGAGCCCTGGAGAGTTTTAGTCTCTGACCCCTTCCTTATCCATCTCATAGACATGCCAGCTTCTGGAAGCTATATCGACACCCTACCCTTCCCTTCCCACTCCGAACCCTCCTCGTTCCCATCGTCGAAGCCTTCCGTTCCCTCGTCTCCCTCGAGTTCCCCTCCAACTTCATCTCCAACTCCCTCCTCGACGTCCTCCACGACCATCCTACTCTCGAAACCCTCGAGACCTCACCTTTCACAAACGTCCTCCCCAACGTCTTCAGGTTCGAGCTCAACCACGCCCGAAGTCGACATCAACGATCCCGACGCGTCGTCGCCTCTCCGCGACCAGCAGGAACCCTTCAAGTTCGAAACCTCCTGTGCCGGCTCCCTTCCGACGACCTGGAAGGAACGATGGTACGTTTCGGACAGCTCGTCGATCTCGTGGACTCGTACGGATTCGTTATGGAGGAAATAGGGATCGGGCTTCCTTCCCTCGGAATCGACGACGCGGCTCGGATCGATTGGAACCTCCACCCCTGCCCTCTCACTCAGATCCACCTCCCCAACCTCACTTCCCTGCGCCTTTACTTCCATCCTAGATCCTTCAACACCGGAGGCTTCATGCTCGGGGAGATCTTGAAGGTCCAGCGACAAGTGTCAAGTCTTCACTTCGACGTCTCGACGCCCGCAGCCGACTTCGAAGACTTCAGCCTCGTCGAGAGAGGGTTTCTCCCTCGTGTCGGAAGCGGGAAGGAAATGTCGGTGGTGACGAAGGGGGAGTGGGCGGGTGTTCGCGTTTTGAGCGTGGAGGGCGACTACGAACGAGGAGGAGAGGTCGACGACTCGTTCGTCTTGAAGTCGTTGAAGATTGGGTTCATGCCTGGAACGGTTCTCGATGGGAGGAAGTTGGCGGGGTTGATGGAGGACGATTTGTTCGCTGGAACTCAGGAGGTAGAGTTCTCGAACTGTCTTTGGGATGGAGCCTGGGTGAGTCGGAATCATTTCGAGTTCGCTCTCTCTTCCTCGTCGCGTCGCATCGTGGGCTGACTTCTCTTTCTTCCCTCGTCATTTGCTTTCCATCTCTTTCTTCCTTCCTTCTATAGAACTCTACCCTTTTCAGAATGAACCCGCTCCCCTCCCTCGCCTCCCTCGCCTCCCTCACCTTCAACAACGCGTCCCTCACCGAACGACCCACCTTTGGACGAACCCTCGCCTGCTCCCCCGAATGCTACTCCGATCTCGACGACTATCGCCCGGACCTCTGCGACGCCGCCAAACTCGTAGGAGGATATCAAGCCTTCCTCCAACTTCTCTTCAACATCAACTACAACCAGTTCTGCAGTCTCGCTCGATCTCTCCCTCCTGGATGTCGTCTTAGGCTCGCAGCCAAGCCTCATTTCTTGGAAGGAGAGGTCCTCGCGCTCGAAACCGTCGTCGGGAGGGAAGAGTTGGGCGTTCGTGTGACTCCGGAGAGGGACGGAGACGACGCGGACTGGGAGGGAGGACTGTTGGACGGTTCGAAGTGTTTTCTATGTCTGGAAGAGCCGTCGAGGCGGAGGTTCAACTGGACGGACAGACGACGAAGGCAGGCCGAGGATTTGGGCGATCCCGTCGAAGCGTTGATGAAGTGTGCAGTGAGCGACGTTTTGGAGGCCTTGAGAGAGGTTGGGTTCGACGTTGAAGCTTTCGGGGACAGGTCAGTCTGCGTTCCTTTGTTCTTCTTCGAGTGAACCTACGACGCAGAGGAGGACGTCTTTTCGAGCCGTCGCTGATGGACTGACGGCCTCCTGACCTCTCGTCTTTCCTCAGCCCTCCCTCGGAACCGATCTATCCTGACACCTTTGAAAGCTTCCTCAGGTGAGTTTACATATTCTGCTATCGAATCCTTCTTGAGCTGACCACGACCTCGGGATACTTCGTCGTATAGAACTGGTCTCGCTCGAAGCTGAACGGGACGCGTCGCTGTTTGGGTTTGGAGTTCGGTGGGATGTTGAGAGGCTTTGGGACTCTGTTGTTTTGCGACGTAGCTAGTGTTCAAAGTCGTCACTCGATGATACACGATTTCACTCGATCTCCGAGTGTCGTTCGAAGACAGAGCCCTCCTTTTCGTCACGACGCGTCGAAAACGAAGGATTAGCGTCAGGAACGAAAGCTTGGCCGGACCAGCGATCTCTGGGTCTCGTTTTCAAAGTCCTCACGAGGATTGTTTTAGAAGCGATCATCAACGTTGATATTCAAACTTCGCAAAGCGATTTGGACTGTGGAAAGCGCAAACACGTCGCGTCGTCTTTCCTGTCTTTTGCTCATCTTGCAGTTTTCTCAGGCACTCCAAAATTCTCCTCCGGTACAATGTGTACGAGCCGTCAACATCCTAATTCTGAAGAGCCTTTCCTTTCCACCCCTCCATCCTCTCAGCTCAACCGAAACAGGGAAAGCGACGTCTTTCTATTCGCCCAAAGGTTTCGCCGAGGGTACGAAAACAAGTGGCCGAGGTACTACCTGGGGTTCCTCAGTAAGAGCTTTCCGGTGTCTTTTGCTTTGTGAGCCTTTTGTATAAGGGAGGGAGGAGGAGAGGGGAAATCAACGGAGGAGGACGCGTCGGACGATTCGAACAAAACAACTCCGAAGCTATCTAAGGGATCCCGCCGAGAGCATGGAATTGCAGTCTTCTATTGAGCAGTCTTATCGCGTAGATCTTTGTTCACCGTTGCATATTCGTTCCTTCTCGAGGTTTCGCTCTTTGCTCTCTCATCCGTTTTGTTGTGGTTTTCGCTCGCTTGTGTTTGTTGCTGGTCTCTCTCATCATCAATGTTGTACCATGTGTAGCATTCTCTTTCACTGCCGCATTTCTCTGCTGCACGTTCTCGCCCTATCATGATCCTGCTACTCACAACGCGACGCGATGGAAGCGGAGAGGAAAGGTGGCGCAACCTTGTTGTTAGTGGTACCTCGCTTCTCATACAATGTATCATCTTCAGCGTGATCTGGTTCTCCATCCTCTGAAGCGATACAATCTTGGTCTGACCCCAGAATCCGACGCGTCCACGACGAGTCGGGCATCAGTCCCCTCTCGTCCCCGTTCTCCCTTTCTTGCTTTCGCTCCCCCAAGAGTTCACTGTGGTCGAAACCTGTTCTGGGCCTCGTTTCCCATATCTCTCATCCTTCGCTCATAAAAATGATCCGACGACAGCTGAGGTGACCTCCTCGGCGCAGCTTTCACAGGCTCGACCTCTGCCGCACCTCCCCTCTCTTTCCTCCCCAACCTCTAGCTCGGGTGCTTTCTCTCTTCTTCTCCCCTCAACCAAGAGCCTCCTCTCCATCGGTCGGATCGCCACCATCTAGTCACTTAGGTCTCTGGTGCAGGGTCCAGTGAGTCCCTCGAACCGCCTCTACCTTCTTCCCTCCTCCCGCAATCTTCAAGCTCATCTTTCCTCCCTCCTTCCTTCCTTCCTTTTCTCCTCAACCCAGCCATGCCCTCTCTTTCCTCTCTGATCGCCCTCGCCCTCGCCTTGATCCTCCTCGTCTCTCCGTTCCAAACACTGGCTTCTCCGCTCTCGGTCACGGTCACTTCCTGCGCTACTCTGGATTCCAACTTTCCCTCCTCTGGACGACTCGACTTCACCTCGGCCTACGCTCAACTCGTAGACAACACGGAAGGAGAACGAGGTCCGACATGGGAATCTGGGAAGAAGCTGTTGAGAGTCTCCCTGTTTGGAACGACGGGACAGGTGAGTCTTTGGGACGAGCTCTCGTCTCTCTGGGAAGGAGAGGGGCGGAGCGTTTTCCGTTGTGGTTTTCGATAGATTCTTGGGCTGGATATCGGCTCACTTGAGACTCCGGAGACGAACCAGAGTGTATCGCGGTCGATGGCAGCTCCTCGGAGGTGGTTGTCCAGCTTGGATCAGACGGAAAGGAGGGGAAGGAGCTCTGTTTTGAGCTCGACGTCAACTCGAGCTCACCCTTCTTCTCCTCTTCCCGGGCTCTTCCTCTGCTCTTCCTGTGATCCTTAACAGCGACTGGTCCCAAGTCCCTGAGCTGCATAATTGGACAGCAGGACGATACCTTCGGCTTGCGATCCCTCCCAAATTGAGCCTCCTTTCGAGTCGAGAAGCGATGAGCTGACCCTCGTCTCCCCACTTTTCTCTTTCCTCTCGCTCTTCCCAGGCCGTCTCTGGATACTCCAACTCGACTGAGAAGCTCGGTAAGAACTGAGCTATCTTCCCTTTAAAAGACACCGTTCTGCTAACCAAACTTATCGACGCGTTCTGTCCTCACAGCCACCCTCTTCACAACCGTCTCTTTCCTCTCCTCGACCGTCCTCTCCTCCACCTCCTCCCTCTGCAACTCCCTCTCCTCCTCCCCTTACCTCAACCTCCCCTCCGATCCAACCAACTGCGTCATCCCTGCAGGTCCCATCGCTCTCAACCTCACTCTACCACTCGGATCGTCCTACCCTCTCACCCCTCTTAGAACCCACGTCCGAATCGTCGACACCTCAACGCCAGCCAACGAACTCGCCTGTATCAACCTGGAGGTCACGCCTTACTATCCCCATGGGTTCTACTACAAGCTGTTCCTCTGGATTCCTGTAGGGATTGCGATTGGGTACGGGTTGGTGCTTTGGGGAGCGAGAGCTTGGGCTGGGTGGGGAGTGGGGATGAAAGCTGAGAACGAGAGGGTTGGGAAGAGGGACGGAAAGTGGCTGCGAGTGTTGGGGACGGCGGTGGTCAGTACGGTGTCTGGGGACGTGTTGGTGTCGAGTCCGTCGCTGTTGAGGTTCGGTGAGTGGAATTTCGCGTCGTTTTCGTTCCGATGAGGACGAAGAGCTCGCAGCTGACTTCTTCGTCCTTGACGCGTCTCTGCAGTCACTCCTGGGTTCCGAGACATCATCTACCATCTTCAGTTCTCGACGTCTCTGGCTATGATCGCTGTTCAGTGGCCCACCGTTAGTCCTTCTTCCTCGTTCTCCCTTCGTCCATCCGAGATGTTTCGAAACTGACACGTCTCTTCTCCCTCGCTCCTTTTGGTTCATTAGTTCTTCTACCCCATCGCCGCTCAAGGAGCATGGTCAACGCTCGTCGGAAACGTCACTCTCGCTCAAGGCTCGAACGCTTCATCGAAACTCTTCAATCCTCTCTCCTCGTCCTACACTCCTCCCTCCGACTTCGCCACTCAGCTTTCGGATCCTTCCAAACCCATCTACCTCGACGCCGACGCTTCTAACGTCCTCCTACATCTCGACGCTGATCCTGGAATCCCTTCGTTCGCTCATGCTGTTGGGTTGAGAGAGCAAGATCTGTTCGGAACGAGTGCCGCGATTTTCTTGTGAGCTCTGCACTTCCCTTCGCCTCTTTGCTCTCGTCCTTCGTTGATCTTCAAACTGACTACGTTCCATCTCCTTTTCCTCTGCCAGAATGATCTGCGCCGCGGTCATCTTCCTCTCCCTCCTTATCTGGTTCGTTCACGGCCTCGTCGACTACGTCGGTTCGAACGGCAAACGCAGCAACCACGGGAGCGTCGCTGGAGCTCTCAGCCCTCGAATGTTCAGGGAAACTCTCCGAGACGAGAGTGAAGATGGTAGTGCTGGCGGTGGAGGGAAGAAGAAGGTTGCTGGAGGAGGAGCTGGACCTAACGGAGAGCACGTCCCTCCGACGGCGGTGAGGAGACAGTGGTGGAAGTACAAGGTGAAGGGTGGAGTGGGTGCGTTCTACGCTTCGTCGCTACAGGGTGAGTCCTCGATTCTCCTTCAGTTTGGTCTTCGGTACGAGTTGGAGAGAGGGCGAGAGAGAGAGAAGGAATTGAACCGTTCTCTTCGTCCGTTCGCTGACCTTCGTTCTTCTCACTTCGGCAGGCAACCTCATTCGACTACTCCTCCTCTTCCACCTCCCCCTCACCATCTACTCCGTCCATCAGTTCACCCTCTGGAAGTCTCCGACCTCCCCGTCAGCGGTCTCAACCCTCGTCCTCTCCGTCTTCGTCTTCGTCCTCCTCTCCCTGGCAGCTCCCGCCTACCTCCTCTTCCGACTCGCTACCATCCCAGGTCCCAAACTCTACGACGCTACTCGGACCCTCCTCTCCCTCGGTCCTCTTTACAACCTCTACGGAGAGGGATCGCAGCTCTACGCGGCGGTGTTGCTCGGAGCGAGTTTGGTTGCTGGAATCGTGATCGGGGCGGGAGGAGGGAGTGGGACGGCTCAGAGCATCATCTTGCTGTTGTTGGAGATTGTGTTGGCTTTGGTGACGAGCATATGGCTGCCGTGGGGAGAGGGAGCGAGTATGGGAGGGACGAGCTTCGTGCTTTGCGTCTTGAGGATCATCACGATGGTTTTGGTGCTGTGAGTTTGATGCGTCTTCTTTCTTACATCTCTTCTTCTTGACGAGCCTTTTACTGACTCTGATGTCGTATCCGCTGTCTCTGCAGTATCCTCTGCCAAGCAGTGAGTCTCTTAGGATCAATTCTCTCTGCGTCGTCGAACTGAGACTCACTCTCCCGCCCCCGCCCTTCCCTCGTTTTCTCTCTCTCCTCTCAGGTTGACGTTGGATCTTCCGCCGACTCCTGGATCACCTATGCCATCATCATCATCCAAGCCGTCGTTTTCCTCATCTTCCTTCTCACCCTTCTCGTCAAAATCATCGAGTTCATCACCCGTCTCGCCTCCAACGCACCCTTCGACCAATCCCCCGACCCGTACGACTCAGGTCTCCTGGGAGCGATGAGCAAAGTGTCCTGCTGCGGTGAGGATCTCATGCGAGCGTCTGGTCGGAGGAGGAAACGTCGAGGCCATCAGACGGGAAGGAAGGGAAACACCAAGCGTCACTCGGAGGGAACAAGTACCCAAGGGATGCTCGATCTTTCGCAGAGGTCAACACCAGCTACGACGCCCGGAGGAGGAGCCTACCATCATGCCCCGACGTCGTCTTATGGAGGAGGATCGTACGACCCGAACGGATACGCTCCCAGAGCCATCGAGGAGCCTCCTTTGGACGAACGAGGCTTTATCATGAGCGGATGGAGACCGCCGACGGGAGCTGGAGGAGGACCTTACTCTCCGAACGGATACGCGTCGATGAGTTCTCAGCAGAGACAGTCGTTCCACGGTCAGCAGCAGCAGCAAGGAGGCCCTTCGATGTACCCTCCCAGCAGCCCTCCGCCCTCGAACCAAGGACTTCTCGGAGGGCCAGCTCCCAGTCGAGGATTCTCTGTCGTTCGGGGAGGTCGAGCTGTTTACGAAGCTCCTTGTGAGTCTCGTCACTTTCTCACTTTCCCTTCTATAGAGACCCTGTCTCGCTCGGCCAAGACTGATCATTCCTTCTTCCTCTCTCCCTCAGACGCTCTCGTCCCTCCCACGTCTCCCACCGCCGCTGAGTTCCTCAACGGACCTCCTCTCCCTCCCTCCCAACAGCAACGTCAACAGCCGAGCTACCAGCAACCTCTCTCCGCCGCTCCTCTTCCCTCCTCCCCCCAAAACTCTTCCACCACACCAGCCGAAGCCGTCCGTCCAAAACAGCACCACCGAACTCGAAGCGAAACAGCCGTCGTCGAAAACTACTCACCTGGCGGATCCTACGCCTACGGTCCTGGCCCAACGTCGTACAACCAAGGACCCTCGTTCTCTCAAGCTGGATACGCCGTCGGTCCTCCTTCAAGAGCCCCTCCTCCTCAGCAAGACGACGAGATCGACATCGCTTCGGATTCGGACGAGACGACGACGCCAGCTCCAAGGAGGCACTCGTGGTTCGTCAGAAATTCCAACCACGACGTTTCGGACTCGGAGGAGTCGACTTCAGGTGCTGCGACGACGGAGGAGGATTCCGCTGGAGCGACCCTTCAACCAACAACAGCAGCGTCGACCTCGACGCCACCAGCAGTTTCGTCGTCGCTCGTCGTCCCAGCCATCGTCGGAACCTCGGCCAGCAGCACCGCGTCGAGATGGTCTCCGTTCGGGAAGAAGAAGGGACGAGTCAGTGACGGAGACGCGACGAACGCCAAACTCGGACCTCCCGTCACCTCCACCTCTTCCTCCTCGTCGTCAACACCAGGGAAGAGCTTCTCGGTCGTCCGTCCTCCCAAGGCAGGAGACAAGGCTCGATCAACGGACGATCACTCCTCTTCCTCGACACTGCCAACAGCAGGAGGAGCTCCTCCGAGGTCTTCGTTCGTCGTCAACCGACCCAATCGACCCACTCCTTCTTCGCCAGCATCGACTCCCCCAGCTCTCAACTCCGAGGCCACCGCTCCCGAATCCCCCTTCCGCCCAGCCAAGTCTCCGTACAGGACGTCTTCAGAAACCGCTCGAAAGGAATAGGACCCTCCTCGGCTTCCATTGCCCTCGTTTCTCTCTCTGTCGTTGCAACCCGTCTTTCCCCTACCCACTCCGATATTTAGACTCTCCAACTCTTACCTTCCCTAATATACTACTTTATACTCTGCCCTTACTACTTGCTTAGTTCCTTGACGAATACCTCTCACGACCCCGCCTTTATTTTTCTTCGTCGCGTCGCACTCTTCTTCTCTTGCTCGTTTCCTCTCTTCTTCTCCCTCGCATCTATCTCTTTCTCACCTCAAAGTATCGTACCACGGACACTCAAGCATACACTCTCTCGTTATCCTCTCGGTTCAATCGTATTTCCACGCTGCTCTTTCGTGCCATCTCGCTGGTTCGGACTCGGAGAGGGGAGAGAACGGGAACGAAAGAGAACGAGGTTATCACATTCAGGCAGACAGATGGTAGGCGAGCGAGAGAAGAACGAGACTGGAGCTAAGCGGGACGTGAACAAGGTCGCAGGGTAGTAGGCTAACCCTAACCCTAGATTAATAAGTAGTGCGAGAGGGAGAGAGAGAAGGGAATAAGAGAGAGGTCGTGAATTGTCGGTATGATTCGTATGGCGAATCAGTGGTTGCTCTATAGTAGGGTAGCGAGTATCCGAGATGAAAAGAAAGCAGAAGATAGAGAAAAAGAGAGGCGGAGATGGTAACTAGAGAGAAAGAGCCCTTCCCCTCCCAATCGTTCCGTTCCGAAGCGTCCTCCCTCGGTCGTCCTCGTCGAGTTGAGCCTGCTGATCGTAGGTCGGAGAGACAGGAGAGGTAGGTAGTGGTTCGAGAACGGTGTCGGCTCGGGGGTGGGAAACGACTCGAGGGGACTTGTAGCTGTTGAGATGAGAGAAAGACGAAGCAAGAACGGAGAGGTCAGGGACGCGGCGAAGACGACAGCGAAGAAGCGAGAAAGGAAGAGACGCACGTGAAGCCCTGGAAAGCAGTAGCTTTTCTAACGTCCATAGCGATCCGTCCGTGGTCTCGGTGTCGGAGTACGGGGTCCTTGGTAGCGTTGGGATTCGCTCCTCCTGCCGGAGCGAGAGGTTCGTCGGGGATGTCGTCGTCCTGTTTTCGACGGACGCAAAGTGGAAAGTCAGTCAATCGGCAGAAGAAGGGAGAGGAAGGCACAACGAACGAAGTGACGAGTGTCCTCGGGGTGCTGGAAACGGGTAAGACGTGGAGTAGGGCGTCAGCTCGAAGGAAGACGCGTCAAAGAAAACGAAGGAGCTCAACGAACCCTCATCTCGGGCTGGTAAGGCGCTTCCATCTTGTGAATGTCTGAGAAGAGAACATCAGGAGTTAGCCGAGATCGAGAAAGAGAAGAAAGAAGATATAACGCACTCTCCCAATCGATGTCTTTGAACCAAGGGTGTTTCTGTTCGAAGTCGAAAGACGACCGACGCCATAAGCCGCCGACGAGAGCTCCCCGAGAAAACGAGAAGGACACACCTTGATCTGATCAGCTCCGTCGTTCGCTAGAAGACCTTCCTTCTGCTGCTGAAGGAATCCACTCCTCCTCTCCTGGAGGATGTGCGAATTGGGACGTGAAGGAGGTTGATGGATCGCTCCGATTCGGTCGGCGGGCTCGCAGAGAAGAGATTGGATGAGATCGATGGCTAAGAAGAAGAAGGAAGAGCAGTCAGTCGGGGGTCTAAAAAAGGGGGAAGCGGAGAAGGAGACTCACCTTCTCGAGAGACTCGTGGCCGAGGAGGGAATCGAAGGGAGGACGACCAGTTTAAGATTTTCTGCCGAGTCTGCTGTCGAGTTTGGGAGACAAACGGCGGGTATCCGTAAAGGCACTCGTACATGATGACTCCGAGACTCCACCAATCACAGGAGAATCCGTAGCCGAGTCCTCGAATAACTGGTCGGAGGATGGGGAGAGAGGAAGACGAGTCAGCAATCGACGAGGTGGGGACCGGAAGAGAGAAGAGAGATGCGATGAGATTAAAGTCGTACCTTCTGGGCTCATATAGCTGCAGATATGAACGAGACGGAGCAGGGTCAGCGGTGAGCTCGAGGTCGTCAAATCTCCGAGAGGCGTCGAACGAATTCTCGAAACTCACCTGTTCGTCCCAGCAACGGAGTAGGCGAGTTTCCTGCAGCGACCGATTAAAAAGAGCAAGATCAGCAACTCATCTCTCAATCCCCATCACCTCCTCAGCCGCATCAGACCCCCGACCTTCCAACTCACTTTCGGTTCTTATCCCTCCAAGTCAACAACCCTTCCTCTCCCCCCATAATCTCCTCGGCAGTCTTCCTATCGAGCTTCTTGGCTCCAGGACGGGGAGCACCGGGTTCCTCGAGGTCGATTCCGTGGCGTTTGAGGAGGTCTCGTCGTTGTTGCTCGTAGTCTGCGAAAGACGAAAAAAGTGGGAAGAGGAGAGGTCAGCTTGAGAGGAAGGGGAGTTTAGAACGAAGGTGGACGAACAAGCGGTATCATGAGCCCTGATCGAAGCAAGGAGGGAGGGGAGAAGGAGAAGTCAGCGACGGATGAGCGTGAAAGGACGCATCGTCGAAGGAAGAGAGAAGACAAGACAAAACGAGACTCACCAGTGAAGGTCAGTGGCCAATCCAAAGTCAGAGACGCAGAGATGACCAGTGGGACCGAGAAGGAAGTTGTCCGGTTTGATGTCTCGATGAATGTATCCCAACCTAGACGGGGACGAGGAGGAAAGAGTCAGTGACGAGAGGAGTTGGGAGACGCGTCGTCAGGACTCACTTGTGGCAGCTTTCGAGAGCGAGCACCATCTGAACGAAAGAACGGGAAATGATGTCAGTCGAAAAAGATAAAATTGAAGTAGAAGGAGGGTATGCCGACCTCAGCGATGTAGAACTGCGAGCGAAGAACGGAACGAAGTCAGTCTCGGTTGGAACGACCCTCCTTCGCCTAGAGCAAGCTCACCTTCGTGAAATCCTCAGGGAATATATCCTTCTCAACCAACAAATTCAAGAGATCTCCTCCTCCACAGTAGTCCTAAGCACGAGGGACAAACGAAGGAGAAGAAGAAGTCAGCACTGTCTCCTCCTCTCCGCCGAAACGAAACGAAGACTCACCAGCACGAGGTAAAGGTTGTCCGCGTCTTGGAACGAGTAATGAAGCTTGACAATCCAGTTGGCTTCCGAGTTTCCTCCCGAAGCAGCGGCGGCGAGGAGCTGAATATGAAAGGTCGAAGGAAGAGTCAGTTGAGTCGAAGCGTGGAACGAACGGATACTCACATCCCGTTCGGATCGAACGTGACCTTCCTGACCCTTGAGAATCATGTCGTTCTTCCTCAGCTGCGAAAAGAACGTGAACAAGGGGCAGGAATAGTCAGCCCAAAGTCGAATCGACCGCGTCGTTCGAGAGAGCCGGACTCACCTGCTTCATGGCGTAAAGGCTTCCAGTCTCCTTCTCCTTCACCAACGAAACAACTCCGAAAGCACCTGAACACAAACACATCGCACAAACGTTCGATCAGCTCAACTCAGCTCGCTCTCGTCCCCTCCCTCCTTCCCTCCCTCCCCCCACTCAACCTCCCTCTCCCCCTGCTGCCCTATCTCGTACTAACCATGTCCAATAACCTTCAGCCTCACAAACTCCTTCACCCCGACCTTCTTCCTCCTCTCCCTCAACCAAACCGTCTCCTCCACTCTCAACCTCTCCCTCGCAGCTCGTTTCTCTCCCTCCCCGATGGAAGACGAGTCAAGTTCTCGTTCGAGAGCTAGCCGACGTTTCTCGCGGCCGAGATGGGGATTCTGGTGGGAGGTGGAGGACTTGAGGAGGCCGTGGTAGAGGGTTTCTGGGGGACGTACGAAGGAAGTGGGGGAAGGAAGGGGTGGAGGGAGGGAAGAGTGAGCTCGAGTGGACAGGAAGCGAGAGAGAAGAGGAAAGGACGAACCGAAGTAGATAGCTACGGCTGCTGCTTTCTCGAGGGTTACCATCTGGTTGAGAAGAAGGCGAAGGGTCAGCTCGAGCTTCAGTTCTTTCCTCGCCGGAAACGAGACGCGTCGAAACGAACACTCACCGTCGGAACCACTGGTCTAGGAGGCAACATCGGCGCCTGTTGCTGCTGTTGCTGGATCTTCTGGTCGATCTGTTGCTGCATCGATGTATCCGGAGCCTTTCCAAGCTGTACTATCCCCTCTCCCGTCGAAGGCAACCCTGGAACCATCGGGAGCGGTCTCACGACCACAGTGTTGGCCGTTTGACTTCTCGAGAACGACGGAGGTTGAGCTGATTCTCTCAACGGAGAGGGAGGTTGCTGGTTGGATCTGAGAGTGTTGTTGTTGGAATCATGTCCGATGGTACCGACGTTGGAGAAGAACGAAGAGGGAGGAGCGTTGGACGAGGTGACGGTGTTGGTGGGCGCGATGGTGCTGGCGTAGGCTGAGGAAGGAACCCCGTTGGTGATGTGGAGAGGCTGGTTATAGGCTGCTAGACTGCAGGAAGAGAAAGGGGAGTTGAGCTTCAGCTTGAGTTCGAACGAAAGGAGGGGAGGGAGGAGAGGAGGGAGGGAAACAAGGACGAACCTGTCTCGATGCATGGCTGCTTGGACTTGAGCTATAGCGATCGCCTGCCGATGTTTCGCTCGAGCTTGGATGGCTCCCTTGATGGTGATGGCCCATTCAGCGTCTGAGGAAAAATCGGTCAACTTGGAGAGAACGAGCGAGGAAGGGAACGAGCTCGACGTCAACTCACTCGGTACTTTCCCGACTCCCTCCGCCGACCAACGCATGAGCAACTCCTCTGCTTGATCTGCATCCGAAGCGTGAAGGACGTGTCTACAATACGGGATAAGAGTCAGATAGAATTAGAACGAGACATGAAAGACAACGAGGGTAAGCTCACTGAAAGTTGGACGGAGCCGAGATGGAATCCTTGTTGATCCTCGCTCCTCCTGCGACCTTCTTGAGTCTGTTCGCTCCGTAATCGATCTGACCAGCTCCTAGAGCACCTGTTCGAATGGTCTTGAAAGCCCCAGGAGCGTCGCTTCGGTAAGGGATCGGGGAGGAAGGAGGAGAGGAGTAGTAGGCGTTGTTGGCGTGGACGGGCATGGACTGGGAGGAAGGGAGAGGACGAGCTGCTGCTGTAGGGTTGTAAGGACCGTTTCCAAAGTTGGGATGTTGTTCGTAGCGAGGTCCAGCGAGTTGAGAAGAGGTGGAATCAGGTTTCAGGACGGCGAGGAGGTCGTAGAAACCTGGGAAGAAGAAGAAGAAGAGGAGAAAGGTCAGCTTCGACGTTCGGTCCTCCTCCTCCCTTCGCTCTTTCCAGAGCGCATACAGTCCAACTCACCCTTATGCAGTAAAGTCGAGCTTCTGTAGGTCCCTCCTCCTCCCTTGGAATCAAAGTCTGCTCCTGCTGCTCCCTTCCTGAAGGTCGCTCCTCCTGAGAAGAAGCGAGAGGGCGAAGGCGGAGGAGGGCCGTTCCTGCCTCCAGGCTGAGCAGAGTTCATACGAGAACAAGGCGGTGGTGGAGGAGAACTCGAGTACATTCTCGTCGTCTGATGGTGGTGGTTGGAAGAGACAAAGAGAGGACATGACGAGGAGAGGAGAGGGGGAGGAACGAGCGAGAGAGAGGGGGACCTAGGCCAGTGATCGTCGGTGGGCGTTAGGGGGAGAAGAGGAGAGACAGAGAAGGAAGGTTTTCAGTGAGGGATAACCTTTTCGGAAGGTTGATGTTATGGCCTTGTTGCCAACTCTTACTGGAGAGCTGAGTGGAAGTTTGAGGAGCAACGATGAGGAGGGGAACTGGAGGCGACGCGTCGATCTTATCCGAAGTGTTTTTCTTTTTCGATGACGTTCCTTCGAGAAACCGAAGAATACGGATCTATTGAGATTACATGTACAAAGATAGCGAAAAACACAGGAAACTGGATCCGTGACGAGGAGAGAAGAGAGAGAGAAGGGAAGGGACGGGACGAGCTTCCAAGGTCACCTCCAACTCTCACTCCCTCTTTGCGTGTCACTCAAGCTAAAGCTTTCAATCCATCAAGATGAGGTCCACCAGATCCAACACTATCCCTTCAGTTCGTCAGATGCCTTTAAAACCTGTGGATGGATGCTGGAGACGAAACGAGATGAAGCTCACCTCCTCCTCCTCCTCCTTCCATTCCCTCCCTCCTTCCTTCCCTTCTTCTTCTCTGCTCCTCTTCTCCACCAACAGACTTGCTTCATCTTCGGAGTCCCTCCCGAGATTCTCCAGTACATGATGTCCTCGATGTCAACTTCCTCGCTCGTCTCGCTCGCTGTCTGCTGCAAGAGGCTCAGAGACGTGAGTTCACTTGAACGATGAGCTCACCGTTTCCCTCTCGAGGTCTGACGTCCTCGCTCCCTGCTCTGCTCTACAGCTCGCCAGTCCCATCCTTCTTCGATCGGTCAAGGTCGTCACCAACAGGAAGGATAACTTCATCCCTTTGTTGAGATTGGCTACCAACGCGGAGAAGAGCTCTCGACTCAGGTGAGTGAAGAGCTCGTTCTTACTTTGAGGATCCTTCCTCTCTCGACCCTTCCGGCTCACCCTTCCTCTGCTTTTCTCTTCTCAGACACCTCTCACTCGTCGATGGGAAGCCCAAGAACTCGATCGAACGAGACAAGGCAGGCAGCAACAACCTCGCATCGGTTCTCCCAACCTTCATCAACCTCACCTCCCTCGAGATCCCTTTCCCCTTCCTCTCCAACGATCTCTTCCACCTCATCTACTCCCACGCTTCCATCACCACCCTCAAGATCTGCACACCCGTCGAGAGATGGAGAACCAACGACCTAGCCACCCGAGATCGCACCCCTCTTCCTCCTCGCCCTCTCCCTCTCCTCGTCCCCGAACTCGAAGTCGGTCTCTACATCGGAAAGGACGACTACTACCAGCTCGGAAACCTCCTCGACTTCTTCAACTTCCACGGAGTCGTCGTCCCGGAAATCAAGCTTCACAACCATATCACTGGTCCAGCAGGAGCTTTCGGTTCAGCCGGATCGCTTCCAGGACGACTCGAGTCCTCCATCATCGTTCCTCACCTCACTTCGCTTCACGTCACCATCACCGAAGATCACTGCCCTACGTCGCTCCAGTGGCTAGCCAGCATCTTCAACACGACTCAAACGTCCCTTCAAGAGGTCCATCTCGCCGTCGGGAAATACGGTGACCATTCTCTCCCACTGTTTCCGATCCGTTCAAAATCACATAGGACTCCATCGTCACCGCTCTCTCCTCTCTCCCCTTCCTCGCCCACCTCACGGTCAAATCCGGCCTCACCCCCTCACCCACTGGTCGCAAGGTCGTCGCTTGCTCCACCGCCTGCTACAACAGGTTGAAGAAGGATCACCTCCCACTCTTCCAAGCCGCCGAGGTCGTCGGAGGATATCGAGCTTTCTGGAAGGTCGGGATCGAACTGAATCGAGCGAGGTTCTCGAAACTCGTCGCTGGAATGAACGTCCCTTCGAACGGCGACGGAACCACGGGGCAGGCGACGGTCAAGCTCGCTATCGCCGAACGAGATCGGTTCATCTTCGGAATGGAAGCCGTCGTCGAGTTGGAAGGAGGAGTGCGAGTCGAGTCGATCAAGGAGACGGAAGGAGGGATCCTGGACGCGTCGCCGGAGAAGTGGAAGGCAGCTGTGTCCTGTGTCGTGTGCGAGGTGTCCTACTTCGCCGCCAAGATCGATCCGGTTGCGTCGCTCATGGAACTCCCTGCTGCCGAGGTCAGGGCTGCGTTGGAAGCTGGAGGGTTCAACTTCAAGAAGTTCGTTTCGAAGTGAGTTCCCTCCCGAGTCAGCTTCTCCGCCAGGATCACTACTGATCTGTCCCTTCTTTCATTTCATCCAGGAAGAAGTCTTCGTCGGCTACTCTCGATTCTTTCGAGACGTTCCTCAGGTGCGTCGTGTTTCTGTCGACGCGTCTTTTCTTGCCGTCTCGTTTGATCTGACTCATGACCCCTATCTCTCTTCACCCTTCGTCAGATCTGCTGCCTAAACAAAGGTACCCTTCGTTTCATCACTTCCTCTCCCTCTTCCTTTCGAATCCGAACTGACGAAGATCTTATGTCCTCTTCCAGCACGTCGACCTCAACGACTCGTCGACAGATCACACTCGCTTCTCCACTTCAACCGGCCTCTCCTTCGTTCACGGATCGCCTCACTATGCCCTCTCGCTCGTTTTAGTCTTCTATTGGGTTCTTGATTGATGACTTTGCACTACTCGTCCTGCAGTTTTCGACGAAGATCAATCGCGTTTTCTTCCCTTCGTTCACTTTCCTTCCACCCTCTTCCACCCTTCGTCGTCCCTCGACCTTTCCTTCCTCGATCGAGGCTTCCGCTGATTGCTTCCTTCCTTCACCCGTCCTATGAGCGCCAACAGGGATTGGAACCTCACCCACGTTCGACAAACCTGCCCACGTTCTGAGCCGACTTGAATTGATCGCGCTCGAGGGCGGCCTTTTATACGCGACTGACGCAGACGCAGACCGATATAGCTTCTCCCTCTTCTTTTTCTCGACTTCTAACCATCACCTTCGCCAAGCAGAATGAAGCAGGACGTCTTTCCCTCCCAGCACACCGGCACGAAGAAGCAGAGTCGTCGCTCCCTCAAGACTGGTCTCGCCGTCATGCTCTCCGTCTCCTTCGCTTTGGGACTTTTTCTCACTCAGAGGGATCAGGAGGGAGTCCCTTCGTCGGGAAACGTTATGAAGAGACACTGGAACAGCGGAGGATTCGAGGAGGTTTTCTCGAAGGTGAGTTCGCTTTTTTTTCGACTGCGACTCTTGCTGAACCTCCCTTCTCTTCCTCACTTCCAACAGCTCGGACCCTACTCCCCCTACGCCGATAGGACCGATTCCTCAGCGAGTTACGATCTTCCCTCTGGCTGCGAGGTCTCCCAGGTCACGATCGTGAGTCTGACTTCAACTGAGAGACAACGCTCACGACGCGACCTGACATCTTTCTTCTTCTTATTCGAACCAGCTTCAACGACATGGAGCTCGATGTTAGCAGATTTTCACTCAGCAAATTATCAACGACCAGAGCTGATCCAGTCCCCTCACTTCCTCCCAGACCCAACCAAAAAAGCAAACGTCGTGATCCAGACGGCTCTCACCAAACTCGCCAACCTCACTGCGTCCCAACTTCCCTCCGAGTTCAAGTTCCTCGACGGGTACACCTTTTTTGGTTTCGAGGTCGACGCTCTGACCGATTTCGGAAGGAAGGAGTGAGTCTGTTCTTTTCGAAAGAACGAGACGACGCGGTCTGATTTCCTCCCCTCACCTTTGGCACCGCAGAGCCTACGACGCCGGAAAGGTCGCTGGCGAGAGATACCAGAAGCTCGCCAAAAAGTCGAACCTTTGGACTCGTTCGAGTGACGAGGCTAGGGTCGTTGAGAGTGGAAGGCAGTTCATTCAAGTGAGTCCTCTGTTTAATCTTTCTCGTTTGAAGTCGGAAGCTCACGCGTCTTCCCTTCTCACTGGAACTCCAGGGATTCAACAGTGCCCCTTTCTTCATCGGAAACGTCTCGGCTCTGCCCAACGTCGATGTCAAGATCTCGGAGGAAGATGTGACTTTGAACTCACTTTCGCTTCCCGACGCGTCGAGTCCGTTCGTTGATCGTCGTGTCCTTCTACTCAGGGCTTCGTCAACCCTCTCTCACCTTCTACATGCGAAGCTGAAAACGTTCTCGATCCGGTAAGCCTTCCCTCAATCCCTTCCTTTCGTTCTCGGAGTCGAGCTGACTCGACGCGTCGAACAGAATCCTGGAGATGTCGCCGAGGAGGATTGGCTTTCCGTCTACGCTCCTCCCATCGCCAAAAGACTGAACGCAGTTCTTCCTGGAGCAAACTTGAGCAATACCGATATCAACAGGTGAGCCTGTTTTTTATCTCGATTCGCGGCCGACGGTGCTGACTTCTTTGCTGTTTCGCCGTCCAGTCTCATGAGCCTCTGTGGGTTCGACAGTCTTCGAAACGTCACTCTCTCCAAGTCGCCCTGGTGTGATGCCTTCACTGCTAAAGAGTGGAAGATGAACGAGTACTAGTGAGTCCCACCTCCTGTCCCTGTTCGTTTGTCGACTCGAGCAGACCTTCGTTTTCTTTCCTGCAGCTTCGACGTCTCGAAGGTCAGTCCGTTCCTAGCATCTGTCTCGATTAGACGTTCAATGAAGATTCTTTCTTTTTCTTTCAGTACTACGCCCACGGCCACGGAGCTCCCTTTGGAGCCATTAACGGCGCGTCCTACATCGACGAGGTCGTCGCTCGTCTCCTCGATACGGATCAAGTCGTTCAGGCTGGAGTCACCAACCTCAGCTTGATCTCACCTGCTGGAGGAGAACGAGTCTTTGCGGGTGGGTTTCTCTTCCTCCTCGGCGAAGGAAAGGAAGCCTGGACGATGAGATGAACAACGGAGCGCGTCGAGACTGACTCTGCACTTCCTATGCAGACTTCTCCCACGACAATGCCATGGTCGAGATCCTCACCAATCTTCCCTTCCTCACCGTATGCTCTCCTCCACCCCTTCCCCTCCTGATACTTTTATCTTCCTTCCTTCCCCAAACTGACCTCGACGCGTCTCTTCTTCAAACAGGACAAAACCCCCCTCCCAACCACCCCGTCCACCGAAAGCATCCCCTCTCACAAGTTCGTCGTCTCCGAGATCGTCCCCTTCTCAGGTCGATTCGCTTTCGAACGGATCACCTGCACCGCTACCAAGTACAGGAACAACAACAAGAAGACGAAGACGTCGGTTTTCGTGAGGACGCTTGTCAAGTGAGTTCAGTTTCTCTCCCCCTCCCATTCACCCCCGTTTATCGAAGCCGATCAAAGCTGGATTGACCTCGCACAACAGCAACGCGATCCAAACCACTCACAAGTACTGGGACGGCCTCGTCCCCATCGAGGCGTTCTTGAAGAGCGTGAAGTTTGCGCAGGAGGGAGGGGATTGGGCGAAGTGTGCGGTGGCTGCGAAGTAGCAGTGTTGTTGGTTTGGATAGATTGGGATATATCTGGATGGGGGTGAGTACGAGGAGAAGAAGAAGGAAAGGCGAAGGAATTTTGGAAATTGTCCGTTCAATCTTCGTTCGCTGGTTCATCGAGAGGAAAGAGAAATCGTATCGTCCAAAGGGGCATAAAAAGAGAAGAAACACACGCGTACTGAAGAAATACAGTCGAACGACCTGAACGAGAGCCTAAACGAGCCAAGAAAAAAAGCGAACGCGTCCCTCGCCTGCTCCTCCCCTCCTCTGCTCGCTCGATCAGAACCCATTCAGCCTCCTCTCCCTCCCCTGTTCCCCTCCATCTCCATTCTCTTCAAACCCGAGGGCTCCTCCAATCGTCTCCGGGATCTCCCTTTCTTCCTCCTCCTCGTCCACCTCCATCTTGTCCTCAGCGTTCTCCCCCTTCTGCTCTTCAGCCTCCGCCTCCTCATCCTCCTTCGCCAACAAAGCCTGAGCCCTCTTCATCGCCTCTCCCTCGTTCGAATAATGTCTCCCTCTCGCTTTGACGAAAGCCCGATGCTTCTCTTCCTGCTCGGGCGTCATCTCGTCGTCGTCCTCGTCGACTTCGCCTCCGCCGTTGGACGAGCCGGCTGTGGAGCGAACGACGGTAGGACGCGAGTTGGGATCGGAAGGGTCCGAGGGAGGGAGGGAGAAGGAGGTTGAGCGAGAGGAGGGGAGGGAGGGTCCGGCTCCGTTGGGAGGAGAGGAGGAGGTGGACGCGTGGGACGAAAGGGGAGGGAAGTCGTCCAGGCCTGGGAGGGTGGGGATCGAAGGACCGGAACCGTTGACGTGGGCGAGGTCGAAGCCGGGGACGTCTGGAGGAGGAGAGAAGAAGGAGATGAGCTCGAGCTCGAGGTCGTTCTGAGCTCGCTCGTTGCGAACTCACCACTCAGCACCAAATCGTTCTCAGCATCGTAACGAACGTAGGGAGTCTTGGGCTCTAGGATCTTCCTGCAGACCAAGAACAAAACCCAAAACGAAAAGAAAACAGAAGTGTCAGCTCCAGCGAACTCGAAGAAGAAGATGCCGGAAGGAAGGAGGACAAAGAGAGCTCACATAGTTGAATCCTTCTGAGCTTCGGTTTCAGCGATGTTGGCTTCGTCCCAGTTGATGCTAAACATAACCCAAAACATAACAACAGAGCAAGTCAGCTTTGGACGAACGACCGGAGGAAAGCGGAGTTGCAGAGCTCGTCCTTCCTTCCCTTCCTTCCCTTCCCTTCCCTCCTTTGCATCCATAGAACGAGCACCCTCGAGCACTGCAGACGAAGACTAAAAGGATGGAAGACTCACTGTCCAGCCTCTCCAGAAGTCATCGCCACACTCGCTTCTCCTGCAGCAGCAGCAGCAGCTTCGCTTCCTCCTCCTCCTCCTCCTGCGATCTGCTCAACTCCATTCCCGTTACTGATAGGAACGTTCTTCAAGATCCCTTTGGCTGTAGAATAGAGTTAACAACGAACGCAAACACCGAATGAGCTTGTTCGAAACTCAAGAAACGATGGAAGGAGAGAGAAGGAGGGACGAACGCTTAACGGGAGCAAGATCGCTTCGAGAAGGCGTCTCGTCCAAGGGAATCAGAGCCGGAGCAGGAGCGTACGAACTGGAGTTTTCCATTGGTGTAGAGAGAGCTGAGGGTTGGGAGAGTGAGGTGGGGTTTTTTTTGGGGGGGGAAGAAGGTGGTGGGTGGGAGGGAAAGGAAGGGTCGACGTCGAGGAACAGCTCTCGCGAGACCGAGGGGGCAACGTCATTCCTCTGTTTATTGCTGCCCTGTATTTTGTTGCTAGCGGATCACAGTAATGAGAACAGAGAGTGATTTAATCATCAAGGTCATGCAAGAAAATCGTAAAAGAAACAGCAAAACCAGATCGAAACGCGTCGCAGGAGCCCTCGCCTTTGCCTCCCTCCGCCTCTCTACCAACCACCTTCCATTCCCCCTCCTCCTCCTTCAGAACACATCCGCGAACTCCCCTCCGAAAATCCAGACCTTCGACTCCTCCACGATCCTCCCCAGGGCGTCCGTCTTGCTCCTCTCCTCCGCGTCGTCTTGACCCCCTTCCTCCTCCGATCGGACTCCGAACGCTGCTTCGACGGCTCGGATGGCTCGAATGGTGAAATCAACGATGATTGGGGAGGAGACGACGAGGCCTTTGGCTGCCGAGGCGTGGGAGAGGAGGTTGGCTGAGGGAGTTGACGAGGAGGGAGGGGAGGGAGGAGGGAGATGTCGAATTTGAGGATGTTGGTCAACGAAGGAGGACCGAGAGAACTTTCCGTCGAGGGAGAGGCGAGAGACAGAGTGTCGAGAGGAGAGGTCGTCGAGTTTGGCGGTCCAACTGAACGAGCTGTTCCGACTGCGTCCTTCTCCTGCGGATTCCTCAAGTGATCCTCTCCTTCGAGGAGTTCCTCCTCCTTCGACGAAGAGAAAACCCTCGTGCTTCGTGTCCCGAGAAAAGTTTGAGGAGAGTCTCCTCGTACCTCCCAACGACGTTCGAGTGGCGGTTGAGTTCGAAAGACTTCGACTTCCTCCTCCTCTTCCTCTTCCACCTTCTCCTCCTGTCTCGGCGAGCTCCAACTGTTGAAAGACCTTGGTCCCGATCCAGGATTGAAGAAGGAGGGTGAGTGGGGAGGAGAAGCTAACGAGCAACTGGAAGAAAGACCACATCGACGCGTCGAGGATGGAAGGGGAGGTTCGACTCTGAAATCCTGGAGATCCTCGAGGAGTAGATGATCCAGCGAAGGAGTGAGATGTGTCACTGAATTCCGAAAGGGGTCGACCTTCAGAGCGTCCTTGGGGAGTAGGGGATCCGGCTCTCGTAGGAGAGGTTTCGTGTTCGAACGAGGAGGCCGATGGACGACGACCACCGAGGAGGAAACGCCCATCTCCCGAGTCCAAGAGCGCCTTGACAAAGTCGGAAAGGGCGTTAAAGATCCCGACGTGTCTACTGAGATCGTCCGAAGCTTTGACGACGATGACCTTGACGATTTCGAGAGCGAGAACGACGGTGGCTGCTGAGGATCGTTGATCTGACACGTCGAAGGATCTTCCAAACGACGACTCGCCCGACTGCTGGCGGCCTCGAGGTTCCGGCGAGGAGGGAGCTTTCAACGAGAGGATGTTGCGAGCTGTAGAGGGGGCTGGAGAGGATGATCTTCCTCGGGGACGAGACCGTTCGTTTGATCCTTTGAGCGAGGGGGAGGTGCAGGATCCGAGAGCGTAGTTGAGGAGTCGGAGGTAGGCTCTAGAGTGGGACCCTTGGATCTCCTGCCGAGCTCGAGGATGTTCTGCGTCGATCTCCGACGTCGTTTTGAGAGCGAGAGCGACGGGGAGGACGACGCCGGCAAGGAAGGATGGAGTCGAGGGTTCCTTCTCGAGGTGCGAAAGGACGTCCGAGGAGGAGAAAACGACCGAGCGTGCGATGAGGTTGACCGTTGCGGTTCGAATGGGGAGGGAGAAGATTGATCCTTCGGCTGCGGCCATCGAGCAGGTTTGGAGGGAGGGGAGGATGAAGTCGAGGACGACTGTTTTGGCGAAGGAGGGTTCCGAGTGAAGGTGGGGGTGTCGAAGGAGGCTTCCGATCGCGTCCAGGACTCCCGAGAGGTCGACGAGGTCGGCGTAGCCTCGTACGAGCGGTGCTAGATCTCGAAGGTAGGCCAATGTTTCCCTGAGGGAGGGCGCATCGCCATCGAGGAGACTCGTCCTGGTGAACTCCCTCAGGAAAGCAGCCGCGGGTTCTGATAGAGAAAGAACAGGATGCATATCAGCCTCGAAAATAGAGTGTTAGTTCGAAAAGTAGAGAGTAACATAGACTCACCAGCAGCAGCACCGCCCGATTCTCTCAGCAACCCCGGGACCATCTCAAAATTCCTCCTCATCCCTGCTCCCGACAACCGACCTCCTCCAGCAGCGAAGGCTTGAACGAGGAGGAGATAGTCCCTTCTCATCGAGAGCCAATCAACCTCCTTCGACTGTCCGGGAAGTAGCGAGTAGTCGAGCTCATTCCAACTGACCATGGCTGCCTTCGACGACGCGGTTTCCGGTCCTTTTGCTGCGTTCTTGACGAAGACCTGCCCGAGTGCTTCGACACCTTCACGAAAGATATCTCCTGCTTGTCCTCCCGTTCCAACGAAGTCGACGGCGAGGTTTTGTAGGACTCGGAGGAAGGATTCGGCTCGAGAAGACGACGGCTCGTGAGCGATGACCGTGAGAAAAACTGAGGCGAACAAGAGAGATCGTATTCAGTGAAGGAGTTCAAGGTATAGAAGAGGACAGTAGACCCACGCTTGACGACGTCTCCCAAAGGGAAGGTCTTCTCTTCCCACTTGCTCGCAACGATCGACTTGATCTCCTCCTCCTTCCCTCTTCCGTTTCGCAGATCGGACAGGATGATCTCTGGAGCGTCGTTCACGAGGGAGATCTGCGTGATGCAAAGTCAGATCGACGTCCGAGAGAGGGAAAACGACAATCTACTCACCAGGGCTTCTCTCTCGTTGTCGTTGTTGAGACCCCGGATGCCGACCGACCGTCCTGCCGTCTCGGATTCCTCTTGACTGAGAGAAGAGAGGAGGCCGAAGAGGTTTCGAGAGATCCATCGTCGGTGAGCGTCATCCGTGACCTCCTTATGCAGAAGGACGGCTGAGATGGAAGCCTGCAAAGAAACGATTCAGAGAGCTGGTCGAAGGAGGTCGAGATTGGGTAGACTCACGATGGATTGGAAGACCATGGATTCGACGTGAACGTTGAAGAGCCTTCGGAAAGTGTACTCGATGGCTTCCCGAATAGCGGGGATCGATTCGGCTTGGGAGTAGGCGAGGAAGATGGGAGGAAGGATGAGAGCGAAGGCTGAAGCCGAGTTGAAGAGACGACGGAATCTGAGAAGGGGCGAAGGTTAGTTCGAATTCTGGGGTTGACTGGAAGCCGAGAGCATACCTTGTCGACGCAGTTGTGTAGACTGGAAAAACGAAAAGCGAGGTCAGCGAGGGTCTCTGGTGAAGAAATGAGGGCGACGCGTCGAACTCACTCTGAAGGGCATGTCCGACGATGAGAGGATCGTCCCAGTGAGCTGAGAGGATTCTATGGAAAGAAACGAAATTAAACAGATCAGTTGAGGCTTATAGACGAGTGGAGAAACAGTAACGCAGGACTCACTCGTTCACTCCCTCCAGCGAATGCGCAAGCTCGACTCGATCTCCAGAATTCCGATTGAGAGAGAGGATGACCTGATGTACGACAAGCAGCCAACTTCTCGAGAGGAGTCTGGATGCTGCTTTGAGGTCTCGAGCTGTCGAGTTGGGGGGAGACGTGTCTCCGTCCGTTGACGCCTGCTGTTCTGGGACGTAGGTTCGGGAGGACCGACTGTTCCCTCGAAGGACTCGAGGAAGGAAGAACGACGAAACCGTTTTCTTGATGGCGTAGGCTAGATATGTGAAGAGATTGGAAGCGGTCAGTTCGAGAGAGAGCCGAGAGAGGGAAATAACGAAGCCAACTCACCTTCCTTCCGATCTCGTCGAAGGATCGAGAGAAGTAGCATGTTCTGAGAGGTCCGGATGGCTACCATCTCGTGGAGACCTGAGGACGATCCTGGTTCATCGACGGGTGCGAGTTGTCGGGGGAACATGGGAAGACGAGGAGCAGTTTCGTCGACTGTGAGGAAGGAAGGGAGACACGCGTCAGTGCGAAGTCTGCTCTCCCTTCTTCAAGGTCCAATCGAGTATTCACACCAGAAGGCTCCAGTCGGAAGACAGAGTAAATCCGCCTTGTTCCTTCGAAGCTCCCTGATCGATAGCTCGGTGACCTGAGGACTGAGGTCGGCCATCAAGGGAAGAACCAAGCTGTACGTTTCGAGCGACTTCGCATCTCCGACCTTGGCGAGGCCCTTGAGCAAACCTGCTAGGTGGTTGAAGACGAAGTGGGAGAAAGATGGAGGGAGGTCGTGTTGGGCCGAGAGGAGGTTCCGAAGGCTAGAGAGGATTTGAGGAACGTCGACTCCCTCGACGCCGAGTTGAATGACGAGAGGTCGAGCGATGAGCGACGGGTCTTCCCGACCGATGGTGAGAAGAGTTTCTCGACTGGTGGCTGCGAGAGATCCGTCTGGATTGTGAATGAGATTTGAGAGTTGTCGGCCGAGAGCAGCGACAAAGAGGGAGGAGAAGACGGGAGGTTGGGAGACCGCGTCTTGGGTTGCTGATAGACGACGAGCGAGGGATCCTCTGGATCGATCCAGGAGAACGGACTTGGCTGGCGATGGAGAAGCGACGACTGAGCTAGATTCGAGGAGATCGCTTGAAAGCAGAGAGACGGGAGTTCGTTCCCCTGAAAGAAGGAACGAGTGAGAGATCGAGTCAGTGGCAGTTCGGGAGGGAGTCCACAGAAAGATAAACTGACAGTCTGATCTCGAGTTCTCCTCCTTCTGATCCGTGTCCCATCCGAGGGTCATGAGTTGAGACCTGACCGAAAAGGGCAGACTGCAGATCGAACGGAGGGAGATCAGCGTCGAACGAACCACGAGAAGTGCTGTCGAACTCACCTTCCACCGAACCGAAGATAAGTAGCGTCTTGAACCGGGACAGGTAGATACTTGGCGAGTCCCACGTCTGTTGGAGTAAAGGCGGTAGCTTCCTTGGTGCTCTTGAACGGTCGACGGCGTTGGCGATCTTGAATGAACGGCTGGGAGAGGACTCGAGATCGCCAGCTGAAGAGGGTTGAGAGCCGAGAGAGCATCGCCAGTTGATCTTTGTAGTCAAGACTGGAAGAAGGAAAGAAAGAACGATGATGGTCATTCAAGGGATCGTTTGTCGGCGCGTCGGTCGAACCAGCTCACCTCTCCCTTTCCGACGCGATCACGGCGGAGAGCGACGATGGAGTCTTCTCAGCGGCGAGCGAAAGCAGGAACGCAGCCTGTTAGAGGCCCAAGGAAAGTTGAGTCAGCACGAAGTCCAGCTCGTGAGACTGTAGAGCGGAGGACGAAGGGAAGACTCACCGGACCCAACGAACTCCAATCCCCATCGAGATGATGCTGATAGATCACTGGACCGAGGGAAGAAAGATCCTGCATCGACAAGAGGGAGTAGACAGCAACCAGAAGGAGCATCACCGGCTGCGAAACCTCCTCTCGATTCGTGAGTTCCAGGACCATAGAGTTCGACGTTGCGGATCGTTTCGGTTGAGGTCGAGCAGGCGCTGGTTTTGCTGACGTCGGAGGGATGAGATCTAGGAGAGTTGAAGTTTCCTGAAAATTTGAAAAGTCCGAGACGAAGAAGAAGAGTCAGCGACAAGAGGCGCGATCGAGAGCAGCGAGATCCGAACTCACCCTCCTCGCCGACTTCCCCTGAACAGAAACTCCCTCCGCAACGGGCTCGAACACACTCCTCACTCGATGCATCGACACCTCTAGCTCCCCCTGCACGAACTCATCCACCTCGAGTAACTCTGTCGACACCGGAGGAGCTGGCTCCAAGAAAGGGTTGTTGTTGGCCGAGGGGGAGAAAGGCAAAGGAGCTGGACGAGCGATGGCTCCGACGTGAGCTTCGATTCCCCAAGCGACGACTCGAGGGATCCAGGGTGCTCGGCGGAGGGATTGGGTGAGGGATCGAATTTCGAAGAGGAGGGTGGCGAGGAGGGATCGATGGGAGAAGGGGAGGAGAGAGGTTCGTTCTCTTGCTTCGATAAGGACGGCGATTCGAGCTTCGAGGGATTCGAAGAACCGAGAACGGGCGACGGCTCCGTCTTCTCCCTATGGAGAAGCAAACAGAAAACGACAAGATGCATCAGCTCGGACTGGTAAAGAGTGAGGCGACGCGTCGAGCGAAGAATTCCAACTCACCAACCCCTCTTCCTCCTGCCCTAGCCTCCTCACCGCAGTCGTCAAATCCACCAACACCACCATTTGACCCAGCTTCATCTTTCCCCAGCTCAACTTTCCTCCACCTCCAGATTTCCCACCAGCCACAGCCATCGCGATCATCTCCGAATCTCGAAGCCAGAACCTCGTCGCTCCCAGCGTCTCGACGAGCATCGTGAGGATCGATTGGCTGTGAAGGACGGTGTCAGATTTGTCTGACGAAGCGCATCCGAAGAGAGGTCGATAGAAGATTTGAGGATGGTTGGTTTGAAGATCGAGGAGGAGAGGGAGGAGCGAGGAGTGGGAGGAGGGTGGTTGGAGGAGGAGTCGCTGGAGGGAGACGGAAGAGAAAGAGTTTTAGCTGACAAGGTCGAAGATCAAATCCAAATAGGCAGGAACTAACTTCGAACAAAGCTGGCACAAGATCTTTCACGCTTGCCTTCGAAACATCGCCTCGACCGAGAACGAGACGAAGAACGGAGTCGACGAGCGGAAGAGGCTGAGACGCGACCTGTTCAACGAATTCGATCAGCTTCTCGTCGTAGAAACAGAACTTTGAAAGCCGAACACCTTCTGAACCCACCATCTCCTTCATCGCCGTACTCAGCGCAAAATTCCACCTCCCACCATCCTTTTCCTCAGCCCACAGCTCTTCCAACAACGCCCAAGCTCCATCCCCAGCAACCTCCTCGTCCAAATCCGCATCTCCTCCTCCATTACCGCCTCTCCTTCCTCCCAAACTCAGCGCAACCAGAAGTCCCATCGTCTTCGCCGCTAGGTCTTCATCTCCTCCTTCAGACGACAACGACGACGACGACGCAGAAGCGAGAATGTCTATCTGGGGAAGGACGCGATTCCTGATGAGGTCGAGAACGAAAAGTCGATCGGTTTCCAGCTCGGCATTTGATTCGGTTGTCGAGGAGGGGAGTTGAAGGAAGTAGGCTTGAGTGTTTTGGAGGAAGAGGAGAAGAGCGTGGCGATGGATGAGCGTCGTGAGGGTTCCGAGGTCGGAGGGGAAGAGTTCTGGCCAGAAGGTCTGAGATTGGGACGCGGATACGAGATCAGAACGGAGTCTGATCGACTGCAGAGGAAACCGACGCGACGGAACTGAGCACTCACCTCAACACTCCCTCTCCAAACACTCCTCGTCTCCGCCCTCCCCTCTCCAACTCTCAACGCAATCACCACCCCCTCCCAAGCCACAGCTTCGCTGACCCTCCTGCCATCCCAAGCCCCGCTAATCTCTCGCACAGCTCCATAGACCTCCGTAATCTCGTCCCTCTCCAGCTTCACGACCTCCCCTCTCCTCAGCCTCCCAACCAACCTCGCCAGCATCTCCTTTTCCCCAACCTGATTCTGGTTCAAGAATGCTCTCGCTGCTCCCCCGGTGTTGGAACGTTTCGGAGGATTGACTGCAGGCGAGGGGGAAGCGATGGTTCGAGTGAGTCGGAGGAGGGAGAGGAGGAGGGATTGGAGTGCGAGGGGGGAGGTGGGAGGGACAGAGAGAGGGTGGGTTGGGATCGGAGCCTTTGGAGAGGTTGGCGAGAGGAGGGAGATTAGGAGGGGGAGCGTTCGGGACTGGACGAAAAGTAAGGGAAACGGAAAAGTCAGTTCGACGCGTCTCTCGATGAGAAGTCGAACTCACCCTCAGCCCATCATCCCCGGTTTCCAAAACTTTCAAGCACCACCGCCACCTCTCCCCTTCTTCCTCCTTCGTCCCACTCCTCCAGTACTTCACCACGAGCGTGAACACCTCCAACGACATCCCTCTTCCTCCGTCTCCTACGCCGTCGCCTGTTTCGGTCGAAGAGAACGCTCGACCGAGCTCAACGAGCACCTCAGCAGCACAGGGAAGAGGCTGAGCCCAGGGCTGCGGGGCATAAGGAACGTAGACGTGGAGGACCTGGAGGAGTGCTGAGAGAGGCGGAGGAACGAGGGAGGGTGTCGGGAGGAGAAGAGTCGAAGTCCGAGAGGAGGTGGTGGAGTGAGGAGTTGTTGCGGTCGAGAAGGAGACGGAGCCAGAGCGAGAGGAGTGAGTCGGATAGGGGATGGAAGGGGTTGAGCTTGAAGGGACGCCCAGTAGGGAAGCGAGAGAGGGAGAAGAGAGAGTTGAGAGGAGGCGATTCCGACGTTCTTGTTTGAGAGCGTTGGACATCTCGAGTTGGAAGCGGAGGTACTGTGGGTGAGGAGGGATCCTGGTTGTTCTCGTCGAGGCGGATCTTGTCTTCTTCTCGTCGTCGAAAGTCGACGCGTCCTTCACGTCGTCTCCTCCTTCGAGAGACGGGTCCCCAACCGACATCGTCGTCGTCTTCCCTCTCTCCCTCTCGTGCTTCCCAGCAGCGAGGGACTGCATCGCCTGATCTGCTACTCCCCTGAACCCACCTCCAAACCTGGTTAGGAAGAATCCTCCTGCCCCGTCTCGCTCATCTCCTCCTCCGGCGTGATGCTGAGATCCAGCTCGATCTCGAACTCCTCGTTCTGGTGGGTACGACTCCTCCTTCTGCCTCCGTAGATTCTCGAACGTCACTCCCGGAGACGGCGAGGGCGTGTTGGAAGCTGAGCTTGAAGTTGAAGGACCGACGACGATGTCTCGAACGGACTTCCAGTGCGCTTGGGAGGGCGATGGCGCTTGAGGGAATGTACGACTGGGCGGTGGGAGGTAGACAGTGTTGGTGTTGAGTGGAGGGAGAGTGAGTCTTGGTTTCGAGGGCTGGAGAGGTCGGGACTTGACGAGGAGGGAAGGGGAGAGGTGAGGCGGCGGCAAAGGGAAGGATGAGCGGGGTGAGGCTGGAGAAGAAAAGGTTTCCGAAGTTGGAGAGTCGAAGAGAGGGGGTGGTGGTGAAGTGGACGAAGAGGGAGGGAACGCTCGAGATGGTTCGGGGACGGACGTCGATGGTTCCTCTGCCACTTCCTCAACTTTGGCAAGTTCCGGTTCCTCCTGGTGCTGATGATCGACGGATCCACTTCCAAACTCTCCATCGAGCTGACGAGCCAATTCTTCCGTCGCCGACCTAGGAGCGTGGCTTCCTCCCGCTCCTCCTCCTCCTGCCCTCGACGCTCTCCGACTCGAGAGGATGGAAGTCCCCGAAGCCTGCCTCTTATTGACGGCTGATCTCCGATGAAGACGGATGGACTCCTCTCCTGCCGTACCTACTAAGTCTTCCGACGCTCTCGAGTCTGACGAAGCGTTGAAGGAGGAGGAGCGGTTGGAGGAGGAGGACGGAACGGCGAGGTTGCTGAAGGGAACGTTGGAAGGAGGAGGAGGAGGTTGACCGAGAGTCTGATTCTTCACGAGCGACTTGGCTGCTGCCCATCCTCGACGCTTGTCTTTCTTGATATTTGGTTCCGAGGACGAGGAGGGAGCGTCCATCGTTCAACGAGAAAAGGAGAGGCGGGAGGAGGGAAGTCGGAGGTCGAGATTGAACTGCTGGCAACAGGAGCAAGATCAGCTTTGATTGAGGCCTGTTGACTGTGGACATACACATACGTACAAGCTTCCTCTCGCCGGAAAGAAAGACTCCGTGCTTGTAAATCTTGAGCGCTGGGAGTTCGAAGGAGGGAAGGGGAAGGGAGATGAGCTTGAGCTTTGATGAGGGTCGACAAGAGGACGTTGTCGCTGATCTTGTCGGTGATTTGAAAAGGAAGGGATTTCGGATCCGATGAGCTGATAGATCGGATATAAGTTTGACTCCGAGCTGAAAACGAAGATTTGTTGGGTGACTGTCTGTTGAAGGCAAAGAAGAAGAAGGGAGACAGGGACGAGCTCACTTCGCCTGCGGGAGCTCGACCTCTCCTTCCCTTCCTTCCTTCCCAACAGCCATCTCCCCTTCTTTCCTTTGCTTCTCACTCTCCTCTCGGATGTATTCCTCCTTCCAGCGTTTAAGCAGCGTTTCCTCGTTGGCTGTGACCGTCCTTTTCTCGCTCCTGTTCGCGGTCTCCCTCTCGTCGTTCGTTCTCATCCCTTCCTCCATGAAGAACGGATCGGTGGACGTGCATCCTCTGAACGTGTGAGTCTTCCTCTCGGTTCATATCGGTGGAAAAGCTCGGAAGCTAATGCGGATCTGTTTGGTTGGATCTAGGGTGATGGGTCGATCGAGGCAGTTTGCGGAGGAGCAGGAGTACGCTTTCGCGACGTTCGACGTCAAGGCAGGTGAGCAGATCTTCATTTCACTTCAGCTATCTCTCGTGGACGACAAGAGGAGCTCTGGAGACGCGTGAATGTCAAGTGGCAGCTGCGAAGGACGCGTGGGCAAGGTGGGAGGGAAGATTAACGAGCCAGCGAGGAAGGGAGGAAGTGCGAGCTCATGAAATGCTCCTTCCTTCCCTCCCTTCCTTCCTCCACGTCGCCCGCCGCTCTCCCTTCCTTGCCGCTCTGGACTCTGCTCCCGACTTCGAAACTGCACCCAACCATCTTCTCCATCTGTCTCGTCACCTCGATGCTTGCTCGGACCATCAACTGACTCCTCCTCTCCGTCGACCATCTCCTACCTTAGATCTCACCCCTCTCTTCAACTGGAACACCAAACAACTCTTCCTCCAACTCACAGCAGAGTACCAGACCGCTTCAACCGTACGTCCGGTTTATCTACTCCCGCCTCTCCTCTCACCTTTGAGGCAACCCTCGTCGTCGCTCGCACGACCTCGAACTGACCTTCTCCTCCTCTTCTCGTCCTCGAAGCAGACCCCCAACTCCCTAGTTCTCTGGGACAAACTCATTCTCTCCCCTAAACAAGCCAAACTTGATGTCCAGAACGCGAGGAACAAGTACGCTTTTAGAGAGCCATCGAGGTCGTTCAGGTTCGTCGTCTCTCTCTCTCCTCTGACACCCCTCTCTCTCTCTCATCGCTGCTCACGCGTTCCGCCATCGCTTTTCTGGTTCTGCAGCGGCGTAACCAACGTAACTTACGTGCTCTCGTATCATCTGATGCCCTACGTCGGGTTCCTGGCTTCTGGGGAGGTGGCCAGGGGTTCGGAGGTCCTGGAGAGGATGCCCAAAGTGAAGCAGAGGATTTAGAGTGGGAGATGGGGTTGGAGGTGAGATGTAGAAGGATGGGTGACGATTGGGGTTGGAGGATTCGATGGACTTGTTTCGATCGAGAGTGAGGGTGAGGGGAGGGAAAGAAAAGGGAAGAGAGGGGGGAGAGCTTCGACGCGTCTGAGATTCATCGGAAAGTTGGCTTCTGACACACCCGGTGGTCTCCCAGTTCTGGTCTGAATCATCACTCGGTGCTCGAGAATGAGACTCTGGCTGTCCGAGAAAGCGTCCGAGACACTTCGTCGCCGAGTTCGAGCAAAAACGAAAAGAAGAAAGACGGTTCTTTATCATGCTAGGTAGGGTAGTGAAGTGGGATGAAAGTAGAAAGTATGGTCGATCATGCAAAAGAGTACGAGAAGGTCAAAACGAGACGAGTAAAGGAACGCCCAAAAGAAAGACCAACAAAAAGAACAAGAAACAAACTCGAGGAACGACGCGATCCAATCCTCCGAACCGTCACTATCTCCCCGCAGCACTCCCGCTCCCGCTCCTGCTTCCGGCTCCAGACGCAGGTCGACTTCTCGCGACCATGACGGGGACTCCTCCTTGGAACTCGAACCGAGTCGTTGGAGCTTCGGCTGCTCGAGCTCGACGGGAAGCTTCCTTCTTCTCTTGAGCCTGGATGAGTTGGGCGGGACGGGAGGAAAGAGGGTTGAACGGGAAGATTGGAATAAGCGAGGAAGGGAGAAGAGAAAAGGACGAGTCAGTGAGGTGTGAGGTTGAAGTTCGAAAACGATAAACAAGCCATGGCCAGCGTCCAATCTCGAGAGTCGAAGAAAGAAAGGGACATCAAACTCACCTGAATGATCGGCATCATGAGGTTCCTATGGTACTCGCTCATCCTTGCGAACGCGGGTGGAAGAGGAGGAGGAGTAGGCGGCTTCGGAGGAGGGTACTTTGCTGATCGAACCGACGACTTGAGATGATCCTCGTATGTGACGTTCGAAGCCGCCGAGTTGGCGAACTGAGCGGAAGGACCTGCTGCTCCGGAGGAGTTGGACGAAGGAGTCGAGTGATGTGGTGGGGCGAAAGGGATGTGTCGAGGAGTAGGAGCAACGATTGGAGGGCTGGATCGAGCTGGTCCGACGGGAGGAGGAGTTGGAGCGGGTGGTCGGTATTGGTGAGGAAGAGAAGGAGAGGGTCCTGCTCGAGGTTGGGTGGGAGGGATGAACCTTGAAGAGGTAGAGGGTGGGTTGGGAGTTGAGTGGGGAGGTTCTTCTCGAGGAGAGTGAACGTTTCCTACGTGAGGTTCGTCCGATTGTCTCGACGCGTTCGACACGACTCCCGCACCTCCTCTTCCTCCTCGTCCACCCCGTCCTCCTCGACCTGGATCCCTAGGAACGTGAAGACCGTTTGAAAATGGCGATTCCGAGGCCTGTTGACGTTCCCTCCTCGTCGAAGGCGGATGCTCGGCTCCTCCACCTCGTCCTCTCGCGCCTCCTCTTCCTCTAGCGCCACCTCTCCCACCTCTCTGACCCGTCGCACTCGCTGCCCTCTCCATCGGCTTCTGCTGCTGCTCAACTACCGGCTCTCCCCATCCCAACCCCGAATCCACCTTCGCCTCGACCTCTCCACGGATATCCCATCCCGATCGTGATCCTCCCTCCTCAGCGGGGACGTCCCAACCAGAGACCTTCGGCATCGACGACGACGACGCAGACTCATCCTCTCCTCCTCGGACGGAAGAGAGGGGTTCTCCTCTTTTCCTTCCCTGCCCGTTCCGGCTCCCGGTCGTCGAAGATCGTCCTCCTCGTTCCGATTCAAGGACTCCCTCTGAGATGAGAGGAGAAGGAGGAGTTTCGGGGATGGAGGACTCGACCATGTTGGACCAATCGAGAACGACGTCGTACTTGGGAGGGAGGTTGCTGTTCGTTTCGAAGAGGGGAGAGTTGAAGACGGTCGTGGGAGCGGGGGGAGGTGGTGGAGGAGGAGCGGGACCGGAGAACTTGTTGTTGGGAAGGTAGGCTTGAGGGCGCGGCTGCTGGTCGACGGAGGGTGGTTGTCGCTGGTGCTGGTGTAGCTGCTGTTGTTGCTGAGGAGCAGGAGTCGGGACCTTGTTCGTTCGTCCGTTCGTCGGGGGCGTCGTTCGAGGGAACGCTCCTGGGACTGGAGGAATCGACGTTCGTCCGTTCGATGCTGCTCCTGCTGCTGCTGCTGCTTGAGGCTGCTCGGTTCTGTATTTCTTCTCTCTCGGTTCCCTCGTCTTCTTCCCAGCTGGAACGCTGGTCAGAACCGGTGCGACTGGAACGCTCTGAGACGAAGGAGGTCTCGGCTCGTCGTTCGTCTTCTCCTGAGCCGATGCTGCTGCACGATCGAAGCCGACGTTGAACGCTCCCTGGGAAGCGAAGACGTCGGAAGAGAAAAACTGATCGACCTGAGGAGTGTCGAAGCCTGAGCGAGGAGGAGGAGTGCTGGACGAAGCGTTGACTCCTGACTTGGTTTTCGACGCGTCGAACTGAACCGACGAAAGAGTTGAGGCGACCTTGGGACCTTGAGCCTTGGCGGCTTCTCGTAGAGCTTTTCTCTCCTCTCGAGTGAGAGTCTTGGGTGGAGCTGCTGCTGCTGGTGGCGGTGCCTCCTTCTTGACTTCGGCGGCTGGCGGAGGCGGAGGAGCGACGGGGGTCGGCGAAGGTGCTGATGCTGGCGCTGCCGCTCGAGGAGTTTCCTTCTTGACGACGGGAGGAGAGGGAGTAGGAGCTGCTGCTCGAGGTTCTGGAGGAGCGGGAGGTGGTGGTGGAGGGGCCGCAGGAATGGGAGCAGGAGGAACCACCGTCTTGGGAGGAGGCTTCGGTTGGTCACGAGTTTCTCGTCGCTGCTGTCGTTGCTGCTGTTGAGTGGGAGGATGAGGCGGAGGAGGTGGTGGTGTTGGAAATGGTGAAGGCGCAGGAGCTGATCGAGCTGTCGAAGGTTGAGGAACCGAACGAGACGACGATGGCTGAGGAGACGCTCGAGTGGCGACTGGAGGGGAGGGAGCAGGCGAAGGGATTCTCTCCTCTCTTCCCTTTCCTTTCCCAACGTAGGTGGGAGTAGGCTCTTCCTCGTCCTTCTTGAGTTCCTCCTTCCTGTGGCCCGAAGGAGTGTAGGGCGAAGCGAACTTGTTGAGCGACGGTGGAGCGTGTCGCTGAGGAGGTTGATGGGTCGAAGTCGAGGGAGTGTTGCTTCGAGAGGGAGGTGGTGGTTGATCCTTCATCGAGAGCTTGAGGACTCTGTGAGAAGTGGAGAAGGAAAAGGAAAGGGGAGAGGCAAGGTCAGCGACGCGTCTTTCTCGACGACCGACGACGACGAAGGAAAGAAGAGAGATCGACGTACCGAGCGAGTTCGTCCTCCTCCATCGACATCTGGATCGCACTGCGAAAGGAGAGAAGAAACAAGCAGGGTGGAAGTAAGCGTCGTGTCAATTCGAGAACCCGTCGACGATGGAACGAAGCCGAAGACTCACTGAGCGATCTGCTCCTCCTCCGTCATAGCAGCCAACTTGATCGGCATCGCTCCTCCCTCCTCCTTCTTCGTCTCCCAAGCATCATTTCCCGTCTTCTCCTCCATCATCGAGCTCCTCGACGGCTGCATCTTCGGTCTCTCCTTCTTCTCCCACTTCGTCCCCTCCTCTCCCTTCTTCGGCAGTTCCACCCCCCTCTCCACAGGCGGAGCCATCTCCTTATGACTATACCCATCGCTGACCTCGTCGAGCTCATCCGCTTCCGGGATCCTCCCTCTCTGAGTTCCCCACAGCTTGAACTCCTTCTCCAAACACTTCTTGCTGCCCTTGTGCTTCTCCATCGCGATGGAAACGTCGTCTCCCCACTTGGATCGGATCCCAGTCTCGCAGAAGGGACATTCGACGGGCTCGGTGAACTTGGGTGGAGGAGGAGGTGGTGGAGTTTTGGGTCGAGGGGGAGGTTTCTCGGTTTTGGGAGGTTTAGGTTGAGGAGGAGGAGCTCGAGCTGCTGAGGGACGACCTTTGGGTGCTGAGGTGGTTGAGGTGGGAGGTTTGGGTGCCGCTGGGGTGGCGATAGAAGGTTTGAGAGTAGGGTGAAAGGTGAAGGTGGGAGCTGTGGGCATGGCGCCGGGCATGGGTTGGGATGGGGAGGAAGAGCGATCGGGAGCTGGAGCGGGAGGAGGTGTTGGTGCTGGCGGTGGAGGAGTAGGAGTAGGTGTTGGAGGTTTGGCTTTTGCTGGCTGAGGCTTGGATGTAGGAGGAGTAGGAACAGGTGCTTTGGGTTGAGGAGGAGGAGGAGCAGGTGTTGGTTTGCGAGCCGTCTCTGTCGATTCGGTTCCGGACCTCGACGACTGAGACAAGTCCTTCTCGTTCGACGAGGATCCAGAGGGAGACGTTCCTGAGCCTGATCCTGACTCGTCGGCTTTGGAAGGGGATATGGGAGCAGGAGTAGGCTGTGGTTGGAACGATGGCGAAGAGAAGAGTGAGCTTCGACGCAGAAGAGGTGTTGAGACGGGTCGAAGCTCAAAGACGACGAGACGACTCACCTTTGGTCGCATCTTGTAGGCCTGCTTCGGCTTTTGGAACGTGAAAGGACAGGTGACGACTTTCGTAGCGGTGACGGGTTCGAGCTTAGTCGAGGACTGGGTGGAAAAAAGGCGGAAGGAAGGAAACGATCAGCTCTCATCGCGTCTCGTCTCTCCGCTCCCTCCCGCATCCCTCCCAACTCTCTCCCACACTCTCCCCCAAAACTCACCGAAACGATGTCAAACGTAATCCACAAATCTCCCTTCTCATTCCCACTCCCACTCTTCCCAGCCGGCAATCCCTCGTTCTTGATCCTGATAGTCTTCAGTCCCTTCTTCCCGATCGCATTCGGAGGAATGGTGACCTTGATTCCTCTTCCGTCAAGGTGAACGAGTAGGATTCGAGTGAAGCCTGAAGCGACGTCCGAGTAGGTACATTGGACCTGTGAGAGAAGAAAGAGAGGAAGATGGATGGATTAGGGAGGGAGAAGGAGGAAGGAGGGGAAGAGAGGCGGACGACGAACCGAAGTGATGAGATCCTTGGGAGCGATGAGATCGAAGATAGCATGAGGGGTCATTTTCATGACGAAGATGATGTCTCCGTTGAGCATGTTGGGCTGATGGGGGTTTGAACAAAGCGAGAGGGGAGTCAGTTTCGTGTTGTTGGTGTTCGACGCGTCGAAATCTCGTTCGTCGTCTCGAGACTCAACCTCGCGGGCTCTCCTTCAAACCGAGCCCAACGGTGAAGAGAGCACGAGGCAAAGGACAACTTCGACCCAAGGAAGAAGAAAAGATAACCGAACTCACAGCTCGATGTCCAGATCCCTTCCCCGTAATCTTCTCTCCGTCCGTCATCCCAGGAGTCACGTTGACGTTGAAGGTCTTCGCCTCCTTGTTGAGTCCCGTTCCTTGAATACATCCAGGACACCTGCGAAACGGACGACGGGCAAAGAGGTCAGTTTTGGCTTTCCAACGAGAGGAAACGACGAATGGGCGAGCGAAACAAACCAAAAAGCCTCCTCTCGATCCTGCTGAGTGATGATCTCCTTAGCTCCTTTACATCGACCACACGTCTTACGCTTCTTGGTAGATCCCTGGTTCGTTCGATCGACAGAAAGGACGGAAAGTGTCAGCGTGGGGTTTTGTTCGGTCGACACGAACGGAACTCGAATGAGAGGAAGAGCTGGCTCACCTTCCCTTCGCACTCGTAGCAAGGCTTCGGTTGAGGTTCCCTCGGTGTTTTGGCTTTCCCATTCCTGCGTTTTGAGAGACGCGATATTGGTCAGCTTCGTTCTCGAAAGAACGACGACGTAGGAAAGGAAAGAAAGAAGAGGAAACTCACCCTCCGCACTCCTGACAAACACAGTCCCTCTCGACCTTCTTCTCCTCCTTCTTCCCGAACCAAAGATCCTCCAGCGTGACATGATGAGTGACGATGAGCGTTCGAGCTTGAGGGGGTGGTGGTGGAGGCGGTGGAGGAGGAGGAGCTTTAGGTTTGGGAGGTTGACGCGACGAGGAACCGTGAGAGTGCGAGTGGGAGTAGGGGTTGTAGGCTGGTAAGACCGGCGGATTTGAGTGAATCGGAGGTCAGAAACGAAGAGAACGAGCGTCTGGAGTGCTCGATCTCTACAAGAAAAGCGAATCGAACGCGATGAACTCACAACTTCCACCTCCTCCTCCTCTCCCCTGCCTCCTCCTCTGCTCCTCCAAAATCCGCCTCAGGTACTCCGCCTCCGTCTCGTAATCTCCCTCAGAATCATCCTCGTCGTAGTACTCGTCGTCGTCGTCTTCGTAGTAACCTCCTCTGCCGCCAAAGGGGTTCCCACCTCTCCCTCCTCCTCCTCCGCCGAAAAAGGCCTGGCCGAACATGAAGTTGAAGAAGTCTTGGGCGGACATTCCTCCGGGGAAGCCTAACTTACGAATCAAAGAGCGAGGGAAAAGGGTCAGAGCAGAGAACAAGGGAAAGGGAGAAGACGAGACGAGACGAGACGAGACGAGACGAGACGAGGATGCGACGAACCAGCTCCACCACCTCCTCTTCCTCCTCCGCCGACACCACCAGTCTTCTCCTTGAAGTTGATACCGTGACGATCGTAGGCTGCTCGAGTGTTGGAGTCCGAGAGAGTTTGGTAGCTGCGAATTTTGTTTCGACGAACGGAAACAAGGAGGCGGAACGAGGACGGGAAGGGAGGAAGGGAAGGTGGTGTGAGCTCGGACCTTTTTCCAACCATCTCCTCTTCTTCTGTCTTTTCAAGCATTTTTTTTGGGCGAGAGGGAGCCGACTCACGCATGAGAAACCTCTTTGAATTTGAGATCCGCTCCTACTGGATCCTCGGGATTCTTATCGGGGTGGCAAATCATGGCCTGAGAGAGAGGAAGGAGGAGGGAGAAGGAGATCAGCTCGGGTCGTTCCTTCTCTTCGTTTTGATTGAAGGAAAGGAAGGAGCGCACCATTTTCCTATACCCTCTCTTGATCTCTGAATCGTCAGCATCGATGGAGACACCTAGTAAAGTGTCTATGTGAAAGAAAGCGAAAGAAGGAAGAAGCGTCAGCTTCGGTGGAGCGGAGAAGGAGGTGGCGAGAGGAGGGAGAAGGAGAGCTCACAGAAGTGGGGGTCTGCCACCATTTCTATAGATGAGAGAAGAAGCGGCTAGTCAGCTTTTTGTACAGACCGTTGAACGGTCAAGAGGGAGGTCTACTAACTTTGAGAACGAGCCTAGCCCTGTTTGGAAGAGATGTCCCCTGGAGGGAGAGAAGGTCGTTCGACCGTCGGCGTTTCTGAGAGGGCGAGAAGGGGGAAGGTGAAGATTCTTCGAGGGTTTCTTTGGTGATGGGAGAATAGAAGGTGGTATATCGAGAAGAGAGAGAGGGGAAAGAGAGGCGAGAAGGGGGAAGGTGGTGGCCGTTTGGGAGAAGGGAGGGAGAGCTCAACTGGAGAGGATTAAAAAGACGCGACGGGCTTTGGCTTCTCTCGCTCGATTCGTCTGGGAGAAAATCTTCCCTTTGTCGACGCTTTAGATAGGATATTATCAAGCTCGAATGAATGAAACCTTCAAATTTCCGAAAATCCTCCTCCTTAGCGACCATCCCTTTCCCTTCCGTCGTGAGGCAGATTTCGAAGCTCGCCTCCTCAGCTTCTCCTCCCTCTCCTCCCTCTCCTTCACCCACGACCCCCCCTTTCTCTCGCCCTCTAAGATGTCCACTCCTTCCTCCTCCTCCTCTTCTCTCCCTCCTTCGATTCTCAAGAAATCCAAATCTATCCCTCCGATTAAAACGCCCACGACCTCCCAAACGGCCGAAGCTCACCTCCTCGAATCCCAACTCCCTCTTCCTCCAAAGAAGGAGAGGAAACCTAAACGATCAAGACCCGACTCCGCAGCACCATCCGCTTCTTCCTCCAAACGACCCAAGAAGGAGGACGTCCCAGAGCTGCCGTTCGTGGAGGGAAAGAAGGCCGAGAAGAAGAGACTGAGAGCGGAGGCTCAAGCTCTTCGTCCTGCTCCTCCTGTAGAGGAGAACAAGGCTGAACCGGTGAAGCCCCTGGTTTGGGATACAGAGAAGAACGGGAGGAACCCTTACGAGGATGAGAGATTGGGGGACGCCGCGAAGAAGGGTGAGTCTCGTTCCAGCTCTGCTCTCCTCCTTCCTGGAGCTCAAGCTCACCTCCTTCCCCTTTTCTCTCCTCCCTTCTTTGTCGTTCGCTTACCACCCCCATTGGCAGCCATCGCCTACTCTCAAACTATCCAAAACACCTACCTCAAGTTCCAGAAAGCCAGACAGAACTTCCTCTTGCGACACATCTACAACGAGAACGAGGTGAGCTCGACCAACTCTCCCTCCCTTCTCGCTTTCCCTTCTTTTATCCCTTCCTTTCATATGTTCCTCTTCAGCACACTGACACCGATGACTTTCGTGTTCATGTACGATTCAGATCCCCGAGGAATACCTCCCTCTCGTGCTCGCTTACCTCAAGACCGTGAAGGGAGGATCCCGAGATGTTCGTCTCTTCCCGTCTCCCCTTTCTCCTATCTTTCCACTTCAAGCCAACTGACCGTCTCCTCCTTGTCGTTTTCAGTCCCTCATCGCCTCAGCCAACCTGATCCTCAACCCTCCTCCCGCTCCGACTCCCGCCGCTCCCACCACCGCCGTAAACGACGCGGAACCCACCCCCGTCGCCGACGCGTCCGCCGTCGTTGAGCCCGAGGTGGTAGAGGAGGAGGAAGAGGAGACGGAGGAGGAGAAGGAAGTAAAACGATCGAGAGCCAAGGCGTTGTTGGAGATTCTGGGGGAGACGGTGGAAAGTGCTGGGGAGAAGAAGAAGAAGGGGAAGAAGGAGAAGAAGAGCAAGAAGGAGGTCGAGGAGGCGGAGGCGGAGGCTGAGGAGGTGGTTGTTGAAGAGTAGTTTTGGATGCATGGACAATGAGTGAGTTATGTTGTGTGGGGCTGGACAAAGGAAAGGAGAGGGGTTGTGTGGGTTTGAAAGGGAAGAGAGGAAAGAGAGAGCTGGGACACGTCGTCAGGTGGCTCTGAGTTTTATCAGAGGGCAGTTCATGAAGGGACAGGACGATAAGACGGCAAAAATTGCATGAACAGGAACAGATCATTCGCTAGTCAGATTTTCACGCTGGCGGAGGTTGAGATTGCCTCGGACTCCGAGGCAATCTCAAAGGAGTCGCGCTCGATCAATCCTCGGTGCGTAACTATAGACGAACTACAATTCACCATGTGGAAATTCTTTCAAGTCGTCTAATATTCATTATTAAGGGATTAGTACCGTCGAGGTATGGTGGGTAGCAAATTTGAACGGCAGCGTGGGACAAACCTCTCGTCTTCCCGTCTCTCCCTCTCTCTCAGGCGACGCGCCTTGATCGCTCCGTAACTATACACGAACTCGAACCCAGAATGTAGGAATCTCTCAGGGTCGTCTAGAATGCGATCCAAGGCACTTAAGACCACTGGGAGATTCTGGGTATCAAATTTGAC